>NW_026294606.1:96875829-97338329 GCF_007827085.1 Peromyscus californicus insignis
CTGTCCAGGCAGCCAGTTGTCTCTGTTGTTAGGTAATATTACATCCTTTTGGGGTCTTTGATGGAGTTAAAGACTAAATAGAGCTGTAGTTTTCCTCAGTTATGACAGAAAGTAAATTTTATATAAAGCTTTAGAATCACTAAGATAAGATACTCTGAATTTGCTAAATACAGATGGACTGAATATTGTAAATGTAATTCTTACTTGGTAACTGTTTTTTGTTGTATATGGTTTTATTATGTTAAAGTTAAATTCTTTCGTTTTTATTTAGACAAAAAGGGAAATGTTGTGGAATATTAGTTAAATATGTGTTACATTCTTTTATGCTGTGGAATATTTGTTTAATGATGCAAAGGTGTGTTGCATTTCTTTTATGTTGCATTTGTTTAACTCTGTGAAGCTGTATTACTTTGCCTGCCTAAAACACCTGATTGGTCTAATAAAGAGCTGAACATCCAATAGCTAGGCAGGAGAGGGACAGGTAGGGATGACAGGCAGAGAGAATAAATAGAAGGAGAAAGAAGAAGACAAAGGAGGAAGAAAAAGAGGAGAAGAGGATGCCAGCGGCCAGCCACAAAGTCACACAGCCAGCAACAAAGTAAGAAGGAACAAAAGATATATGGAACAGAGAACGGTAAAAGCCCACAGGCAAAAGGTAGATGGGATAATTAGTTCAGAAAAGCTGGCTAGAAATAAGCCAAGCTGAGGCCAGGCACCCATAAGAAAGATTAAGTCTTCATCTATTTATTTGGGAGCTGAATGGTGGCCCTCCAAAGAGCCAAAAGAATAAAAAGAAAAAACCAACAGCACCCTCTGGAACCATAAAACTCTTCCTTCCCTAAATCTCCCTGGTCATGGTATTTTATCCAGGAAACAAAAAAGTAACTAATATAGCTATCAGCCAAGACGGAATTTGAAGAGCACTTTTGATAGGAGAATCTGATGCTCTGGACCTCAACAGGCATCACTGGAGTGACATGTTTCAGTGGTGCTGATGCTCCCAGAAGACTTGAGATATAATCTGGGACAATTATGAATCAGGACCTTGGGCCTGAGATTTTCGCTTCCGATAGGAAGTACTGCTTCAGCACGAAAGAACGATGAGAGAAACCGTGCTCATCCATCAAAAACTAGGGGTGCACATCTTCCTGTGCTGGTGCTGGACACTGGGAAAGCCTCCCACAAGAACAGAGCGTGTTCCACGCTTGAGCATTCAATCCAAAATTTTCATGATCACAGTGTTGCTAGAATTAGATTAATATCAAAACTGATCTCAAAATAAAGATGGTAGAATTAAGTCCAGCTATATCAGTGAGCACCGTAATTCAGATGAATCCACTAACACATATGTTAGAAGACAGTGATTTTTCAAGCTTGCAAAAAACATACTTTATTGGCATGAGATATTTTTCATTCATTGTAGTAAAAATAAAGTTACAAGTTGCAGAGTGGGAAACTTTATGTTAGGCAAAGCTGGAATTGTCACATTAGTGTCAGACAAAATAGACGATAAGATAAAAAGATGTTATGATTTATAAAATCCTAATACAAGAAAATGACCAGAAATATACTGGAAACTTTACCCTGACTGCTTATAAATAACAAGACAATCATAAAAACATGGAAAGCAAAAATAGAATCACAAGGAGAAATGAATGTGCATAAAACTCTAGGAAGTGTAATGGAATCCTCTCTCCTATAGGTGCCAATAGATTAAGCAGACAGATGAAAGCAAGAATTCACAAAGTACAGTTGACGCAGTGGTCACATAGACCATGGCTCCAGAAACTAGTCAACCCACTCCTTTCTCTTCAGAGTTTCTAGTATAGACTGTTCTCCAATTTGCTATACAGTTATGACCCTGAGCTGATTTCCTTGCCTCCACTTCCCAAGTGCTCACACTACAGGCATGCACAATTACACCTGGTTTTATATACTAGACACCAAACCCAGGGCTTTATGCATGCCAGATAAACACCCTCTCAACTAAGCTCATTCCCAACTCCCTTTTTCAAGCCTGCATTGTTCATACACAGAAACTAATCCTACACTTTTTAGTAACTCTAAAAACATATCAAAGAAACAGCACCTTCTAGGCTCTCTGTCTACACAGCAGTAAACTTAGAAGTCAGTAGCAGAAACTCTAAAGATCACAAGGTTGGTAAGTTAAATAATTAACTCAGTTAATTAGTTTTTTTTTTTAAGAAAACGTGCAGAGCCAGATTTGGTGGTGCACACCTGTAATCCCAACACTAGAGAGGTCAGGAAGATCAGGAGTGCAAAAAAAGCCTAGACCATATAGTCAGTCCAAGGTCAGCCTGGGCTAGAGGAGCTGCTGTCTGAAAATGCAATCTCCACCAAAATAAAAGTATTTAAAAACATTTGAACCAAACAAGACAAATATTATGCCATAAACTGAAGGAATGAGACAATATAGAATTTTGAATGAAACTCTGAGATTTCTAGGAAAAGGTAAATATGTTTATTAAAACTTAATTTAAATGTCAGGGATCTGGGATGATTTAATGTGCCACCTGATGCTCTGGCTTCTTGTCTTGACCTCCTTGTTCCCAGCGATGTCTGTCCCCATTGTCTCCCTGCTTTCTTCTGTCAATGCACCTTAAAAATGATCATCTTAAGTGTACACACGTCTGTCTATTTGTTACCCTCACTGGACCAGGAACTGTAGGAGGGCATGGTTGCTGTCTGCCTTATTCAAGGAAGTAACTTCAGTATACAGATCTGAGCCAGGCAACCTGGTAGGTGGTGAATATTTTTTTGATATTACATGTAATATTCATATATGCATATAATGTGTTCGAATCAAAGCCATCTGTATTCCCTATTCAAATTCCTCCCCTTACCCCTTTACCAATCTCTCTCTCTCTCTCTTTCTCTCTCTCTGTCTCTGTCTCTCTCCCACCCCATCTCATAGCCACTGAGTACACTCAGTACTTGCCTCTGTGTACATGGGACTTGGACTGTCCACTGGAGCATAGGTAGACTCTCAGGGCTCATATCCCTGAAGTAAATGGACTCTTTCTCTCAATATCCATCATTGCCAATACTTTCTCAGACAGAGGTGGGACTTCATGAGCCCTCTCCCCAGTCCATGCTGAGAATTTTGCTGGCTTGATCTTGTACAAGTCTTACTCACGCTCTCACAGCCACTGTGCATTCATGTGTACATCTGCACTGTAATTTTTGGCAAATACTATTCTGCTTTAGACATGTATTCCCTCTGTCTCTTAAAATCTCTTTCCTCCCTGTTCCATAATCACCCCTGAATCTTTGGGGAAGGGGTATGATAGAGATGTCCTATTTAGAGCTGAGCACTTCACGCTTCTTATTCTGTCCACACTGAACAGTTATGAGTCTCTGTGTTAGTCACCGTCTACTGCAAAAAGAAGCTTCTCCAACGAAGGTTAAGAAATGCATGAATCTTATGAATATGCCTTTATGAAGCAAATGGATGAATTAGTCAGCATCATTCATAAAAATTTCAAATGTATGATTTGAAGAGGAAAAATCTACTTGTAATTCCTGTCCCATAAATGAAATTTTCTCTTGGAATGTTCTAGAAAAGTCCATCTTTTAAGTGCCATATACATTTATGAAATACATTCCCAGGACTTTGTAATTTTATAGAATCATTCTGAATATGCAGCTGTGATCAAACTTTACTGGAAAAGTACAATATTTTTATGTGAGGTTGACACACGATTTTCGACTGCTCTCCCAAAACACATCTTTGTGGGGAAGACATGAGGTAGTAAGAAAATGCCTTCAGTTTGTCTGAGTGGGAGCTCATCACCAGCAGTGTTGCTGAGAACACCAGCAGCCCAGTTCACCGGAGAAAACATATGCTTTCTATTACATTAAAATTTTTATTTGACATTGTGTGAACTTTTAGAAGTTGGAGCTGGAGTTTATAGTTTTTGGATGGCACCTCTTAATATTTATAATCCTGGTGTTGAAAAATATTTCATAGCCTGAAAGTGTTATGTGTTGTGAAAACTGGACCAGGAAAAACACTGAGCCCTCTTTAAATTCATTATATGAATTTTTTTCTATTGTGGAGGACACACATAAACAATAAACCTTTGCTCCACTAGAAAATGGTTGCTAACATTTAACTGCTGCTTTTCCAAATTTATTTCCCCAGTGCTAGTCCTGGGAC
This sequence comes from Peromyscus californicus insignis, assembly GCF_007827085.1. NCBI lineage: Eukaryota > Metazoa > Chordata > Mammalia > Rodentia > Cricetidae > Peromyscus > Peromyscus californicus. Next base: position 96,880,010 of record NW_026294606.1, read on the forward strand.
TGACACCCTCTCTGTCTCTCTTGTTCCAGCACAGATGGACTTAGCCAAATCAAGTCATGGCTCAGTACACATTTGCACGAGAGGCCTGAAGAATTGCTCCTACTGGCATTTCCTTTTTATTTCCTTCCTCCTCCATTGTGTTTCAACCTACTTTTGTTCCTCGGGAGGCAGCTCAATGAGAAATGTACCAACAGAGCTAAGTTTTATCTGTGTATATGCTTCATGGTGGCCAGAATTTATCCTTGATGAAACCAAATACAGTTTCTGTCTGTTTTCTCAAGGAGATTTTGCAAAGATGGCAGAAAGCTTTCCCTGCACACACTGCTTCAGTTAGACCTGGAAATGATACTGAAGGGCCAATCTTCCCTGCCTTACTCATGGCCAGGGAGAACCAAAGTATAATTCTTATCTTCTCTACGTGGTTGTCTGGATAGTCTGTTCTCCATCACTCAACACAAAGCAGATGGATGCATACTTCCCATTTAGAATGATGTGGACCATGTGACAGAGGGAAAGAGATGTGGTGAGTAACTTTGTAGGATATTCAACTCCATTTGCAGGTTTCTTGGCAGCTCTTGTCTTAGGGGAGTAGGCAAATATGTACTCAATGCCATTCTACCATGCTCAAAAAATAGAATTGAATATACACCATTTAGCTTATTGGTACATATCATCAAGAGCATCATAGTGGGAGGTGTTGGATCCCTGTCTTCATTTGTCAAGAGAAGTTGCAATTGTTCAGCATTGTTAGCCATGGCAGAGATAGGGTAGCTGAATCATATGAACTGGATAATTTCATACCATGGCCTGCTGCATGCAAGTTTGGTACTTTTAAAAATTTTTGTGGAAGTTCCTAGAGATACAAATGCTCAGGTTTCATATCTAGAATCTTCTCAAAATTTAACACTGCTCCCTACCAGTCAGATTTGTTCCCAAACAAAAGAGGAATTTTGCAAGAACCGTGTCCCTACTGAGTGAATATTGAACTCATTATCAATTCTGCATACCAGTACAAGATTCTTGACAGAAAAAGGAGATCCTTGGCTTCAACCATATCATCCCTCTAGGCCAGATATGGTGTATAAAATTTCATCTTATTCAATAGTGCTGATGGACTGGAGGAAGTTGTGCAGAATGCATGCTGGGATTGCATCATAACTTGGTATCAAAATTGTGCAATGGTTGATTAATAATGTCTGCACTGGTACCTGAGGTAATGATGGAACACATGCCAACTATCTGCATTTCTTCTTCCAGATCATCATTTTTCACCCCTTTCTCTTTCTGAGAGTTTACTGATGGATCTAATAATCTACTCACAGTATTTGCATAGACCCCTTGTCATTCATGCAAGAGTGATCTGAATGCTTGGTGTTTAGATTTTACTTGCTAGGTAGGTCTTAGCTTCAGAATAAATGAAAAAAAATTCTTGATGCTAGGTTTCATGTCAACTGTGCAAGCATTTGATTAAATTGAGTCAGTCTCAGAGATCATCACCAAATAACTGATGAATAAAAATTCCTCAGTGAAAAAGTCTGCTCTTGATGACTGTCTTTCCAGAAGATGTTTGGCAAACTGGTCAGTTTCCCCCTCTAAATTCAATATATTCTTTCATTGTGACGACAGTCACTATCCACTGGATACCACTAGCCAAGGAATCTTTATGAAATAACTCATTGTGACAATAATGGGGGAAGAAGACACAAAAGTTTTTCAAAAGAAAAATACATGCCTGTGTTAAGTGTTAACACAGTCCATATATCAAGACTGGCCCAAGTGTCTCTAAAGCAAGAGGAGAAGAAGGGGGTTGGGGTAGAAGGAGGAGGGGCTAGAGTGTTCCAAAGAGTTCCCTGGGTCTTGCTTTAGCATCAGTATGTGATTTACAGACTGAAAAAATACAGGATTCCTTGGTTCAAGAATACATTTAGAATTAGGCTTTCTCTCCTCACTTGTAAAGACAAGATGAGGCTGGTCCCTTTTTAAATGCAATAATTGGGAAGAAGAACTTGACAGCAGCTACATTTAAGGTCACCTTCATAAACTAATGCCAGATGGGCTTGCATGTCAAGAGGAATGTGGACATTTCAATCTGCTTAGTATCATTGCTCAGAGAAACATTCCATTTTTCATATTCTTCACAATTAGAAAGATCATTTAATGTCATAAATCTTCAAACTGAGAGTATATACCAGCAAGTTGGGCACAATTATGTTTCCAGCATGCAATGAGATTTATCTAATGGAATTGAATTTCTGGCTAGCTGCTGCATATACTAGTTTGAGACATCTTTTCTGACATACTAAAACTTAAACTCATTGACACCCCCCCAAAATGTTACATAGAATAATGTAACAATTGAGAAGTCCATTGGAAATTTTAATTCAGACAATTATGTAACAGTGAAATAGTCTTTTTAAGATATTTCAATATATGGAATATTAGAAATTGGTTTTTCTTCATTTGTTTTCTGAACAGGGGATGAAGATGGGTTCAGAGAGGGGAGTATAGAAATTATCTTAAACATTGCAATGGTTGTGACTCCTTATAAATAAATATATAGTATATCTGTGGTATTAAACTTTGGTGAGAAGGGGAATTTATGAGGAAAAAAAGCTCCCAAGAGAATTCATAATAAAGAGGTTAACAACGTGATTGTATTTCACTATTTCCAAAGTGACCAGTTGTTTGTTTCTACACTTTTAGGGGCCCACCACCCAGCTCCCAAATAAATAACACACAGAGGCCTTTTCTTACTTATGAATGCCCAGCCTTAGCTTGGCTTGTTTCTTGCCAGCTTTTCTCAACTTTAAATGATCCCATCTACCTTTTGCCTCTGGGCTTTTTCCTTTTTTTACTTCTGTACATTTTACTCTCCCTCTTGCTCAGTGAGTGACTGGGTAGCTGGCCCCTGGCTTCCTCCTCCTTCTCTGGCTACTTCTTTTTTCCTCCCAAATTTCTCCTTCCATTAATTCTTTCTGACTGATAGCCCCACTTATCCTTTCTCCTGCCTCGATATTGGCCATTCAGTTCTTTATTAGAACATCGGGTGTTTTAGACAGGCAAAGTAACACAGCTTCACAAAGATAAGCAAATGCAACATAAACAAAAGTAATACACCTTAAAATAATATTCCACCACAGTGATCATAGTTCAAGTAATGTACATTGACAGATTGTGTTATTAAAATGACATCAATTACATTGCTCAGTTCCTTTTAGGACCCCATGGAGGAAGTGCTTTTGTGTGTCAGCTTATACACTGAGGAAGACTAAAGTATAGGGATCATGAGAAAAACATGACATACCTAAGCCCTGTGTCCCACTTGGCTTCAGTTGTCAACCTGACACATTTAGAAAGAGGGGACCTCAGTTGAGGCATTGCCACTATCCAATTGGTCTGTGACCATGTTTGTGGGCCATTTTCTTAATTTATGATTAACATAGGAGGGTCCGGCCCACTGTAGGTGGTGAAATCACTAGGCAGGTGGGTCTGAGTTGTATAAGTAAAGTGGCCGAGCAAGCCATGGACAGGAAGCTAGGACATAGCACTTCTCCATGGTCTCCGCTTCTGCTCCGACTTGAGTTAATGCCCTGACTTCCCTCAGGGATGCACTGTGACTTGTAAGTTAAGTCTTTTTCTCCTCTAAGTTTATTTTGGTCAAAGTGCTTTACCACAGCCAGAGAGAGAGGCAGCACCTTGTAACAAAGACTCTTTGGCAATAGCAGGGGCTCTCTGGAGCACTAAACAGCACCGTCCAGCTTCAGTGCTCAAGCTGTTTTGCTCTCTTTGTGAGATAGAAGGATGTACCCTAGCTGTCTGCCATAGAGGTGGGAAGACAGCAGGCTAGAGGGGCTCCTTGACCTTTCATTACCACAGAGTCAAATCCTGGTCATCTCACACATTCCATTAATCCTATGCCAACTTGTCTAGCATTTTGTCTGACAGGATTTCTCCACTACTAGGTTTCTTTTGGCAGTAATGTCTTCACCATGGTCATGGGGTCATCAACAGAAATGTGAATTGTCATGGAAATACACTGGTGTCTTAAGTGCTGACTTGAGTTTCTGAACTTTTCTTTTTGTTGTATAGTCAAGTTTTGGATATATTCCTCTGTGAAATAGTTTTTCTCATAATCTAATCAAGTTTATTGTTTTATGAAGTCTACTTGTTTATATGTCTACTTATTTGTTTGTCTAAAGGAAGACATTTTTGGTATCACACTTTTTAAAATGAATTTAAAATGTATTTTGATCATATTCACTCCTTCGTCCAACTCCTCTCAGCTCTCATTACCCACCCACTCAACTTCATGTCCTCAGTTTTTAAATAAGTGTGTTGAGTCCCGTTAGTCCAATTTTATTTTGGGTGAGTGGACATCCACTGGTCAATTAGCCAGAAGCCACATATTTAAAGAAAACTGACTCCCTTCCAGAAGGTATTAGTTACCAATTGCCTCTCAGATCAAGGTGGAATTGCATGCTCGCCTCACCTGCCCATGCTGGTAGTTTGTATGCTTTGAACTTGCAGACACCTTGGGCATGCCATCACAAACATTGCTAGTCCATCATGCAACTGCCCCGTTGTGTCTGGAAAACTGTTTTCTTTGTTAAAACTGAAAACCTTTGCCTGTTAAAATCTTTCTGCCAATCAACTTTTCTCAATGTCACCCTTAAAAACCAACCAACAGCTAAAATGACCTTTAAATTTTTTTTCTTCATAACATAGACTATGAATCTTAACACATTTACACTGCGGGACTATTGCCACAATCAGAAGGTAAAACCAGCTCCACACTATCCCGAAATCACCCCTAAATGGCCTCCTTGCAGTCACACTCTCTCTATGCCCATCAGGACTTAAGACACTGAGTCCATTGGGCAGCTCTCCAGCACTTGAGTTTCACCTTTCCAGAAAGTCATGAGGGTCCAGCAGGTGTCACTTTGAGACTGGCTGTGTCTTCACTCTGCATATAGCTGCTGAGATCTACCCAGGATGTTGTATGTTTCCCAGTCATTGCTTTCTTGTTACTGAGTTGTACCCCATGATATGGAGCTAAAGATGAATTTAGCCACTGGAGGATGTTTGAGTTAGAGGAAGATGACTATTATTAACATTTCTATGACTAATAGATAAAGATGACTACATAGAATTAGGAAGCAGAGCAGCATTGGAAGATTTTGTATTCTGTAGATAGGGCAGCTGCAAATATTTGCATGCAGGTTTGTGGGACTTTTTTTTTCACTTTTCAAGGATTGTGCAGTAGGATTTCTGGGTCATATGTCAGATGTTATTTAAAGTTTTAAGAAACTACTGTACTTAAAAGTGTTCTGCCCTTGTGATAAGAATTTTCTGATTTTTCTAAAAGTTTGAGGTTTATGTTAAATGAAATACATGTTCAGTGTGAGTTTTGCCGAAGTGTGAATTTTAAATCAAGTTTAGTTCATATACTTTTTGTATATGGACGTCCATTTTTCTTCAAACATACTTCTGATAAAAAGTATTATTTTTGCAAAAATAATTGATAATTTTGTCATGAAACAACTTGACTGTGTGTGAATTTGTCTCTGGGCTCTGAGGTGGACTCCATTGATGTGTTTGTCCAATCCCCCTCAAATGTCACCATTGTGGTTATCAACCTTCACCTTAAAGTCATAGAGCATGAGCCTACAGTTTTATCCGTCTTCAAAACGATTGGTTTTCCTTCATTCTTTGTATTTTATATACACTTAATTTTTTTTTTTTACAAAAACAATCCTGTTGGAATTGCATTCATTAAGTCTATATATCAGTTGGGAACATACAGAGTGGGCGTAACAATACTTCTAGTATGTAACTATGAAATGTCTCTCCACTTCTGCAGGTGACATTATTTAATTAGCATTTTATACTTTTCAACATAGATATTCTGAACAGTTACCATTTTATGATGTTTCTTTTTTATTTTTGATAATTTACCTTCCACTGAAGGATTCTACTTTATCAGACTTTAATAGGATTATGTCAGGCTCTTTTGATTAGTATTTGAACAAAACACCTTTTCCCCATAAGGTGCTTACATTATTCAAAGTGACTATCTCATAGAGGACATATGCTTAGATCTTTTTTGTTGGTGGTGGTTTTTGATTTTTATTTTTTTTGACACAAGGTCTCACTATGTAGCCCAAGAACTTGCTGTATAGACCAGGTTGTTGTTACCTTTATTTTAGAGACAGAGCTTTTCTATAGATCCCAGGCTGGCCTCAAACCTGTGGTCCTTCCTCCTGTCTCAGAATCCCAAGTGCCAGGAATATAGGAATTTACCACCATGTCCAGCACCCAAGATCTTGCTTTTAGAATTTATTTTCCTAAGACTTGTAATTACACAAATTTTAATAGTGTGATCAGACACATTGAATGTTTAGATGGCATATGTATTATTTATTTATATAAATGTATTCTTTACTAATTTTTTCTGCATGTTTATTCTGTTTTTTTATATTTTGGTTCTTCATTCTTTTGGATTATCTGACTTTTATTTTACACCTATTATTATTATTATTATTATTATTATTATTATTTTGGGGTGTGTGGTATGTGTGTATTCACATTACACACATGCCACAGTGTACCTGTGGAGGTCAGAGGATAACTTGTAGGAGTTGATTCTCTCCTTCTACCTTGTATGCTCTGAGGATCAAATTCAGGTCATTACACTTGTCGGCAAGAGCCTTTACCATCTTGCCAGCCCTAGGTTATCTATTTTGTTTCATCTATTGAGATTTTAACTGTATCAGTTTATGTAGGTCTTTGACCTTGTCAAGCTGGGGATAATAGTACAAGTTCTTTACTTTTCACTTGCCACATAGAACGTTTGAGACTACATGTAGACAATGGGAACCTCATACAATGCATAGATTTCTACCACTCTTGTACACGGTTAGTGCAATATTGCAGGTATCCCCTCTATAGAGATCACTTTCTCAGCTTGGGAGGGCTAAAGAACCCACTGTCCTCTGATCTTCTTCTGAGAACCTGTTCCTTGCTGTGGAGCCTTTACTAATAATTAACTGATCTACTAGTAGACTATCGGCCTGAGACATTCAGACTTCCCGTTTATCAAGAAACAAGCCAGCAACATTTAGCTCAGAATGTTTAGCTTGGACAGAACATTAGACTCATAAATACTCATTTGTGAACAGTCACCAGGGTCTGCAGAAATAAGTGGATTGACCTTCGGCAAGCACACAGCTGAGGGGCCAGCCAGGCTGCCCCGTTGTCGGGAAATCTCCGGTGTAATAGATTTGACACAGTGGGAGAAACAGCTCCGCTGTCCTCACCGCCTGATGAGATTGTCCTGGTGGCAGCTACATATGTTCTTTGGCATGCAGCCATTTCCGCAGCTCTAAACCAAACGCACTTCAGGGGTTGAAGCCTTGTCTTAAGATGGAGCTGTTCTGCAATTCTTTGGCAATCTCCCCAGAGCTAGTGATAGGAAGGAGCTCTGTGGAGATTGAGGGGAAGATAGAGGTGAGGTCAGCAGGTCTCATGCAACTGTTAGCTTCTAGGAAGTCACAGATGGACTAGGGAGAGGGCTCAGTTGGTAAAATGTCTGCCATATGAGCATGAGGACCCGAGTGTTCAGAGTTCCAGCATTGACTTAAAAAAACTGGGTGTGGCCATATGCATTTGTAACCAGGGAGAGAGAGAGAGAGAGAGAGAGAGAGAGAGAGAGAGAGAGAGAGAGAGAGAGAGAGAGAGAGAAGATACTCTGGTGGGCTCCAGACTACCTGCAATGTGCAGGATAGTTTTGGTTACTTCATTTTCTAGGGATAGTGACATTTCTTTGAATTGATCATGAACCCAACAAAATTAAGACTCCCAGGGCTGTCTATTGAGATCTGCAAAACCTATGTGTGTGTGATGCATGGAACAGATCATTAATAATAGCAGATAAGAGTGAGATGGCCAGCCAAGAGCCTTCACCAGGGAGACAGGCCTGTCATATGTGTGAATCACTATTACAATATGTGACAGTTTATGTGGCTAAATGCCTATCATGCTGTAGTTCAGATGGTATTCTAACAACGATGAGCTGAAAACTGAAGACCATCTAAAAAGACACATGTGGTCTTTAGTGAAACTGGGTGAAAAATGCATGGAGATCTAATAAATAAATAAGTAAATAGATGAATGAATAAATTTAAATATGTACACACACACATATAAGTTTGTACATGGCTTCTTTGAAGTAAAACTATGGAAGAAAACAGTTTCCATGGATTGAATACCTAAGGTTGACCTTGGGTTTGGAGAGGAAGAAGACAAGGGCAAGAGCAGTACAATGTTAAAGAATACATATTCTAAGTAAAGAATCTTGCATGTGATTCCTGGACCCAGTCTTACCTGCTGCATGACTGCTTTTTGTTTTGCATATTCCCATTCTGCAGGTAACATCACTAAGCCTCAGAGGGTTGAATAGTTCATTCCTACCTGATATGGTGGTTATAGGAATGTAGGTTATAGGCTAGGGGAGATGACTAAGGTAAAGATTTCTAGTGTGTAGAAATCATTCAGTAAATCTTAGCAGTTTATGTGTTTAGGACAGTAATTATCATCAAAATGGAGACATGAGAAATTTGAAGTTATGGGTGACCTAGTAACATCAAACAGATGCTAATGACCATGTAGAAAGCCGATCAGTGTTCTGAATGTTAGGAAGACAAGGACTGAAGCTACAAAGAGAAACAGTCAGAGCAAGAATCAACAGATGTAAAATATTGAAAATAAATTGAGCTGAAGAGATGGCTCAGCGGGTCAAAGTGCACACTGCACTTACAGAGGACCTGGGTTCAGTTCTTAGCACCTGTGTTGAGTGGTTCATAACCCCATGTAACTCCAGTTCCAGGGGACCTGATGCCATCTTCTGGTCTCCACAAGCACTGAACACACACACACACACACACACACACACACACACACACACACACACACACACACTAAACAAACCAACAAACGAACAACATATAAAAATTAAAAGTAAGTTGGATTGATAGGAAGTTACTGAGAAATTTCTGAACCTTTGAGACTAAGACTGAAGGTCAATTCAATTGCTCACAAGGCTCCAGGGGCACTCTCATTAACAACCCTTTAATTTATATAAGATTGCCTTGATAGTGTTCACTTGGAAATCAGGTCAGGCTCTCAGATTTTAAATTCTTACTGTGTCAAATTCTCATTATGTGGCCCAGTCTGGCTCTAACTCATGACCCTTCTGCCTTGGCTCCTGACGGTTGAGGTGGCGGGTACAAGGTACCACATTAGGATTCTTGATTACTTTGGTTTCTTCTCATGTTTATTAGAAGCGTTTAGACCCTGTTGTAATTGGGATCTAATTTTCCACCTTCGTGAATCCTTATGGGCAAAGCTTTAAGCAAACATGCTATCTTGTATGTTGTGGTGCGTGCATGCCAATCTTGGAAATCCCTAGACGGACGTTCAGAGTTGACCTCCCCTCTGACTGCTGGTCTGTGGCAATCAGAAGCAAGCCCCAATATGGGAATGGTGCAGCCATGCCCAGAATTCACTTTATTCTATTCTAACTTGAGATGGGACATGTTTGTTCTCTTTCTTCCCCTTGAGCATAGCCATGATTTAAACATGATACATTATCATTTTAACGTCTGTGGTCTTACTCGAGAATCCAGTGTTGAAAAATGAAGACACTAGAAAACGGCCAATGGCCAGAGCCTATATTAAGAACACATCCAGAAGAAGATTAAGCTAATTGCGTCTAGGGGAGGTGTGGTTTGGGGGGAGACCCAGCTTGTGTTCTTCGAGTCACAGATGCTTTGACTGCATTTCTTTATTGGATATGAAGTTGTGTCACAAAGGAGCTGGCCTGGGTAATGGATGCCGTGATAACTGAAGAGCAAAGTAGGGAGCTACGGTACTCTGACTGAGTGATGCTGGCGGCAGTGCTGGACGAGGTGTGAATCGCTGTGCTTTGTGATTTGTTATCTTCCATGATGGCAGAAGTTCAACTTTATCTGGTCTGTACACGTGATTACTGATGTGGCCAATGTTGGGACGGGTGTTTTCTTTCCAATCATGTGGTGATGACTAGGTAAGGATCCCCTAGAAATCAGAAAGAAAGCAGCTTCTGAGATAGAATATATACATACATAAATCTTGAAATAGGCCCTCATACTGTAGCCCAGGCAGGCCCCTAGCTCATTATAAAGCTCACTACATAGTCCCAGCTAGAATCAGACTTGTGGCAGTCCTCTAGACCCCGCTTCCAAAGTACTGGAATTATAGCCACCATGCCCAAAGTTAGAGGGTATTCCCCCTGACCCTGGGACAGAGTTTTATATATTCTAGGCCATCTTTGAACTTAGTAAAGATGACTTTGGACTTTGATCTTCCTGTCTCTACCTCCCAAGTGCAGCACCAACCACCATTGTGGAACAGTGCTTTAACTGTGTAAAGGTGTGTTAGATGTGTTTGTGCTGTATTTGTTTAATGATGTAAGGACGTGTAACATTTGTTTGTGCTGCATTTGTTTAATTACGTAAAGATGTGTTGCATTTGTTTCATCTTGCTTGGCTAAGGCACCTGAATGCTCTAATAAAAAGTTGAATGGCCAATAGCTAGACAGAAGAGGGCTAGGCAGGGCTGGCCAGCAGAGAGAATAAATAGGAGGGGAAATCTAGGCTTGAGAGAGGCAAGAGGGAGGAGGGAAGGGAAAAAGAGAGGGACACACCTGGGGCCAGAGGTCAGGCAGCTGCCAGCCAGCCAGACATGAGAAGCTGTGAAAGTAAGATCTACAATAGGAAAGAAAGGTCAAAAGCCCTGAGGCAAAAGGTAGACAAAGAGAAACAGGTTAATTTAAGATAAAAGAGCTATCCAGAAATGAGCCTAAGCTAAGGCTGAACATTCATAACTAATAACATGTCTCCATGTTATGATTTGATATAGATACATGAATGTTGTGGGTGTGCACATGCCACAATGTGTGTGTGTGTGTGTGTGTGTGTGTGTGTGTGTGTGTGTGTGTGTGTGTGTGTGTGTGTGTGTGTGTGTGTAGGTCAGAAGACAATTTAGAGTTAGTTCTCTACTTCCACCAAGTGGGTCTTGGGAATTGAACTCAAGTTGACAGCCTTGGTGATGAGCACCCTTACCCAATAAGCCATCTCACTGGCCAGGGAGAAATATTTTTGAGAGTATAAAGAAAATACTGGTATTGAACATCCAGATGTAGCCATTAGCCATCTAGGGTCATGAGGCTGCCAAAATAATTGATGAAAAATGTGATGTTTCTCATTAATGCTACTTTTCAAAATAAATACTTATTGCTTCTCTTATAACAAAAGTCATAGCCGCTTAAAATATCTAGAAAACACAGAAAAGAGCAAAAAAAAAAAAAAACCATCCACCATAAATAACATTAATAGGAACAGTTACAATTTTCTTGGTATTTACTTCAAGCTAAATGGAAATGTTTATTTCCGTGTAATTAATGCCATTATCAACACACAATGATGTGTCCTGTTCTGTGCCCAGGGTGGGCAGTTTCCCCAGTATTTTGAAACTTTGCTGAAATATTATTTTTAAGGAATATCTGGAAGTCAGTTGAAGCAGTGAGGCTTCCTTGGGTCAGAATGGCAGGTTTTCTGTGTAGACAGAAGACAGGGTGTATACACATCCACATCCAGCATCTTCTAAAGACCCAGCACCTCTGCTTAACCTTTCATGTCTGATACATACTCAACGGTGTGATTCTGAGGCTCCCAGTTTCCTGGCTTCTAACCCAGGGCTGAATCCTACTTCTCAAAAATATTCATTGATAATTTCTTATGTGTATATAATGCATTTGATTTTATCTCCCCACACACACACTTTTTTACCTCCACCCATGCCTTTCCCAACATGTCTCCCTCCCATTTCATGTCCTCTTTTATCTATAACTTACTGAGGTCAATCTGTCTTGACCATATATACATTGTGGGTGTAGGACCATGCACTGAGGCAAGGGCAGCCCACCACAGGCCATGTCCCCAAAGAAAAGTGACTCTCCCTTCCTCCAGCAACTATCAACTGCAATAGCTCCTTAGCTGGGGTGGGGCCTTGGTAGCTGTTCTCTAACCCATGATGGAATTTTAAACAGCTTGGTTTTGTATTAGCTCTTAACCACAGCTGTTGTGAGGGCATGTGTGTCCTCCCATATCATGCCTGGGAGATAGCATTTCACATTTCTCCTCTCCATTCTCTGTCATTTTCAGAGATGTGCTACCAAGAAAGAGCATCGTACACCTTCTCAGAACCCCAGCTCCTTTTCTTTCACATGATCATCATTAGGGTATTCTGGACTCTGATGCATTTTCCCATATTCTGGACATTGATGCATTTTCTCATATGATATTGACAGTCACTTTGTGAAGTATTCATTTAAAAAGTCAGTGCTATAGATATGGCAGGCAAAACTTGAAGGACTGATGGAGTAAGAAGCCTAGATGTGCCCCATGAGCATTCCTGGCAATAGGTTGCCTCATAGAAGGGGAAGGGTTATCACTCAAAGATGGACATCCATTGGTCAACAAATGAGTCTGTCAGTCCTTTTGGCCAATTGGTTATGATAAACAGAGTACTGCTCCACTCCTAAAGATACCCACATCTTGGTGCTTATACTCCATAAATACTTTACATAGCATTTGTGACATTCAGATGGCATTGGAGGTGGCTGATCTTTATGTAGAGATTACTCATGAGGGTCCCAGGAGATCAAAGGGGTGAGTATAAATAGAGGAAGTGGGAGAAGAGTCAATATTATAGAGGTTTTGTAGTTTTGTAGTTTTTTTCTTTTTGTGGACCTTCCAACCAGCTGACAAATAAATATACAAAGAATTATGAATGCCTGGCCTTAGCTTGGCTTGTTTCCAGCCAGCTTTTCTAATTTAAATTATGCAGTTTCTCTTTAACTACATTTTTGCCTTTGGGCTTTTTTACCTTTATTTATTCTCTCTATATATTTCTTTCCTTCTTACTGCATGACTGGACCCTAGCATCCTTGTCCTCCCCTCCTTCTCTTTTTCTCACTCCTCGCCCTTCTTATGACCCTAGATTTCTCCTCCTATTTGTTCTTTCTGTCTGGCATCCCCATCAGTTTCTCTCTCCTGCCTAGCTATTGACCCTTCATCTCTTTATTAGACCAACCAGGTGTTTTAGGCAGGCAAAGTAACACAGTTTTACAGAGTTAAACAAATGCAGCATAAAAGAATACCACACATCTTTGCATCATTAAACAAATATTTCACAGCATAAATGAACGTGACACGTCTTAAACTAATATTCCACAATAAGGTTTGATTGGATAAAGTCTCTACCAGTTTTTGCTGACACTGCAGATATTGGGAGTGAAGCACTAAGGAACATGGGTAACCTGTAGAAAACACCTAAGGTAAGGGACACAGTTTTGCCCTTCTCTCTAGGAAGACACACAGCCTGCAAATATCTTAATGTCTAGCTACTGAAACTATCATCACACTTCTGACCTCCAGAAGGGAAGAGGAATGGGTCTGTGCTGTTCTAAGCTACAAAGACTGCAGTAATGGCTTAAGGCTTTTCTGGAAAACTCACCAACAGTGTGTGCTCCAAGGACGACTGGACATGTAGAGTGTTCTAGTGCTGCTGTCTGCAGTTTGGTCTTGCTGCAGGCTGGGTGACTGTGCATTGTAACCACTGTTTATAGCAGTGGTTCTCAACCTGTGGGCTTTGACCCACCCTGAGATTGCATAGCAGATATTCACAATTCATAACAGTAGCAAAATTAGAGTTATGACATAGCAATGAAATAATTTTATGGTTGAGGGTCACCACGACATGAGGAACTGTATTAAAGGGTTGTATTATTAGGAAGGTTGAGAACCACTGGCTTAGCGGCAGATGCCTGGGAGCTTTGAGGGTCTATGTGGTTGCCTGGCTTAACAAAGTCTATTATCAAAAGCCTGGGGGAGACGCTCAGAAATGACCAGATAATTCTCCCAGAATAACCCAGGCAGCTTCAATGGAGTTTATACCAGTAGATTCCAGTGCTAGTGTAAGTAGTCTGTTCTTCTGGGTCTTCATTTTCTCTGTCCTCCAAAGTTCAGATGTTTTTCAAAAGTAGGTGTTGTTGTTCAGATGACTATTGATAACACTTATTGCTTTTAATTTAATTTTAGCTGATGATTTATCTATTTTACATATTTTTAAAGATTTATTTTTGTGTGTCTGGGTATTTTTATCTACCTGTGTGTTTATGTACCACATATGTGCAGTGTCAAGGGTGCGAGAAGAGGCATCAGATCTTCTCAGAACTGGAGTTACAGATGATTGTGAGCTGCCATGTGGGGTGCTGGGAACTGAACTGGGGTCCTCTGCAAGAGCAGCAAGTGTCCTTAACCATTGAGCCATCTCTCCAGCTTCATTAACATCATTTTAAGTGAAATGTTAAGAGGGTATCATAGGTAAACCCCCAAGTATAATGTGTCCCTGAGACTTTCCTCATCAGTAGTCTTGGTATTCTGTTGATCATGAGTAAACATTTAAAATTTTGTCAAGTGGGAATTGTATTGGTCTGTTGGCTCACAGAAAATTAAAAGACATATTGTTTAATTCAAGATATGATGGAAGGAAAAAATAATTCTCAACCAGAAAACCTCATTCAAAGGTGAGGAGTCAAAAGAGTGATAGTTTTTAATATGTGGATATAATAAATATAAGCCTAAATCCTTCCCTTTACATTTAAACAAAAAGATCATAATGACTGTATTTCACAAGACCCTTCTTAAGAATTACACATGAAAATATTTTTCCAAGACACTGTTTGGAGTTTATACTCTGTAATCTATTTTTTGAGACAATTTACTATCTGCTAACATCTGCATGACCTGGATATGATATTCAGAACAGGCATGTGGCAGCAACTAGAACACATTGCCACTGTTGTTAAGGATTCTTCTATTTATCATCTGTATTTATAACTTTTCTATTTTTCCCCAAAGAACAAAAATCCCATAAAATAAAAATAAGAAACTGGGTCAAAGACAAGAAGAGAGGATCCATATGCTAAGTGGATGAATTAATATGTTTACTATGGCTGAGCAGAAAAGTTTGGCTCGAGCAGCAAGAACAAAAGTAAGTACTATTTATTACTATTTTACTAATAAAAATAACAGTAAATAAACAATGAAGCTAATGGCAGAAAATTACTTTATAGGGGATTTCTTCCATCCCTACATTCTTTTTCTAAGTCATTAAGAAATAGTTTCTCTTCTGGAATGTAATTCAGGGACAGAACTAGCCCAGCATGCACAAGGTCCAAGGTTTAATCTTCAGCATTTCAAGAGAAAAACAAAATAATTATCTTCACATTATAACCAATTCCAAAAACAGAGATACCGTTCCTGCATTCTAAGATGGTAGTTTTGAAATCCCAGCGTCTTGATTGGTGTGACAGTAAACTTGACAATATCTAGATCCCCTCAGAAATGGAGTCTGAGTGAGTGAGCGAGGGGTTGTCTATGTCAGATTGGTCTGTGGGAAATCTCGATTATAGTAACCGAAGAGGGAAGACCTGACCATTGAGGGTGGCACCCTTCCCTAGGCAGAGGATCCTAGACTGTGTAACAGTGAAG
This sequence comes from Peromyscus californicus insignis, assembly GCF_007827085.1. NCBI lineage: Eukaryota > Metazoa > Chordata > Mammalia > Rodentia > Cricetidae > Peromyscus > Peromyscus californicus. Next base: position 96,895,663 of record NW_026294606.1, read on the forward strand.
AAAGCAAGCTCATCTCCAGTGTGCATGCATTCATTGCTTTTCATTCCTGATTATGAATATTATGTGATCAGATCCCCCATGCTCCTGCCAACTGTGACTTTTTTGTTCTCATGGACTACAACCTAGAATTATGAGCTGAAATAAAAACCCTTTCTTCTTTAACCTGCTTTGACATGGTATTTTGTCTCAGCAACAGAAAAGAATGGGAGACATTGAAATCTCCTAGATGGTCCGATAGAGTGAATCTCTGGCTTCATTCCCCAGAGTGTCTGATTGGCTACAGTCTGAGAATTTCCATTTTTCAACAAATTTCCCAGTAATATTGATGCTATTGATTTGGGATGTGACCACACTGTGAGAAATATGGCTATAGAGTATAAACTATTGTTGTGGAATATTTGATTAAACTGTGAAGCTCTAAGACTGTGTCAATAAAATTAACTTTAGATCAAGGGACAGGGCCAAGTGAGTGACTAGTTGGTAGGAATTAGTCACAGAGAGGATGGAGGAGTCAAGAATATGGATAGAAAGATGCACAGGAAGGAGTAAGAATGGACTTAGAGATCTGCAGTCTTTTTTGTTTAGGATGGGTGGAGAGAGGCTCTCTTGCTGGGTCTCTGGCCAAAAAGAAAGGTCAGCTGGTTGTTTTTTGGCTTCTCTAATCTAGTAGGTTTTCACCTTAACCATCTGATTCCCGAGTCTTTATTGGTAAATAGAAGAACTTAGTTAAAAACAACAGACTAAACAGTGCCATCTGAGAAGAAGCACTGAATGACCTATAGGAAACAGCTTTAAAGAATAATTTCTTGGGCCTGCATGATGGATCAGTGGTTAGGGCACTCATCACAAAGTATGAGTTTGACTCCTGGAACCCACATGATGGAAGGAGAAAAACATCTTCTGCAAGTTGTCCTCTGACCCTGACACATGTGCTGTGGCATTCACAAGCACATAAAAAATTTAATGTTAAAAATAACTGTTCTCCAATGGCAATGTCCTGTATATCAAGTACTAAAGCCAAGAAGCTGACTTGACAGTCCCTCTGAGATTACTCAGAATTCACCAGATTTATATGCATTTGTGTGTGTGTGTGTGTCTGTGTGTGTGTAAATGTTTACAACTGTATCATGTGTGTGCTTGTGTAGCCACCACCACAGTCCAGAAATAGCCACTCACTCCATCACCACAAGGACCTCCCAGTGCTCCCTATTTATATGCATACCTGTCCTGGGCCACTCTCCAGGCCTAAAACCTGTACCACTAATCCACACCACCATCTCTATAATGCAACCACTTCAAGGATGTAATGCACAAAATTCACAGGTGACTGATAAAGGAACTATTTATTAAAGGATTATATTGGAGGAAACAACTCACCAATACAGGGTAAGGCAAATTCAGTCATACAGTCATGGAAGGCTGAGAACTAGTCCCACACAGATTCATAACATCTGATTCAGTCTCCACCATCCAAAAGCACTCGAGAGGGAAGGGACCCACATACGTGCTCCCCAGGTCTTAAGCTAGCCAAGAGGCCATGTCCTAGGTGCTGGTACCCCAAGGCCATAGATGGAAGGAATACCCACCCACTACAAAGATATCTGATGCATAAACTCATACAGTGTGTAAGATCTTGGACTAGCCCTCTTCCCTTCGTGCGACCCTCCTTGAGTCATACTTCATACTGTGGTTGTAAAATATCCTGTTTAGTCAGTCATCTATTGGAGGAAATTTGGAGGACAGAGCCCAGAGATCACACCTAGGACAAGACAGTAAGAGCTAGAATAAGGGAAATTATTCTTTCCTGTCCTCAAAGCACACCTGGCTTGGATTTGGTGAGTTGCAAAGGGAAAGAGTGGTGGAGGATTCTTTCAGAGTGAGGAGTAAAAGTTCTCTGAGAAAATCCCTATGGGTATTATAAGGGAGTGTAGTATACTTCCAGGGCACGGATCCTCAGTTCTCCTCCTTAATTCATAGTCCCATCCTGTGTGGTCACAGAAAGAGATTTCAGTGATGATTGAGGCAGAGATTTACTTCACAAAGAAGCTGTGACCCATAAATATAAGGTACTAATCCAGGGTTGTGGAGTGAGAAGGTCTGACCTTCAGACGATAGGCATCTCACCTCCTATTTTGTCCCAGAGCTTTGTCTGAATCTAATCTCTTTAATGGACAATGCTCGCATTTCCTCAGTGCAGATGTTTCTATATTGTCTTTACTGTTATAGTAATTGACTTATTTTGCAAGCTGTTGAGAGGAACATCTCAGTTTTGCACAATATACCTTCAGAGGACAAATACTGTGTAGTAGAAGATGTTTCACTGGGTAAAGGTACTTACTGCCATTCCTAATGACCCGAGTTTGATCCCCAGGACCCACGTGGTAGAAGGGGAGAGCTGACACCTGTGGATTGACTTCTGATCTCCACATGTGAGCCCTGGCACCTAGGTGCTCTCACGCACGTGCATCCCTCATAAATAATAAATAAAAAGAAAGAAAAACAAGTACTACAATGCCTTCCACTAAGTCACTGTCAAACTCATTTATCTGACAGTTAAATTGTACTTCCCTGATAGCATTTAGGATACTACAGTAAACCTGATGCATAAAGTTCATTATGAAATACACATTTTGTCTTTTCATTAAGAAAAATCATTTGTTTTTAATTGTTTATGTATGTTTGTGTCTGTGCATATGAGTGCCGTGCCCACAGAGGCCACAAGAAGGCATCAGATCCTCTGGAGTTGGCGTTACAGGCAGTTGTATGTCTCCAGATGTGGCAGTGGGAAATGCTCTTAACCACCAAGTCAATAAATAGATATTGGGAAATTATAAATGTGTGGAGAAACTTTTTATTTTAAGGCAGGTAGAAATGCCATCTAGAAGTGCCATTTCTAGGGAAAATAATCTGTGATCATCTTACGTACCTTCTTATCACTGAGGACTCAGAAATACTCACTTTTTTATGACTCAGTGTACTTTCATATTCCCTTTGGCTTAGGTAATCAGACTCTAAGAATTCCAAGACTTTTCTCAGGGTTAGAAAGCAGTGACAAAAGATATTGTAGAGAGCAATAGGGCCGCTTATCAGGCATTGTGTGAATCTCAGAAAATGAGCACATCTCAGGTAGAAAAAGATATGGCTCATAAAAAGGTCTCCATGAAGTTAATCCCTCTGTTCCCCATCATGGTCACAGTCAGGTACACAGGTATGACTGTTCAAATGTTCACTGCATATTTCAGTTTGAGTGTTGGCTCTTCCCATCCCATAATTTCCAGTTCATGTTCACCCACAGTGATGGCTGATGAGCTCACAGAAAAAAATCAGTTGTGGAAAGGAAGGAGACAAGGGTACTTTGTCAGGTATCTGATTCTCTTGGGGATATCTGTTGTTTTGTTTCCATTGTTTGATAAAAAGAGATCAATGTCTTGCCTCTTTCTTTCCTTTTCTGTGGTGTCTCCTTTCACCCAGTGTGGACCTTGTGACTCCAGCTTAGGCAAAATGACATTGTATTCATTCAGCCAGGAGGCCCTCCCATTCAGAATGAGTGTGCTAGAGTTCACTGTCTAGATATTGTTTCTCCCATCCTTATTCCCATTGAGAGTCCAAACTTGTTAAATATTCCTATCTGACATCCAGAAGCTCAGCAACCTTTCCTGTCTGATATGTTCTCTCTCCCATGTATGCATCCAGACCTCTGTGGGTTGGCTTCAGTCCTGATGTGGAAACTATCCAATACTTCTTTGTCTAGAAGATTATTAGATATCTAGAAAATTATTAGATAGCAAACGTCTGGAATATTAGGTATCCAGTCTTGAGTTCTAGGATCATGGCCCAATGAGAGAAGCCAGACCAGATTTAAATTGAAATATTCAAATCTGAACCAAAACTTATTACCATGGGGTCTTTTGCTACCCCTTCTTCCTGAGCTTGGCTTCTCTAAACTTAGTCCCAGAAATTCAGACGTATTTGTGAATTTATTCACTCCAGTCCTTTCCTAGCGCTGGTATACTCTAAATATAGTGACTTAATACCACTCAAATGTATTCTCTCATGTTTATTTTGGAGGCCAGAGGTCTAAACTCAAGGTACTAGCAGGACCCATTTTCCTAAAAGCTCTCAGGGAAAGTGTTCTATGCCTTTTCCCAGCTCCTGTACTCTGCAGGCATTTCTTGGTATCTCTTAGTTTACAGACTCAACACTCCAGTTTCTGTCTTTGCATGACTTTTGCCCTTCTGTGTCCTTCTCTGACTTCCTTTGCAGTTTCTTTTGCAGCTCAGGCTGGACTCCAGTTCATGATTCTCTTGCTCAGCCTCCACATGCTGGAATTATACATGTGTATCCCATATCCAGTTGTTTTTCTCCTATAAAAGACACTTGTCACTAAATTTGGGGTCCACTCTAAGATGACTTTGTCTGGCAGTCTTTAATTATATATGTAAAGACATTGTCCCAAATCTGATCTTGTTCACAAGATAGAGAGATGAGAACTTGGACATAATTGAGGTGGGATTACCATTCAGTCCACATCAGCCCCAATGTGTACTTTCCCTATGTGACTCAAATGTTTGCTCAGACTCTAGTAAAATGTGAACACCCAAGTTTTTACTTTGACAGAAGTGGCAGAAGTTGACAGAAGAACCAATGTTTCTCAGGTAATGTCAACAAAATATGGGTAACAATAACACTTGTGATCCTCATGAGCAGTGCTTAGCCAACAGATATGTGCTTCTTTGTGCAGAAAGAAAACATCAAATTACACTTTAAGAGCACTCAGGTTTTATCAGCTTTGAGTTCTGTGCAAGAAGTCTCTGAAGATGATACCAACTAGCCTGCCTCTCTCTGTATGTATGTGTTATATTTCTCATCAGAGAATGAAGCTTGCTTTCTCTTGTCAGGTGCTGAGTTGAATCTGTGACCACCTTTATCAAGGATATGGGTGCTCTGGGGACTCTGGAACATGGGAGCTTAGCTGGGTCTGTGAATATGTAATATTCACAGAGCTTAGCTGTGTCTGAATCTAGAATACAGAAAATTAGCTGGATCTACTGATACTTTAGCAATAAAATGATGTTCTAGGGGTTCCCAGGCCAAACATGGAGTAGATATGAAAACTTTACCTTTTTCCTCTTGTCAGGTTCAGCTTGGGATCCCTGAAGCACCATTAAAAAAATCTGGCTACCCTGCTGGTTCTTCTACATAGTCAATAGATTGTCTAAATCTAGAGGCAGCATCCCAATTGGCACCAGCCTGACCTTATCTGATGTCGGTGATGTGAGAGACTCCAAAAAGACAAATGGAAAATCTGTTCTGCTGAGCCTGGTCTACCCATAGAAACAGGAGACATGTTAACATGGATGACCTAAGCCACACTTCTGGAGCTGACTCATAACCACGCTGGCTATGAACTTCATGCTCTCAGTACAGAGGCTGCTAAGAGTGAATTGCATTTTGCAGGATTGTTAGGAAAGCAAAAACAAAAGTGACACCAGGCTTTGTGCTGGACCCAGATGAAACAGAAGACCACAGAGCACATTAGTGAGCGGGGATCTCACACTCCCCCCTCCAAAAGGAAAGACTTTCATAGATGTTGAAGTCAGAGTGGGGTCTACCGTGACTTATGTAGAAAACAGGGAACCTGTCTCTGCTTGAGAGGCACCTGGAAAGACTCCACAGAATTCAAGTTTCTGGTAGAAAACAGGTGGCGAGAGGGATACAATTCTAGCACCATAACCTGGGACACTGTGCTGAAAGTCAGTGTTCCCAAAAAGAGGCTGAGGGCAGCTGAATGTTCCTCACTGTATCTAGCTGTTCCCAGGGCAGTTGGCTCATGGCCTGGGATTTCCCTCACCTCCAGTTTTATGGCTTTCTCTTCTTCAGTGTTAGATTCTTTCCGTGCAAACTTTATGCACTCTTTTTGCTTCCATTAATCACAGATAGATACACCCCTTTCGTGGAGGAGTCTTGAGGTTTCAAGGGTTCAAGAGAGTTCATCCATAGCCTGGATGTGGTGAAAATGTGTCCATCCTTTCCTATGAAACTCCACCTAGTTCACAAAACATTTTCTTCCATGGATTGACACTAGAGGTTGGTGACTTCTCAAATATAGGAAAATACATTCACACAAAAAAGAAAACAGGTTTGGGAGGGTCTTGACTAGCTAATGCTCACATGCATTAGATGTGGAGTTGGGAATTGAACTCACTGTTATTGGATCTTGTAAAGGATACTGCATGCAGGGTATCATTCTTGGGTCTTTATTACATACACGCTTATGTGGATATCTCACATTATGACCAAGTGAAGTAGGTGGGGTGATGAGAGGAGGTAGACCTGGGAGCCTTCTAGAAAGGAAGGACCGGTAGTCACTTTGAGGTCACAGGTGAATTTGGTGTGGCAGGCTGAGTGCAGTTAGAGCACCAGCATAATGGAATTAGGAAGGCTTGTGACTGATTTGGAAATACATGGAGCATATGTCTCTAGCATTTCCCTAGGAATCATGTTTCCTCATAACAACTTTCTAAGTCAATGAAGAAAATGATAGTCAATTTCCCTCTCCTCTTCCTCTTCATCTTTTTCTTCCTGCAGGAATTTATATGACTATGCTTATTCATATATTCATATCATATCATATCTCCTAATGCCATGTTTGAGCCTCATTTAATGGGCCCATTTTCAACTGCTGTAATGAGAACCCCTGCATACATATACATGTACCAATATACATGTACATACATTTATGCATGCACACCCTTGCACAATGCACATACATGCATAGGCAGGTATGTACATACACACATACTCTTATATATGTGAGTACATAGGTACAACGAATATCTTACAAATAGTGGAACTGAAGACTCAAGTTTAAATGAATTGGTCAAGATTGTAGGATTACTTGATATCAGAACTATAGCTAGAAACCTTTAATTCAGAATTGGAATCTTGCCTGCAGTGCAAACTGGATTGACTATGATATACAGTATTTGTGCCTTATTCATTCAGATGGGCTTTAGAGCTGGTTTTGTACGGGGAAACTTGGAGCTTATTCAACCTTGCAAGGTCTCTTGTACATAAAGAAAATCCACTCACTAGAACAGTGAAATGCCCAAATAAGCTCATTAAAGCTTACAAAAGGAAAAGAAAGAAAGAAATGTCACTCTGGAAGCTTTCAGCGAGAAAGGTGAGCATAGGTTATTGCACTCAGGATGAGTCAGAGATGTAAGTAAATGCTCCTTTGTACAGTGAGAAACAAATTTACCATTGGAGAGATGTTATCTCCAGGACCAAACATCTCCCAACCTGCAATGCATGGAAATTGTGGAATGGGGCTGTCGGAAACTACACATTCATAAATATTGATAGGCTGACAAAGAATTTTAATTTCAAGATGTCTGACTCTGATTATTTCTGCAACACAAACACCTTTAAATTCTCCCCTTAGGCCAAAGATCAAACTTTGGCTGTCTCCTTTTAGATAAGTCATCTGAATTGCTAGATGTAACCCAGGTTTGTACACACAGGGAAGCTAACCATTCAGCTGTCAAAGTAATGAGAAAGCTGGATTTTGCCAGAGACCTTCTTGTTCGTCTGGCTGACTGTGGGCCAATAGCTGGGGGAGATTGTATGTGCTCTACTCAGGACCTCTCACCTATGGTAAAGATAGGTGAGCTTCTCCCTAGACACCCTTTACTTTCATGTACCAGACTTCCCCAGATCATCTCCACATTTAGAACAACATGCAGAACTACATTGTGTCCTACAAGGCCTTAGTCAGTCCTTGTCTTCCCTCCTCTTTACCCAGCATTCTGCTTGCTCACTGCTACAGCTCCTGTGAACACCTAGTTCTTCTGTGTGGTCCTGTCTCAGGATTTTCCACCTTCAAGGATCTTTTCTTCTCACTCGGTGCTCATCTCTCACCAAAGGCAGCCCTACATTCACTGGTCACTTGCTTCTGAGTGTCACAACACTCTGCTTTACATGACTTTAAGAGTCTTATTATAAAGTATCAATGTTCTGCTACTTTAACTGTTGCCATGAAAGCAAGAACCATGTCTGTCTGTCCTGTTCTGTTCACTCTGGGGTAATGGAAACATTGTAATTTCTGTCTACTCTTGGTGAGATGTTTGGTGGGTGAAAACACCTGCTATGAAGCTTGACAACCTTAGTTGAATCCCTGGGTCCCACAAGATGGAGAAAGAGTCTGGATTTACACAAGTTGTCCATTGCAGACTCCTGCTAGTTGCGCTCTGACCTCCATGTATGCTCTGTGGCAAGCACATGGACACACACACACACACTAAATAAATAAATAAATAAATAAATAAATAAATAAATAAATAAATAAATAAATAATAAATGATATCAGCATTGTTTGTAATAGCCAGAACATGGAAGCAACCTATATGCCCTTCAACTGAAGAATGGATAAACAAAATGTGGTACATATACACAATGGAATACTACTCAGCAGAGAAAAACAATGACATCATGAGGTTTGCTAGCAAATGGATGGATCTAGAAAAAATCATCCTGAGTGAGGTAACACAGACTCAAAAAGACAAACATGGTATGTACTCACTCATAAGAGGATACTAGATGTGGAACAAGGATGACTGGACTGCTACTCACATCACCAGGGAGGTTACCTGGAAAACAGGACCCCAAGAAAGACATGGGGATCACCCAATGACGGAGAAATGGAATGAGATCTACATGAACAGCCTGGACATGAGTGGGGGTAATGAAGGGCGAGGATCGAGGGAAAGAGAGCGGGAGATCCCAGCTGGATCAACAACAGAGAGGGAGAACAAGGAATAGGAGACCATCGTAAATGAAGACCACATGAGAATAGGAAGAAGCAAAGTGCTAGAGAGGCCCACAGAAATCCACAAAGATACCCCCACAACAGACTGCTGGCAATGGTCGAGAGACAGCCCGAACTGACCTATTCTGGTGATGGGATGGCCAAACACCCTAATTGTTGTGCTAGAAACCCCATCCAAAGACTGAGGGATCTGGATGCAGAGATCCATGACTAGGTGGAGCTCTGGGAGTCCAATTGGTGAGAAAGAGGAGTATTTATATGAGTGAGAATTGTTGAGACCAAGGTTGGATAAAGCACAGGGACAAATAGCCAAATGAATGGAAACACATGAACTATGAACCAATGGCTGAGGGGTCCCCACTGGATCAGGCCCTCTGAATGGGTGAGACAGTTGATTGGCTTGATCTTTTTACGAGGCATCCAGGCAGTGGGACCGGGTCCTGTGCTCATTGCATGAGTTGGCTGTTTGAAATCTGGGGCCTATGCAGGGTTGCTTGGCTTGGCCTGGGAGGAGGGGACTCCTCCTGGACTGAGTCTACCAGGTTGATCTCAGTCCTCGGGGGAGGCTTTGCCCTGGAGGAGGTAGGAATGGGGGGTGGGCTGGGGGGAAGGTGGGGGGGCATAGGCCGGAGAACAAGGGAATCCGTGGCTGATATGTAGAACTGAATTGTATTGCAAAATTAAAAAAAAAGAATAAATAAATAAATAATCATGAATAAACAAATAGAACATAATATTTTTAAAATTAAGATTTTTCTACTCTTTTCAGATCAATTTATTGTGCAGCTTTTATATAGTTGTTTTAAGGGTTTTATATATATGTTTAGCTTTTTACTATATCTGAAAAATAGTAGTGACTATTTCCACATCAATCCTGCCCTTAATTTCCCCTTGTGCTATATAGCTTTGAAGCTCATTAAGCAGTACTTTAGCTTGTGCTTTATTCTTCAAATGTGTGCTAAGGATCTCAAGAGAAGGGTAGACATTTTGCTCTCTCTTCATTGCCACTGTTCCCTGTTTTTAGATATTTTTTCTTACATTTAGTGTGTATGTGTGTCTGATTGGATATGTGCATGCCACAGCACACACATGGATGTCAGAGGACAGCTTATGGGAGTCAGTTATCATTCACCACACAGAAGTAGGAGATTGAACTTAGGCTTGTGGCGAGCCCTTATCCACAAATCCATCTTGCTGCCCAATGTTCCCTATTTCTACCTGTATCAGTTACTTTTTCTTATTAAGAAGTTCTTTCATGGATTTAGTTACAGCCTGTCACAAATGATTTTCACTTCCCTTTTCTGAATGTGTCTGTATACCACCTTGTTCCCAAAGGCTCTTTTTTTGCCAGATGTAGAATTTATATTGACTGTTCTGTCATGTCAACAGCTTAAGAATTTCGGGCTATGTCCCTGTAGGCCAGTGGCTTCCAACAAGAAACCTGCAGTCATTTTGAAACCTTTCCTTCATAGATAATGAGTTTATTTGTCTCTTCTGGTTAATGTTAACTGTCAACCCAATACAACCTAGAAACACTTGGGAAATAAAATGGAGGGAGTGTCTACCAAAGGTTGGCCTGAGGGTATGCCTATGGGGGAGTGTCCTGATTGTTAATTGATGTGGGAGGGCCCAGTCCATTGTGGGTGTCACCATTCCCTAAGAAGGTTATCCAGAACTGTGTAGGAATGAAGATGTTAGCTAAGCAGCAACAAACAAGCAAGCAAGCATCCAGTTGCTTCTCTCTGTTTTTAACTGTGGATGATGTGACTATCTGCTTGAATTCCTGTCTTAATTTCCCTCAGTGATGCACTGAAAACATGGATTGTAAACCCAATAAACTCTTTTCTCTCCTAAGTTGCTTTTGGTCAAGGTGTTTTATCACATCAAGAGAAATAAAACTAAAGCAATGTCTAAGTGTGCATTTATTATGGTTTATTTTGTTTAGGAATCTGTAGGATTATGCCTTTTTCTATATTGGGGAATTTTCCAACTTTCATTCTTCAGGTCTTTAATAATTCATTTTTTCTATTCTTTTTGGTATCTTAATCATATGAATTTTCCACCTTCATTAGCATTCATCTTTTTATATAACTTCAGCATTTGTCTTTAGTATGTATTGTCATTTTTCATGGTGGATAGTTCTATTGACCCACCTTTTCAATCACTTTCATTCTTCTGTCTGGTCTGTTCAGTAGGTTTTATATTTAAAAAAAGATTTTATTGGATTTTTGATGGGTCTGTTATTTCTTTGCTCAGACAGCCTATTTTTTCATTTGATTTTTAGAGTGTTTATAGTTGTTTGCTCAAACATTTTTTACTCATTTTATTGGAGTCTTCATGAGATAATTTGTGTTTAGATTATATGTGTGTACATGTCTGTTGATTATCCCTACCCATATGAGTTTAGGTTTCCCTGGTTTTATTTCATATGCTGAGTCATTGCAGATTGTATCTTAGTGTGGTTTAATGTTACACAGGGAGACAGTGAGTCATTTTAAGGTCCCATGCAGGATCTTGCTGTTTTTCTCTCAGCAGCTTTTAAGGTTGGTTTCCACGTTCTAATCATGGTCTCTGGGCTGTTATCCTAAGCTAAAGGCTCCAACGCTGTCTCAGGGCTCTTTGGGCCTCCCACAGGTGGCCTGTCTGGATCCTGGAAAGTGGTTTGTTTATTGGTCAAGTGATTTGTGTTCTGAATAGGGTCCGATCTATCTACACATGGTCAAAGGAGTGAACTCGTCCATGGTTTTGAGCTCTTGTGTTCTTTTTCTGTCCTATCTCCAGTGTTTTGTAATTGAACCCAGAACCTCATGTCTTGTCTTAGGTTTGTCAATCTTACTCCAACCTAGACATACCCGAGAAGGGGGGATCTCAGTTGATGAAACGCTTCCACCAGCTTGTCCTGTGAGCATGTCAGATCCCTTGGGTCTGCAGTTATAGAACATTGTGAGTTGTCAGATATGGGTGCTAGGAACTGAACTTTGGTCTTCTGGAAGCACAGGAAGTGCTCTTAACTGCTGAGATATCTCTTCAGCCCTGAGACCTTGTCTTAAAAACACAGTAAGAGGGAGAAAACAATGAATACTTTATGGCTTTGATAAGGTGATGTTTTCATGGATGTATACTTAAATTCAACAATATATGTGCACCGTATGTGTGGTTTTTATTTATCTGTGAAAGCATAAGAAACAGGGGGAAAAAGATAAAACTGAGATTTTTCTAAGCTTCCTCTGGAAATGGGAGCTAGCTCATCTGTTGTGGTTCCTCCTGTCATGTTTTCCTTATTTTGCTCATAGGAAGCAAGAAAAATGGAATGTATGCCAAAGAACTCTGGACTTTTATGCAGTGAGACTTGCATTCTAATCTGAATTAAGTAATCTCTTAGGCAAGTTTAATATGTCTAAATGAGTAACTGAAAAATGACATTCACCTACTCAACTTGTCTCCTACCCAGGGTTATTGCAGTGATCAAATCATGTCTATAACAATACTTTTCGAAGAATCGAGTTACTTGATCAAGGCAAGATCTCAGCCATTTAAAAGAAATCTGAAGGAAAATAATTAATTGGAGCTGGAGATGTAGCCCAGTTGGTAGGGTGCTTAAAGCGCACAAAGCCCTGGGTTTAATTTCCAGTACTGTATAAACTTGGCATGGTAACTTACACCTATCACCCCAGCACTCGGGAGATAGACAGAGACAAGAGATTCAGGAGTTTAGGATGCTCTAATACCCTGGGAATTCGAGGCCAGCCTGAGACACACGAGACTTTATTTCAACCATCCCCCAAAGGTAATATTTTTTCCAAATGCATATAATTTATCCTCCCATATTCCTGAGGCACTTCGGTGGGATTTGCAGGAAATGGCATCAGCCCCCGATCCAGTGCCATGCAGCTTCGGTTATGTAGTGACATTTGCCACTCACTTCATCGCTCTCTTAGTTCTATGACAGTTGTTACCCGGGGACTTCATTTAGAAGTGATCCCTGTCTTTGACATACATTCTTTTTTCCTCAAGGGTATCAGTTATAGAAATCACATAACCATGTAAAGTAAGAATCCAGCTATCCACTGCTTTTGTTTCAGTGTTGGATTTTTGAGGCGATTTCGTGTAGCTCAGGCTAGCCTTGAACTTGCTACGCAGCTAAGAAGGATCTTCAATTCCTGACCTTCCAACCTGCTTCCTCAGAGCTGGTATCACACACATCACAGCTGTGTATGTATGTGTGTGCATGTTTAAGTGAACACATGTTTTGATGAATGTGGAGGTCAGAGGTCACTATCTGGTGTCTTCCTCAATCACTTTCTAGGTTATTTTTTGAGACAGGGTGTCTTTCTGAACCAGCTCACTGTTTCAGCTAGCCTGTCTAGCCAGCAACCCAGAGATCCTCTCATTTCCACTATTGCCTGACTCACAGGTGTAGGCTACAAGTGCTGGGAATCAAACCAGGGTCCACATGCTTGCGTAGCAGCAGGCATTTTCCACCTCCGCAGAACCCACTGCTTTTTATTACAAGCTAGCAGCATGTTAACTCTATGTGGCGGCTGTAAAGCCCTTGTACAACATCACATAATGAATTTCAGTTTTTCCATAGAATGAATAATGGCCATTCTCCCAACATACAGGATACCTAACTCTTTTTAGAAGTGTATACAGTTCATCAAGATTTTTGAGGCAGAAGGCAGCATTTCATTTTCATTGGCAGTTGAAGTTTCCAGTGAAAATTAAAGATTAATGATGTAACTGAAAGTCAACAAAAAGAAAGGGCCCCGGCTCTGCAACATTTGTAAACAGTGTAATGCCTTCTACTGATCAGATGGCCGCAGACAGGGAAAGCGAATACCACGGCAATAAAAACCCAGGGCTAACCTTTCCCTGTGTGTCTGGGGCCTGGCTTCCAGCATTTGATGAATGACTACCTTGTACCAGGAGGTCACTGGGGAGTGTCTGGGCCTTTCATGTGGTTGGGCCAGCTGTGGGCAATCTGTGGATATGGATTACCCTGCTGAGAGAAGCAAGGACATGTGAAGGCAACACAGAACACATAGGAGGAGCCAGAAAGGAGATGAATATCAAGAAATAATTTACAACCCGGATGAGGTCTTCACGGGATTTTCAACTCAACAGAAATCAGCTCCTTGGCTTCTGATGTGCCCTTGAAACAGGATCATGTTGTGTCTGATTTGGTGTTTACATGAGGGCAATTAGGTTCCTCTGTACACACTCTGTCATTCTCACACTGTGGCTGTTTGCCACACATTCTGCTTTTGATGCCTTTGCCGTGGCTCACAGAGGCTCAGGGATTTGTCCAGGGTCTAAGAGCTAGTCAGTGACTGAGCTGGGATTTGAACTCAAGTCCAGCTGATTTTAAAGTACAAGTGGTCATGCAATTAAAAAATAATGTTAGTTTTTTCTTTCTTTTTTCTTTTCTTTCTTCCTTCTTGCTCTTCTTTCTTTCTTTTTTTTGAGACAGATCTTGTTATATACCCAGGGTAGTCTCGAACTCATGATCTTCTTGCCTCAGCTTCTTGAGTGCTGAGATTACAGGTGTGTACCACCACCACACTGCAAATGATAGCTTCTGGCTCATGTACAACGCTGTACTTTCTTATTCTGAACTATTGTTATTTTTTCATTAGGGGAGACTGTGGGAGAAGGATATGGCGTGTGTCTTGATTATAACATTGAAAGAGTCTGCTCCTGAATCAGAGATTAGCAGATGGGTTCTTTGACTGTGTTTGGTAAGGAAATCCTGCTGACCTTTGACTACAGTGTTCTTGATTGCTGAGAACTCAACACATGACTTGGCCCATGGGAGTCTTGCATCAGCTTGCCGTGAGAACTGTCTCCTCATCAGTATTAATCATCCACTGATGTTGTGCACACTGTGCTGGTCAAAATGCCTTCCTGTAAGTGGCCTCATTTCATACCCAAGTCTAACTGGAAGCCCTTTACACATCACGGACCATGTTAGATGTATGGGATATTAAAAGGCACATGACACAATTCCTTTCTAAAGAGATTGGCCTCACATGTGCCCCAAAGTTATGAAATAACTCTGTCCTGTCCCCTGTTGTGCAGGGCTCTTTGTCTTGGTGTAATGTTCTGTTCCCACATCATCTGACTCATGTTCCTCTCTCTACCCTCTCAGTATTCTAGCTAGTGCTTACTCTCCTTTCCACTCACACTTGTTCATTCTCATCTCCAAACATAGTTGAATTATAGCTGTGCCCTCCTAACAGAAATATTCCCCCAGGAGGGACCAGGCAGGCTCCCGAGACTCCTAAGATGTAGGAGGTAAACAAGCTTCACACATCCCAGATAGCTGGGGCCCCAAAGTCACGAACGCAGTCAACAACTGCTGAGGAGCAGGACTCTGGCCAGCTGAGCTGCCTGGAGGATGCCAAGCTACCTAAGGGAGCCTCCAGCGTATGTGGAAATGCTTGCCAGTTGTGTGCAGAGAGCTCCAGGTTTGCAGGGTTTGTGAGTTGCCACCCAGTTTGGGATGGGCTTCTCAGAGCTGCAGCTGCCTTTGAGTCTTCTGTGTTCTAGCTTCCCTGTCTGGGGTGAGTAGATGTGTTGTGAGTCCCCAGGAAAAGTCTCACCTAACAATAGCCAGTGCTTCATCTCTTCTTGATTCACTTTTACAACACTTTTCTTTATGTCTGAATCATAGCCATTCATTAAAATCCAAGGTAGAGTCTCCATTTCCAATAGTTACTCAGGAATAAAGAAAACTCAACCAAGCACTAGGCTCATGTCTATAATCCCAGCCTGGGCTTCACAGGAAGCTCCAAGACAGCTGACCCTGTCATAGCAAGACCCCATCTCAAAACAACAACAATGGCATAAATATAGAACAATCTGTTCCCTCATTTCTTTTGGAGTCCTGACAATTTTAACTTATGGTCTGATGTATTCTCAGCACACACTCGGCCATTGAACCATACTTTCAACTCCTACTCTCACACACCTCACACACTCTACTACTGAACCTTGTCCTCAACTTCTGCCCTCTCAATTTTTGTTGTTTGTCATCAACACACCATTTTTGTTAATTGAAACATGATGAAATTGATATAAACACCTTTCTCTGTGTAGTTAGCTCCTTGTCATAGCTACAAATATGGAATTAAAAAGACCATTAACCACTAATATGTGTTTTAATTATGAATTTTAAAATACTTTTCAACATGCATGCTATTTACTGAAACGAACACTGGGAATAATAATCAAAATATATATCGTGGATTCAGGGAAATACTGGCACATGTAGGTATAAAACGTTTTAATTGATTGCTGAGAGCTAGGTATTGGGATTGGGTACTCAATCTGGGTTCCTAACTTTGCACAATAAACCAGAAGTTCTGGCTGTGTGTGTGTGTGTGTGTGTGTGTGTGTGTGTGTGTGTGTGTGTGTTTGTGTGTGATGGCTGATATTGATGGGATTTAGAATCACCATGGAAACAAACCTGTGGGCATGTCTGTAAGGATTATTTAGATTTGGTAAACTGAGGTGGGAGGACTCATCCTAAATGTAGATGGTATCATCCCATGGGCTAAGAATAAAAGGGAGAGAACATTGAAGTTGGGAGGGAGATGTATTGGTCAGTTCCAGAGTAGCAAGACAAAGGGGTGGGAGATGGGCATAACCAAAATACATTGTAAACATGTTTGACATTTTGATCGAATCGAAATTTAATAAAAGGAGAAAATGAGCTGAGCATAAGCATTCATTGTTTTCAGTGTTTCTTGACTGCATATGCAGTATGTCCAGCTGCTTCAAGCTCCTGCTACCATGCCTTCCCCAACATGATTGACAGCACCTTCGAGCTGTGAGCCAAAATAAAGCCTTCCTTCCTCAAGTTGCTCTTACCAGATGTATTGGTGTAAAAAGAAAAGTAAGTAATATAACGTGGCTTACTTTCGGCATGGTCATCATCCCCTAATGCTGCCCCTTAGACCTGGGCTTTATGGATGATGTCTCTCCTCAGCTCCTCCATGTATTCATCTCCTCAGTGTGGGGTGATGAGTCATTGGTCCATCTGTCCTCACAGTCAGCCTGCTTATTTCCCACATCCATGTTGAGAAGAAAGTGATATCATGTTGCATGTTGTTCTAAAGGAATAAAAAGACTGAAAAACAAAAGAAAGCTTCTGTAAGAATTTTGAGATTCCTTTTCTATTTCTGTGAAGAACAGAGTTGGGGTTTTGGTTGGGCTTTCATTGAATCTGTAGCTTGCTCTTGAAGGAATGACCATTTTTATGGTATTAATTCTTCCAATACATGAGCATGGGAGAGCTTTTCAATTTCTGGCATCTTTCCCAATTTCTTTCTTTAGTGTCTTTAAGCTTTCATTATAGAGTTCTTTCATTTCCTTAGCTGTTTATTCCAGATTATTTTCTTTGGAGGTTATGGTGAATTGCTTCCCTGACTTCTTTCTTGGGTGTTTGCTGTTGTTGTAGAGGAAGGCACCTGAGGTGTGTTTCTTTCACATGCTGTGATTTCGCTGCAAGTCTTTGTCAGATCTAAGAGTTTTCTGGTGGAGTCTGCCCCAACTCAAGCAAATAACTCCCCACTCATGAAAATGTGGGCAGCCCCAATTAATACAGTGTGTCATAAATGATAAAGGCAGGAAACTGGGAGTGGGACTTGGGAGGAAGAAGAGGAGGTGGAGAAGAGAATGAAAACTGATCAAAGAACTTGTGTATGTCTGAAAAAGGTTAAAGAATAGTTGCTTTTTCAACACCCCTCACAGCACAATGGTACAAAGAAAGCACTGGCATATGGGGACTATAGTAGAAAATATGCCTGCATATTTAATATTTACTGTGTGTGTGTGTGTGTGTGTGTGTGTGTGTGTGTGTGTGTGTGTGTGTGTGTGTGTGCATGTGTGCAAAAGGACAGATTCTGGTTGGGATAACCTGGTCCACTGTGCACTTCACTAGCCTTGCTTTTGCTAGAATTTACACTTATAAGTGACCCTTAGTTCAGGGAAATAGCAAGGAACTAAAAATGGGTTATACCCAATTTCTGTGTGACTTTGAGTGGTTTACAGCCAAATTTGGTTTTTATTTCAATCAAATAGGACCAGTAATATTGGCTGAATGACATTAGATTGTTGTAGTGGAATATTAGTTTAAGATGTGTTACATTGATTTATGCTGTAGAATATTTGTTTAATGATGCAAAGATGTGTTACTTTTGTTTATGTTGTATTTGTTTAACTCTGTAAAGCTGTGTTACTTTGCCTGCCTAAAACACCTAATTGGTCTAATAAAGAGCTGAATGGCCAATAGATAGGCAGGAAAGAGAAACAGACAGAGCTGATGGGCAAAGAAAATAAATAGAAGAAAAGTAGAGGGGAGAAAGAGAAGTGAGAAAAGGAGGAGAGGAAGACACTAGGGGTCAGCTACCCAGCCACACAGCCAGCTATAGAATAAGAAGGAAAGCAAGATACATAGAATAAAGAGATGTAAAAAGCCCAGAGGCAAAATGTAGTTAAAGGGAAATGGGACTTAGAAAAGCTGGCTAGAAACAAGCCAAGCTAAGGCCTGGCATTCATAAGTAAGAATAGGTCTCCATGTGTTTATTTGAGAGCTGAGTGGCAGGCCCCCAAAGAGTAAAAAAAAAGCCAACAACAGATTGTGCTTGACACAAAATGCTTGAAAACTGGACTCTTGTCTGTTCCACACAACCCTAGTGTCCACCGTAGGGCTCTCCAAATGCCTGGGGCCTCTCAGACACTGAAAAGAAATGACATTCACCAAACACACTGAACTTGGCCATCAGGAATAAACACCAATAAGCCCATCTTCCCTTAAGTTACTTCATCATAGGCATGAAAACCAGTACAGAAGCTGGGCATGGTGGCGCACGCCTTTAATCCCAGCACTCGGGAGGCAGAGCCAGGCGGATCTCTGTGAGTTCGAGGCCAGCCTGGGCTACCAAGTGAGTTCCAGGACAGGCGCAAAGCTACACAGAGAAACCCTGTCTTGAAAAACCAAAAAAAAAAAAAAAAAAAAAAAACTAACCAACCAACCAACCAACAACCAATAAACAAATAAATAAATGAAGGAAGGAGGAAAGAAAAAAGAAAAACCAACACAGAAACTAATGACACTTGTCCTTAAATGTAGAAACTATTATGCCTTTTGCTTCCTAGAGCTGAGATCTGTCAACACCCAGGTAGTTAATTATTTATTTGTGGAAGAAATAGATAATGTCCAACAATCAACAGTCTTCCTCAGAGAATATAGTAATAGTAACATTTGGCTGCCATTTGGATTTGGCTGTGTTTTCTTCCCTGAGATGGAAGATTCTGTTGCTTAGTGTGATGTGGGTCTAATAATTTTATTTCTTTTTAGAGATTGGGAAAAACAGATGGGGAAATTTCAATTAGGGAGAGAGTGGGAGGGTAATGCAGAGGAAAATGGAAGGAGGAGAGATAAAGAACAATAAGAGTGTTTGAAAAAGACATAGGGGAATATAGTATTTGATAAACTTATTTAAAATGCATATGTAATATGTGTGTATGCATATACATTAAATGTAGCTACTGCCACTTGTGGTGATAATGCTTCTTCCAAGAGCCATAAACTATCTGATAGGAATTACAGTGCTAGGCATGGGAAACCTCCCTTTGCATTGCTGGTCAGGGTGGTCCAAGAGACTCCCAGAACAATATAGGTTATTACTATTGCCTGTAGTTGCCTCCAAGAATTGGAGATAGGGCCCTATTGCTGAAGACACCACACTTCAGACATAGGACTTTGAACTGGAGTTGACAAGGAAGTCTCCTTTCTGAGGACTGTCTTTCATGGTATCTAAAAGTACTATGCAAACTTTCAAGGAAAAATAGCAGTCCTTGGTCCTACTCAGCTGTAAGGCCTACAAACCACAATGGCCGTCCCTGAAAGGTATTACCAATAATACAAGAGTGACATTTTTCTCTTGGGGGTGACCAGCTGCTGTCGAATTGGACTTAAGACCCCCCTCAATAGGAGATAATTCCTGGCTGGTACTGTGAATCTTCCCAACTATTCATGGCTGGATAGGTCATAGGCCCTAGAGGAGAACTTCCGTTTTGTAGTATGGAGGCTGGCTAATAAAGGGTTTAGTTCACTTTCTAAGGGTGTTTTCATTTCCCCAGGTCTCTACCAGCTCCAAGCCCCCCCCCCCCCCAGAACAGCTTAGAAGCTGTGGGTCAGAGGCAAATAACAGCAGAGCTGTCATGAGCATCTGTCACTGACAAAGGGTCAGAGGAAGTAGGCTGGCACACAGATCCAAGAGGCTGCCATCACAGCCCCGCTCCTCCCTTGGTTTCCCAGAACAATCAGTCTCCAGCCACGTTCTTAGTCCAGCCGTTATTTTGTAATCTTGACTATTTGATGATATCTTCTCTCACTCATCATTGAGCAATAGTCTCTCACATTTGCAAAGAGGAAGAGCAGATGAGTCAAAGTTTGCTTCAGCATCTACTGCTTCATACTAGGCTTGTGTTCACTAAGTTACACACCTCTTAGACATTCGGTACTCACCTTTCCTGTCATTTCATTCCTACTCTCTCAGGTTCTTTCCGTGCCTTGACTTTGATCTTCAGATTTGGGGGCTCAATGGAGGTTAGTGAACTGAATCATATGAATGCCAAGATCGGGATTGTAAACAGTCATGAATGCTGACTCATTCACTGAAGTTTCTGGCCTCATAATGGGCCATGATAACTTGCCCAAAATAGCTTTGGGTTCTCTTCTGCTGTATGGTTGCAATTCAACTTAATATCTCCCAGGAAAATGCATCCTAGACCCTTGGGGATTGTGGCAATAGGCTCCTAGGAACAGTTAATCTGCTGCAGATGAGTAGATGAGTAGTTGTCCTTTTGTTTTTACATATCACTCTCAAAGTAGGTGGTAAAGGCAGTAGTGGTGGTTTGTGCAATTTGTGTGGTCAGGGATATTTGGGAGGTATTAATTGAAAATATTTGTAAGGCATTCTGGAGGCCAAGGAGAAAGGAAAATGTGGACACATAGTAGGTGGTTAATACTCAGCTTAAAATTATGCATTATTCTATGTATGTGTGTGTGTTGTTGCACATGTGTGTGTTACATGCATGTGGAGGTCAAAAGACTTACAGGGTTGGTTCTCCCCTTGTACCGCTTGGTTTCTGGGGATCAAACTCAGGTCCTCAGTCTTGGTAACAGGCACCTTTACCTGCTGAGCCATCTACCTCCCAATAAATGTTTATTATAGGAAGCACTAGTTCCTGTTTATTACTCCACTGAAACATACATACATATACACACGTACATATGTTCATGTATGTACATGTTTGTGTGAGTGAGGTTACATGTATGTTTGAGTGTATGGAGCCAGAGGTCAACCTCAGATGTTGTTTCTCAGGTGCCATCTGTTTTGTTTTTTTTTTTAAACAAGTCGTTTGCTGTCCTGGAGCTTCTGTGGAGGCTAGGCTGACTGGGTAGAAGGCCCGGGAATCTGCCGATTTCCGTCTCCCAGGGCTGTGGCAGCACACTTGGTCCCCACCACACCTCACTTCTTCACGTGGGTTCTGGGGATTGAACTCAGATCCTCTTGCTTTCGAGGCAAGCGCTTTACTGACTAAGCCATCTCTCCAGCCTCAAGAACACAATTTTAAGTTATCATTTATCTGCCTTTGTCTTGTTTTCCTTTGCTTAAGTGCTACAGAGGAAAAAACCCAAACCAAACCAAGAATCTGAAATAGAGACAGGTAAATCCATGCCCCTCAAATAGCTACAGGGAACATTCTAGTGTATTTCCATTTGGTGATTTGTCTAGGAATGGTGTGGGGCAGAGTATATGCTAACATCTGGTTTGCATTTGGTTTCATTTTATTTCAATTAATGACCCATGTTAGGTTGTCGAACAAGGTGGATGTGTGAACGCCAGCTTGCGTTTTTTGCTTTTCCAGATGAAAACAGGCCAGGTTCCAGAGAGGCACCTTTCCCCCACTCCACATACCCTCATTCCTCAGACCCAGTATCCCAGAAGAAAGCCTGGCCTGTGCCCAATGCACCTGGGCCAGGCAACCTGGGGCATGGCAGGCTGAGTCCCACTGCACAAACACAGCCCCTCCCCATCTCTAGCTTGGGGTGCCGCCATGCCTGTTTTCAGCTGAAATAGCATGAAAAATGAGTTCTTGTGGTATTTTCAATATAAACAGCAGAGATGCCACAGGAATTCAAGCTCTCGAGGGACTTGCTCTCTTCCAGGGCTTAAGTCCTGGGAAGACCCTTGAGTTCTGCCACACCTCTCAATCAGAGAAGGGAGGGCTGGCAGTGTCCAGAGGCTGGGGACATCCCCTAGACTGATGGCTTCATTGAATATGAGGCTGCCTGCCCAGAGTTTACTGGACCACATGTGCTGAGAAAGCCAAGGCAAGGGCAGCAGTCAGCAGATACTTTTCAGTGAAGGTCTAAATGTTAAATGCTTCAGGCTTTGCACATCATAAGGTCTCTACTGCAAATATCTCTGCTGCTGTAGCACAAAAGTGGCTGGAGACAAAATACAAATGATGAACATGGCTATGTTTCAATAAAACCTTATTTATAAAAATCAGTAACTGTAGCTAGAGTTTTCCTGCCTGGCCCACAGTCAGGACAAATCTCTCTCACCTGCCAGTCCCACAGCCACTCAGACCCGACCAAGCAAACACAGAGACATATTGGTTTCAAACTGTATGGCCGTGGCAGGCTTCTTGCTAACTGTTCTTACAGCTTAAATTAATCCATTTCCATTAATCTATACCTTGCCACATGGCTCGTGGCTTACCGGCATCTTCACATGCTATTTGTCATCGTGGCGGCTGTCAGTGTCTCTCTGACTCAGCCTTCCACTTCCCAGCTTTATTCTCCTCCTTGTCCCACCTATACTTCTGGCCTAGCCACTGGCCAATCAGTGTTTTATTTATTGACCAATCAGAGCAACACATTTGCCATACAGAACATATCACAGCAAGTAACAATTTAAATTTAGTGTTATAGTTTACCAATCCTACAAGTGAGAGGCCCCAAAGATACCATCTGGGCTCTATTGCTTCCTTAGCTATTATATGGGGTGAAAACTATATCTACCTTAGAATTCTCTCTAGTATCAGTAACATACTCCAAGGACTTCAGACACCTTGGGATTGGAACCTAAAGTCCTTGCTTACATGTATCATCTCTGGCTTCCTCAATGGCTCTGTCTGCTGCACAAATTAGTCTCTCTGTTCTGAGATGACACTTCCTCCAGCTGGTGACTAACTTCCTGCACAGTGTAGATCTTTTCATGCCCACATTGGTCACCTTGGTATCCAGGTAACTAGGTAACTTGGTAACTGCTCTTCCACCTTACTCAGTGAGGTGAGGTCTCTTGATAAAACATGGAGCTCACTGATAATGCCTAGTCTCATTAGCCATCTTACTTGGGAGCTTGCCTGACCCTACTCAAGGCTGAGATTACAGGTTACCATGCCCACTGGGCATTTACATGGATTCTAGGGAATCTGAACTCTGGTCCTCATGCTTGATGTGCATAATCTCTGAGCCCATAGCCCCACCTTAAGAATGGCATTCATTCTCTCTCTCTCTCAAAAGATTTATTTATTTTAATTTTATGCATGTAGGTATTTAGGGTTTGTGTTTGTGTGTGTGTGTACACATGTGTGCAATTGACCAGTAGAGACCAGAGGGCATCAGATCTTCTAGAACTGGAGTTACAGCTGTGAGCCACCATCTGGGTCCTGGGAACTGAACCTGGGCCCTCTGCAAGGACAACATGTTCTCCTAATCATCGAGCCATCTCTCTCCAGCCTCCTCATCCTCTTTCATAGCAATTTATTCATTCCTTCGTCAAACACACCAGTTATTGACTCTTCATCTCCCCAGCCAGCTCTATGTAGCTGTGGGCATGCATTTTAGAACTCTCTTTAGTTCTTAGGTCTTGAGGCCATGGGTGTGTTTATTTCCGCTTGCATCTGGAGCATAGCACTGGGGCTTAGAATGAAATACATGCTTGATACAAGGAGACCAAATACCTTTTCTTTCTCTGGTTTTTTTGTTTGTTTGTTCAGTATTCTAAGCATAGAACCCTACGGCTAGCAGGCATCAAATTAATACATTTTGACTGATGTCACTTTAATGTCCTTGTGATGGACTTGTCATGGTGTTTGAGGAACGTGGCTGCCAAATAGCTTGACCTTTGTCATCTTTCCTGGTGGAAGGGCTGGACTTCTGGGGGTGGAGGCCCTGGGTTAGAGGGAGAGAAGTGAGTATAGGGTGGGAATATTAGGGACTCTAGGTCTTTGTCCTTAATTTCCATCCAGGTGGACCGGGAACTGGACAGGTGATTATCTCCTAGCTGCTAGACTCTGAATTATTAACATTTTCCAGGGGAGATATGAGGAGAGGGAGCAGAAGATACTGTCTCCTCCTGCATCAGACTTGAATACCCAGTCTCTCCTCCGTACATCCCGCCTTCCAAAAGGTTTTACTGACTCCAACAAAGAGCTCCCGGCTCAGAGTCAGAGAGCCAGTGTTTCGAATCTCCGTGGCTTTGAAAGCTGCTTTATTGAAAGGGGATGCCAGTTTCTACTCTGTCAACGTGTGTAACAAAAGTCTATGCAGGGCCACCGTTAAAGAAGTAAAAATCTGGTGAAGTGGTACACACCTGTAATCCTGACACTCAGCAGGGTGAGGCAGGGGGACCACAAGTTCAAGGTCAGCCTGGGCTGCACAGGAAAGCCCTTTCAAAAATCTAAGTGCTGTGGATGCAGCTCAGTGGTAGAACACCTCCTTAGTGTGTACAAGGCCCTGGGTTCCATCCCCAGCATCATTAATAAATCTGTACAGCTCGCTCGGTGCCCATGGTACCCATCCCCACTTGTAGCCATCCAAGATGTATGCGATAATGACCGTTCTAGTTTGCTTCCTTCCTGTTGCCATGATAAAATTCTACAACCAAAGCAACTTGAGGAGGAAAGGGTTTGTTTGACTTCCTGCCAGGTCACAATCCATCACCAAGGAAAGCCAAGGCAGGAATTCCAGGCAGGAAGCATGAAGGAAGGCTGCTTGCTGTCTCACTCTGCTGCGCATGCTCAGCTAGCTTCCTTATACAGCCCACACTCATTTGCCTAGGGATGGTGCTGCCACAGTGGGCGGGGCCCGCCTGTGTCCATTGCCAACCAACACAGTGTCCCACATACATCCCAAAGCCTATCTGATCTAGGCAATTCTTCCATTTAGATTCTATCTTCCCAGGTCCTCTAGACCGTGTCAAGTTGACAATCAGACCTAACTTGACACAACACCCAAGGTCCCTTAAACTAGAATTACTTGATTTATTTAAATGTGTTTGTTTTTCCGAAAAGAGAAACTGGCTTTTGGTTTTAATAAAACTCCTAGCTTTCCTGACTTCTGAATTCTTCATTTTTATCCCACTATCAGACAGAGTAAATGAATCAACATCGTTTATTGAGTGAATGAATGAACCTAACTGCCCTCATTTCTCATGTTACCAAACCTAGACTTTTTATTTTTTAAAGATTAACAGTGTTTATGTCACACACTTACTGAACGTGTCTAGTAAAATATGCATTTGCTTGGCCCATTGAATTTTAATAAGTTAATGACCTGTCATCGTTTGAATAGAGTAGGCTCAAATGTGTCCTTTTTACAATATCTACGGGTAAGAGATACTGTATTGTTTTTGTTTATCTCTAAGCAAGCTTTCCTGAGTTTTAATATTAGTTATAGGAGTGAAAACTATTGCATATGAGTCAAAAAATTGCAACTGGTCTGGTGGCAAACACCTGTAGTCCCAGCTATTTGGGAAGCTGAAGCAGGAGAATTACAAGTTCAAGGTCAGCCTGGGTCACTTAACAAGCCCCTGTCTCAAACTTTTAAAAGGGGCTTGTAGAGATGATTTAGTGGTTAATAGCACTTGTTTCACAGTCATGAGGACCAGAGTTTGGGTTCCAGAACAAGCAGACATCCTGCAAACACTGGTACCTTCAGCTCCAAGTGATCCAATGCCTGCCTCTGGCTTGTGTGTGTGTGTGTGTGTGTGTGTGTGTGTGTACACGCGCACGCATGTGCAAGCACTCACACACACACATGCACACACACACAAAAATAAATAAAAACGAATCTTTAAAAAGTTTAAATGAAAAAAAAAGGGAGAGGATATAGACCAGTGCTAGAGTATGTACCACATGTGAGGTTCTAAGTTCAATCCCTGGTAGTGCACAAGAAAATAAGGTTTTAACACGATAAATACATATGTTTCCTTTAAGAACTCTGTGTGTGTGTGTGTGTGTGTGTGTGTGTGTGTGTGTGTGTGTGTAAGAGTGTGTGAGGCATGATACACATGTGGAGATCAGCAGACATCAGGTGTTGGTCCTACCTTCCACTCTTGTTGAGACAGGGTCTCTGATAGTTTACCCTGTCTGCCTGTCCCACAGGCTTCCTGAGAGTCTCCTATTCTGCCTCCCATCTCACCATAGGAATGCTGGGACTGCAGATACGTGCCACCACACCTGGCTTCTTGATTTCAGTTCTAGTGATTCTAACTCGGGTTATTGCACTTGCATAGCCCCCACTTTATCCTCAGAGCTGACTTCCCAGTCTCTGTGTGCATTTTCTCTGTCAGGTAAAACTAATAGATCCTACCTGGTAGGCATCATTGCTTCCTGTAGTAGTAACATTTAATATTCGAGCAGTGCTTTGCAGCGAGAGAACTCGGGGTTTCTATCCAAACACCACGTGTCTTAGGAGCCGAGGCTCACTCTGACCTGCTGGAGTAGAAGCTTGAGAAAGGCTGTTTCATTCTCAGTTTTGGAGTTACATTTTTTTTCTTTATTCTTAAGAATCTCACGGAGGTTTGCAATGAAATATGATCTTATCTATCTCCCCACTTACCTCCTCCAGCTCCCCCATATCTCCCTCAACATGTTCTCTCTAAGCTTAATGTCTGTTTTTATTTTTATATATAACCCACTCAGTCCAATTAGTGCTGCCCATCTCTATGTCCATGAGTGTGAGGGCCGTCCAGCAAGAGCACCCTCAAAAAAGAATAATAGTTCCTCTCCTAGCAGCTATCAACCGCTAGCAGCCCCTCCTTAATGGATAGGGCCTGAAGATCACCTTGCTCACTTCTGCTGGAATTCTTGTGCAGGGAGCCATAGTTCATAGTTCATAGTCACATCATGAGATAGTCATGTCAGGTGTAGAACACAGCAGCATTTCATGGCACTCCTTCTCATCCTCCAGCTCATACATTTTTTTTTTTTGCCTCCTTTCCCAGAACATTCTCTGAGGCTTGGAGGTTGCAGCAGTGTGTTTGTGATGTAGATGATAAAGATTAGGGCTGAGCTCTGCGTCGCTGCTCTGTGACCAGTCATGGATCTCTCCATCTGACTGTTGCCCATTGCCCAGAGGAGATTCTCTGACAGAGGCTGAAAGCAGCCCACCATGTTTATGGGTGTAAATACAAATTTTTAGAAGTCAATTTGACAGTATGCCATGCTCATTTTAAAGCATGAGATACTGATACCCAATGAAGCTTTAGGATATTTGTCCCTTGAGTAGGCCCTAAGAGTATAGTTTAGAACTGAACCCCAGGCTCCACAAAGCCCAAATACATACTGGGCATGTGCAGTGTAGTCCAAGCTGCCAAATAAATTCAGTGTTTGTGCTTTGGAATCAAACATGGTTTGCTGAGTGCCTCTAAGTGTCAGGCATGGGTTTAGCAGTTTCCATAGGTAGTTTGCAAGTTCATTTTTTAAAAATATACTTTCAAAGAGGTATGGAGGAACGGTAAATATTTCCTTATAGGGCTCTGCCATAAGGAATGTCACAGTTGTTATGCCAGTTAGAAAAATGGGTTCATGAAGTGATGCCACCCAGCTAGGGGTGACACAGGCCTGCAGCTGTGCCTCTGCCTGGAGAAGCCTTACAATAGGGCTCTCATTCCCCAGGAAGAAGAGATCTATGCTATTTGATTTACATACTCCACCTGGCCCTTATTCAGTACCAATGTCTCGGATTCTGTGTGTGGGTAATGGAGGAGAGGCCAGGCAGGTTTCAACGGAAATCTCTCAGTTGTAAAACTGATGCCAACTTTCCAGTGTGGCAGGCAGGAAATAAGTCAGGGGGAGTCTTCCGCCCTCTCTAGGAAGAAGAAAAGACACTTAGGATGTTCAAGAAATGGGGAGACCCTGATGTGGCATCTGTTGTAGGGATGGAGATCTGAGATCACTGTAACTGATTTGGTATTCTTCACCCGACCCCCAGTTTGCTTCTGTCGAGCACCACTGGGAAGATGTCTGGATACCAACAGACATATCTTTTCCACATCACCCATGTGGTGCAGGAAATAACTGGCAGGAAGGGAGAAGGCAGAGGCCAGCCTGCGCCAAGTCCCACGAAGTCCACCAGGCACCGTTTTCTTCCTGGGCCAATTAGCTGGGAGGGCTTAGAGACTTCTCTGAGTAGAGATGATGGCAATCACTGATTGAGTGCTCTCCGGAGGCAGAGGCAGACATGAATTGATGGAAGTGGGTAGGACTTCCCTCACATGATTGCCTTTGCTTGAAAATTCTGTTCAGGAAATTGTGGTCATTACTCAATAAGTGCTTTGTTGACCTGGACTTCCACGGAGTCCTTGGGAAAACAGCCGGTTGGCAAAAGGGGGTGCTGATCTCTGAGCAAGGGAGTGCGGTGCATCATGCAGGCATAAACACAGCTTTTGTGGCTTTGTGATATGAGGTGGCTTTGCGTGACAAGGCTCATCTACCCACTCTCCACTTTACCCTTGGGCGCTGGCTTGGTTTCTTCTCCTGTTGCTGAAACAAAATACTCTTGACGAAAGCAACTCTACTGAGAACGGGCTTATATCAGCTCACAGTTTAAGGTAGTGAAGTCAAGGCAGGGGGAACTTGAAGCAGCTGGTTACATTGTATCCACAGTTAAAAAGCCTAGCGAGAAATGCATGCAAGCTCAGCTCACTTCTCCGTTCTACACAGTCCAGGATTCTGGCCCAGGAAATAATCTAAATAAATCTGATTCTTCCTGTGTTTTTGTTCTACAGCCTTGAAAACATTTATGACTAGTGCAGACTGCCCCGAGCAGTTGCGAGCGGTAAAAGTTATTTCAACCCTCTGGGGAGAACTCAGGTTCCAGAGGTGTGCTGTTTTGATTCTTGTCCACCAGGTGGCAGCCTCCCCACGGTAACTGAGGCAACAGTCAGCTTTTTCAGCAAAGTCTCTTGGAAATGTTTATTGGGCAACTCCAGCAGGTTTGACACTGTACTGAAGAGGCAAATGATTCAGCCTCTGCCCTCAAGGAACTTACAAAGGCATGGCTTCAAAAGTTCCATCAACCAGACTGTGCTGTTTTGATATACTCCTTAGGTCGGACTCCTTAAATAAAAGTAAGCTAGAAAGAAAACCAGTTTTGTGTTAGACACTTTATAGGCTCTTCCCTACTCACCTGAGAGGAGTCATTCAATTGCTCATTTTACAGAACAGCAAACTAGATACATGTTTTAATATCTGGAACCATGAAGCTGGTGGAACAGAGGCAGATCCAAACCCACGATACTCCCATCTTCACGTTCTTTATTACATCTTGCTATGTATTAGTTTCACAAAGTGCTTAGAAGGTAGAGCCAGCCATGAAGGCTGCTGTTTAATTTTCATGTACATTATGTCTCTGATAGTTGGTTATAAATGAAGACTCTGCTTTCGGGAAAGGCATCCTTTGGCCCTATCAGGGTGATGTCAATCGGATCAGCCTGTGTTCCTACAAACCTCCCGGTGAGAAACAGCACCCGAAGATATGTCCTTTATGTGTCCTGCAATAGTTTGACTGCAGCATTAGCATGGAGGTATTAATGTCTCCCGGTGAATTCACCTAGCAGTCTGTCTACAGCTGCTTATATTCTACACATGCGCATGTTATAGTGCAACATATGACTGTTATCTGGAATATAATTTATAATGCATTTGTCTGCAACCTCATTGAAGGCAGAGTCCTGAGTGTGTCTAGAATATTCTAGTTGCTCTTTTCCCTCTGGATTCCAGTAGTAATTCTTTGAACTGTTTCTTCCATACACAGGTCTACTGTGTCAGGATCCCCCAAAACAGAACTGGTACAATCAAGGTAGCCTTGAGGAGAGCTCATGTGAAATGGTACGCTCTAGAATCTGTTGTTTGCAAGAGAGAGACCCAGGAAAACTAGGAGTATACTTTGAACCCAAGTCCGGGAGGACTGAGACCAGGGAATCCAGTGACATAAGTCCTAGTCAAGATCAAAGTCCTGTGCCAAGAATGCCAGGGCTGCCAGTGTCCAAGGTTAGAAAGCAAATGGATGTCAGCCCAGATAGAGTAAATTCTTCTTTTTGCCCTTTTGGGGCCCTGAAACGATTGGACGATGCCCACTCCATTCAAGAGCAGCTCTTTCTCCAGTCTGCCAAACCCAAACTCCTCAGGGCTCATCCTTATGGACCCTGGATAAGGCTTCACTGGCTAGCCAGGCACACTCTCTTCAGTCATATTGACATATAAAATCAACCATCACAGCGTCTCCTCTTTGCTTTTACCCTTCAAAAGGCTGCTGTAGAAGAGACTGGCATCTCAGAGTTGAGAAACCTTGGGTGAGAATGCAGATTCAAGAAGAGGCTTCTAGTGGGAAGCAGGAAGAGAGTAGGTTGGCAGGGCAGGCCAGGGGACAATGCCAAAGAAGAAAGCGAGCCCGGGCAAAGCCGCAGACAGGGGAGCTTCCACCGGATCCCATCAAGGCAACTTTGGAAAATAAGCTGTGTCCTAAAATCTGGGGCACGGGAGATGGGGATTTCCCAGGATAACACCTGTCAGCCCTTTGTAAAGAGTAGGAGGTGGAGAGATGGCTTACCCCAGAATTTGTGGCTTCCTATGCTCATGAACAAAACTAGCTTCATTAGCCCAAGGTCAGACTCTCCAAGCACTCCGTTTGCAAGGGAAAGCCCATGTGGTACAACGATAATCCAAGCGCAGGTGGCTGGGACATTGCCATTGCCCCTGCACTTTGTAGGCTTGACAGTAGCATCTTTAATTGGATGCTTGCAAACCCTTACAAAGGCCTGTAATTTGTAGTACTTTGCAGCTCACCATAGCTGTAGAATAAGTAACAAGTTGCTACTTCATGCCTCAGTATAATGACCCCTCACCCAGTACTTTTTTGACTGGCTGGCAGTGTTTTGTTCAGCCTGCTGAGGTTCGCCCTCTTTGTCTTTTGCTGTCTGACTTCTGCTCTCTACTGGGATTGGAGTTATCTCAGTTTGCCATCACACCCTGCCTGTGCAAGAGCCATCACGCCCAGAAGGAAGGGGATGGAAGGTGGGCTGCCAATAATGGCAAAACGCACCGAAGTTAAAGGCAGCACACACTCCAAGCCAAGGCCTGGTCTGACCCTGCTGGGGGCTGGTGCCTGAGCTGTAGGGCTGGATGAGATCCGCTAGAGCTGCATTTCCACATCCTAAGGGGAGTGTACATCCACAAGTGTAATGTAATGCACCTGGGGGGGGGGGGGCAGAGGACACCTTCACAAGTCCATCCTCAAGTGCATTCTACCTTTTGTAAGACAAGGTCTTTCAACAATCTGGTGTTCTGAAGCTTAGGTTGGGGGAGCTGGTCTTAGAGATCCAGAGACCCTCATCTCTACCTTCCGTCTTGAAGCACTAGAATTAATTATAGTCACATGGCACCATGCCTAGATTTTTACTTGGCTTCTGGGGAATCTGGATTCACATCCTCAAGCTTGCAGCATTGAGCTATCTCACTAGTCCTAGACGTCCACTTTCTAAGAACCTGGTGGCCTCTAGGACTTGAGCCTTCAGTTATACCCTCTTGCAAACCCCTTTGGCAAGTTCAGTTTGGGCCAAGGTCGAAGTGTGCTGGCACATTTGAAGGAAGATGTAAGAGAACAACCATATCCCCTATATCCCCTGCACTGTTCAGAAAAGTTAGGACATTCCAGAGTGAGATCTCCTAAAATAGCTGCTTGAGTTATGTAGGGACCCCAGGATATCCAGGAAGAAGAGACTCATGCTCCACTATCCAAACCCACTCTATCCTAAAGGTCACCCCAGTGGAAAGAACTTAATGTCCTACTACACTACACTACAGGGCACTGAGGTCCTTGTCAGCATCACTTCATGGGAATTAATTACACCTCTGTGTGCATTTCAGCATTTCCCTCAGCTGCTCTGTGCTCAGCTTAAATTGTGTAAAGCTGCACAGACACTCGGTGATGACAGCCCAGCCCAGGTGTAGACAGGCTGGGAAGAACTGGGTGCTGGGACATCATCTGTGAACCTGTCTTACTCATCTGACCACATAACAGCTCATTTCCAGCTGCCTCAACACATGCCGATTGCCCCGGGTTAGTACTCTGATGCTACGGTAGCACAGTGGGAAGATGTAAACTGAATGGTTGGAATCCCGTGTGGAGTGTAAACTGTGGTCTCTGATTTCCTCCCTCCAGAGTTTCGAGAGATAGCCAAGATTCTATCAAAATTGGAGATTTTTGAAGTGGCTTTAAAAAGAGGAAGAAGCAATAAAGGTGAATGGATTCCTGGTAAGAGGTGGAAACTAGGGATGGAGTTCATGTTAGAGCACTTGCCTAGAATGTACAAGTCCCTGCATTTGATTCTCTGCAAGGAGATGATGATGATGATGATGATGATGGTGGTGGTGGTGGTGGTGGTAATGATAATACAACAATTGGCTTACAACACTCAAGGATAGCCATAGCAGAAAGCCTTGGCTGCTAAACATGTAGGGTGGTTGAGAACTCAGGCTATACGAATGAGAATGCTTGCTGTAAGAATCTTTGAAAGACATCTCTGGAGAAGTGACATTAGAGCTGAGATGTGCCAGGTACTAGGGCTAAACATAAGAGAACGATGGTGCAGAGACTGTGAGCTTGGAAAGAGTTTAAGGTGTTTGGAGAATGGGAAAAAAAAGGTGTGTGTGGGAGAGGAGAGGCAGAGGGACATGGAGGTGGTTGATGCTATAGAGATAAAACGGCACTTCTTTGCTGTGGTAGAAGAGGGTTTTATTTTCCTCCTATGTATTTTTGTCTACACTACTCAAGATAAAAGCTCTGGCCACGTGCATCCTATGCAAGCACTCTACCACTGAACTCTGATCCCAGTCCTCATTTTTCCCCTACAGCAGTGGGAAGCTAGTGAAACATGCTAAGTGAGAAAATAAGTCTATTTCTTGGAGCTTAGACAAGCTGCCCTATACCGGCAGCAGCCACTGCTCTGACCACCTCCATCATTCTATTCTGAAAGCCAGCTCCTCAGTCACAGCAGTTCCCTGGCTCCCCCAGCAAAGGTGTTTTCTACACTCACACTTAGAATGTGGATGTGGAAGGAATGTTTGTCTACAGCTCTCTTCTTTAGAAACTCCATTGTCCACAATGACTTTGGTTTTAGCACCACCACCAGCATGTTCCAAGATGGTGGCTTTGGCCCATCTGGTTGGCTTTTCTCTCACTTCTATGATTTCCTCCTCCCTGAGACACTCACACATCCTGGACCAACTTCTTTTTAAAAAATGTATTTATTTTATATCTCTCTATCTGTATGTGTGTATGTATATATGTGTGTGTCTATGTATGTGCATCATGTGCATGCAGTGACCAAGGAGGCCAGAAGAGGGCAGCAGATCCCTCTCTAACTTCAGTTACAGATGGTTTAGAGCTACTGCGTGAGTGCTAGGAATTGAACCTGGGTCTTCTGTAAGATCAGCCAGTTCTCTTACCTGCTTATCTATCTCTCCAGCTCCTGGGCCAACTTCTTGAAGTGTAACAGGGAATCTGTATTCATTCCCCAACCGTATGTGTAAAGTTTCTATTCAACTTATGGTTAATGTAATAGTCCACACAGAGGCTGTGCCCAGCATTTACAGGCATTATTGCACCTGACTTGCACAATGCCACTCTCTATGCACATTCTTCTTTGCCAGTTGCACTGTGAAGCAATCTGAGGACTGATGAATGAACTACTGCGTGGCAGAGCAGAGTTCAAAACCATGTTCATGTTCTAAGTCCTAGACCACCTGCTGTATGATCTTAACTGCAGGTGGATGCTGAGGCTCAAGCTCTGCCAACCATAGACTAACATCCAGCATCCCCCAGTCATTGCTCCACACTGGTTAAATCTTTCAGCCTCCTTGTTCCAGACCTCCTGGTCCCCAGTGTCATGGGTAGCACTGCCTCCTGAGGACAGTGGAAGCCCCAGTCCTGAGAACAGTAGAAGCCCTCTGGCTGGGAAGCATTTGCTCCGCTTTCAGAGTGCTAATCTGTCAAGGTCAAGAGCAAGAAGAAAAGAGAAAAATCAGAGGAATTAGCAAATTGATGTTTTAGATCCAACTGGAGGTAAGCCATGGCTCACGAGTTACTGAGTTGACATCATGTAGATCACTTTACAGGCAGGCAGCTCAGAATTAGGAATTGTCAGTGTTTATTTGCACAGATGCAGTGGAGAAAAACACTTTTCCGTGGGTCATTTTAGCACAGCTGATGGACTGATAATGGATGCTCCACCATCTGCCAAACAGCCAAGCCTCTGAGTACTTCAGGGATCATCGTTAACCACAGTGGTGATGCTGAGACAGGAAGTGGATGGTTTGGGTCTCTCCTGTCCAAGCCCTGTATTTATATTTTAAACCAAACACAAGCCCCCTCTTTCTGGCCTGGCCCTCCCTGGTGTTCCTGTACCCTCCAGTCTTTATTTACTTCCAAGAACACTTGCTGATTAGAGTTGTTTATATCTCTGGAGACCCTTGACTTGCATCACTGTTCACAGTATCCCATCTGATGAAGCAGGCTCATGAGCCACCCCGCCTCCCTTTGCGATGGAGCAAACCCAGAAGTATTAGCAAACCTGTGGCAGAGATGCTGAGAACTTGTGAGCCCAGAAGCGAATTTCATTGGAAATACATGTCAGATCCATCATTCATTCCACATTCTTGGGAGATGAGGAAGAGGAGCCACAGCATCTCCCTTGTACTCACGCTTTAGTGCCTGGGAGGAGATGGCTAAGACAGTGGAGGGGCCAGGTCCTGAGGGACATAATGGGATAGTTAGTTACCTCTGAGCTTGCAAAGAGGGTTCACATTCTTTATTCTTTCTCTCTCTCTCTCTCTTTTAAAAAGATTTCTTTAATGTATATGAGTGCTCTATCTGCATGTACGCCTTTATGCCATAAGAGGGCATCTATCCCATTAGGGATGGTTGTGAGCCACTCTGTGGCTGCTGGGAATTAAACTCAGGACTTCTGGAAGAGCAGCTAGTGCTCTTAACAGCTGAGCCACCTCTCCAGCCCCAAGGGTTGACATTCTTACCTCCTAGAATTGTGACGTCAGTCTATCAGCTCTGAGCCTCCTTATAATAACATGAGAAGTCTCTTGAGACGCATTATCCAGCTTCCACGGATGTGCCAGGTACCGACTCTGCTGGGCCTGGGCATAGGAGGATGTGGTCCATCTGTTGGCCAGTGGAGGCACCAGAGGCGTGCCAGCAAATGAGCAGAACATGATAGAAACCATGTTTGTCCCACATACGTTTATGAAGTGGGGCATGAGAGGGAGCAGGGAGGCCACGCATAAGCCTGTGACTTCAAAAAGAAATCAAGCAGTGAAACTAGTGAAAGCACAGATTAGAAAATTGCTATATAAAAATTTAGGGCACCCAGGACTGGGGCTCAGCTGATAAAGTGCTTGTCATGCAAGCGTGAGGACCTGAGTTCATTTTCTAGAGCACACATCTACCAAACGCCAGACAGGTAGGACACTTGTCCTCCCAGGGTTGAGTAAGCAGAGATGAGTGGGTCCCTGAGGCTCACTGATCAGCCAAACTGGCCTAACAGGCAAGTCCCAGGTCTCAGGGACAGCATGCCTCAAAAACCAAAATGGACAATGCCTGAGGAAACATCACCAAGGTTGACCTCTGCCCTTCACACTCATGCACCTACACACCACATGCTCACATGATTATGCAAACACACACGTTATCTCTATCTACTCTATCTAAATAGAGTTTGAATTTGGATTACTCTGTGTTTTAAAGGCATGTTGGTCAGGATAGGCTATGTTGTGTTACAGTAAAAACCATATAACTCAGGTTTTTTACACAATGAAAGCTTAGTGTGTGTGTGTGTGTATGTGTGTGTGTGTGTGTGTGTGTGTATGTGTATGTGTGTGTGTGACATTGTCTAGTTGGTTGGCAAGGGAAGGGGTGGCCACTGGGTACTGTAGTCATTTGGGGAACTCTGCCTTGGATGAAGAACCATATCAACGTTTGAGTCTCTGGTGTTAGGGGCAGAGGGTGACTCTGCCTCTTATAATCCCTGTCTAGAGCCTGCTCACCTCCAATTACATTTCATTGGCCAGAACGATTCACATGACTCTGTCTGACTTCAGAGCAGTCAGAAGATGATCCCCCTCACCCCCATATACCTAAAAGTGGCGATAGACAATTCTTTTGGGAGCGACAGGCCCCCTGTGGCTATCCCCTACAGCAATGCTACTCCCCTTTTGGAGAGTCCGGAAGTGAGTGCTGGTTGACT
The DNA here is from genome assembly GCF_007827085.1 of Peromyscus californicus insignis. Classification (NCBI taxonomy): domain Eukaryota; kingdom Metazoa; phylum Chordata; class Mammalia; order Rodentia; family Cricetidae; genus Peromyscus; species Peromyscus californicus. The sequence continues at coordinate 96,932,116 of NW_026294606.1, forward strand.
TTTCTGAAATAGTTAATTCTTATCAAAATTTTTACCGTATTTGTATCCTAGAGAAATTCTTCCAGGTCTGTGACGATGTATGGCAGTGGTTCTCAACCTTCCTAATGCTGCAACCCTTTAATCCAGTTCCTCATGTTGTGGTGACCCCCAACCATAAAATTATTTTCATTGCTACTTCATGACTCTAAGTTTGATACTGTTATGAATTGTAATGTATTTTTGGGGATAGAGAGTTGCCAAAGGGGTCACAACTACAGGTTGGGAACTGCTAATATATGTGGTGGCAAGATTGTTTTAAACAAGAAATGGCATTTTTCATTTTCCTTGATGAAAAATTAATTAGCAGAGGACACATTCTATGGGGTTCCATGTAAACAAAATAACTCCCCACATCTCCCACTCCAAAATATCTATGCTCAAGTCATCATAACCTGGGCGTGTCATGCTTTACCCAGAAAAGGGGCACTTAGTTTTTGCAAATGAATGGGAAGCTAATTAGCAGATTTAAAAATGGATCATTTGGTATAAGCCTCATGGGTCCAGAAGAAGACAGAAAAGTCAATGTCAGACCGATGTCATGAGTGAAAGAATGGACCTGCCACATTGGCTGTCAAAGAGTGTGGGGAGAGGCCACCAGCTAAGGAGTGCTAGTAGCCTCTGCTTACCCAAAGGGAAACAGACACAGATTGTCTCATAGAACCTTAAACTTGAAAAAACTAGAAAGTCTTGGCTTGAACCCAGAGAAACCTGTGTCAGACTTTTGACTCCCAGAACCGTAAGAGCATCCATTTGTAAACTTTAAGCTACTCAGTTTGGGGCAATTTGTTACAGTACTCATAGAAAATGCTAACTAGACACACAAATTGTAGTGTCTGTACAGACTTTTACAAACAATTTTAACTGAGAAAAGAAACCAAATAAGATTTGAACACACACATTCAACGTCAACAAAACATGTGGGTTCACACATGTAGAGGAAGCACATCATTTACAGGTATGAAAAGGACGCTTCTTAGCTGTCTCACGGTAGAACTTACAAGAGATGGACTAAGAATTGAAATCAGCCGGGCGGTGGTGGCGCACGCCTTTAATCCCAGCACTCGGGAGGCAGAGCCAGGCGGATCTCTGTGAGTTCGAGGCCAGCCTGGGCTACCAAGTGAGTTCCAGGAAAGGCGCAAAGCTACACAGAGAAACCCTGTCTCGAAAAACCAAAAAAAAAAAAGAATTGAAATCAAAGGTGAATGTCGAAAGCAACACCAGGTATTGTGGCTCATATGCATAACCTCAGCACTTGGCAGTTGATGGGAGATGACCGTGAACTGGGGGCCTGACTGGCTTACAGAGTGAGTTCCAGACCAGCCTAGGCTATAGAGGGGCACTGTATCAGAAACACAAACAAAAAGAGGAGGAAGAAGAAGGAGAGATGGGTGTGGCAGGGGCTCTGGAAGGCACAAGGAAGACGTGGCAAACCAAGGGATGTGGTTTTTATTTTCCCATGACAGGTTCAGACAGTAGAGTTTAAGGACTTTTAAAGATAGCAGGAATCCCAGTTCACGTGACTTGGATGGGGTATGTGGAATTAGTACAGGTGTCCTTGGAGCACAAAAACCAGACGTAAGTACAGCACAGCCTTCTTCATAAATGTGAACTCCTCTGCTAGTTTGGGACCTAGGCTTGAAGACAATCTCTGTTTCTTTCCTTTACAAAATTTCTATTTGTTATTATCACGTGCGTGTTTGATGTATGTGTCTAGGCATGAATCCTGCAGCAAGCTTGTGGAGGTCAGAGGACAACTTAGTGAAATCCATTCTCGTCACCTTTCCAGAGGTTTCAGGGACTGAACTCCGGTCTCTGTGCTTGTGTCACAAGCTCCTTTACCTGTTGAGTCAGCCCCTAGCAGCCCCAGTCACTGTTTTCCACATGATGATTGCTCCAGAATTCAATGTAGTGCCTGACACATAGTATGTATCCTGGAAATAATTGCAAAGTGATTAAATGAGAGACAGGGTGATTGATGGAGACTGAGCTGTGGAAGGAGTGACTGGCTTAGGCTCCACTCAAGGCCAAGGCTGAGAAGCAAAGTGCTATTGTTACAGCACCTTTAACTGACTTCCTGTTCACACCAAGCCCTCATTAAACATCTGCTCCATGTCTGACACAGAGAAAATGTTGCTGGAGGCTATTACAAAAAAAAAAAAAAAAAAGGAAAGAAAAAGTGTGGATTCTGTTGTGTGTCTTCCCTGACTCTTTAAGACATAGACAGGTGACATTTGTCACACAGGAAACAACACAGACAAAGTCTCAAGAACAAAGGAGCCAGTGAAGTACAGGGAATGACAAAGGACATTCTAGAAGTTGAGTGCATTGCTTCCTAATACCAGGTGTTTAAAGTGCTCCTCTGGAGTGTTTGAATTAATGTTCAGCTCTAGGAAACCCTCTCAAGTTTGCCCCTGTGACTTTGAAGGTTGGAGCAGAGAGGGGTCTGTTAACCATAGGGCTCTTCAGAGCATGAAGAGAGGAAAGAGGGGGGCAGGCTGCCTTGGTTGAAAACAAGCCAGCTCTGAGGCTCTCCTGGCCTCATCCTGCCCTGCCTGGGAGGCTGTGGTTAGCTGGCCAGCCGGCTGTATGCTGCTGCTCTGTGGCCTTATCAGCAGGCCTTTCTGATGAGGCTCTGCCTGCTGAGTGTTCTTGGAAAGAGTCATGGGTAGCCGAGGGGCTCGTAGATAAGGGGGGCAGGTCTGTAGCCTTTGCTGCAGTTCTTGGCAAGTCCCTGCCCAGGATTTCCCTGGGCTGCCTGAATGAACATCATGAGGAGAGGTCACGCGTGGGTGGCAGAAAACTCTAGAATCGCCAAGGCAACGGCGGTAATTGAAGGAAGAAAAGAGTCGTCTGGAAAATCAGTCAAGATATCTACTCCTGGCTGATAACTGGAACTCAGACACTCTCTTTCCAGCAGGGGTGGGAGAGGGTAGTTACGACTGGGAAGTCTCCCAGATTCACCTGCACAACCTGTATCCCCAAAGCAACTCGGAAAGTCCGGGAGGCTTTGTGATGGGCTGGGAACAGGTGGATGAACAGGAACACAAAACCCCGGGGAGATGCCCTTTTCTCTTCAAGTGCTGGCTGCTGTTTCCACCCTGCCTCCTCCTCTTCCCTCCTCCTCTTCGTAGTCCACTTTTATGACTCTCAAGCAGTGGTCCTTAGCAGTGGTGCTCCTGCCCGTTCCAGGGCAGAGGTAGTAATGTGTGGTTCTCTCTCTCTCTCTCTCTCTCTCTCTCTCTCTCTCTCTCTCTCTCTCTCTGTGTGTGTGTGTGTGTGTGTGTGTGTGTGTGTGTGTGTGTGTGTGTGTGAATGTCCACTCTTATAGCTGGGAAATGCTATTGGCATCTAGTGGGAGGAGGCCAAGGATGTTTCTGAACTTCTACTGTGCCCAGGATACCCCTCCCTAACCAAGAATTATCAGCTTCTATTAGCAGCAGCACTGAGGTGGAGGGAGCCTATTCTGCTCAGATAGCTTTAGTACAGCTGTTCCCACCTCCCCCATCGTAGTTTCTCTTCACAAAGCAACTTTTGTATGATCCCTGCTTGATCAGAGCAAACTGTTAAGTTCAAAGGATGGTGAACCATCCAAGGAGACGTGGAGAAAAGGATAGAAATGGAAAGCTGGAGAAGTAACTCAGGCAGTAGGGTGCTTGCCTGGCATTCACAAACCCTTGGGGTCCACTCACAGCACTGCATAAAAGCAGGGTGTGGTGGTACACACTTCTAACTTCAACTTGGAAAACAGAAGAAGGGTGATCGAGAGTTTAATACCATCCTTTGCCACACAGAGAGTTCAAGATGCTACAAGAATTCTGTCTCAAAACAACCATCAAACCAACCAAACAAAAATACTCCTTATAAATTTTAACAATAACTCAGTTTGTCCTACTCCTTTACTCTTATTTTGAAAGAGTTCTCTCTTATCTCTTATCCTAGTCTTAACTACCTTTCAAAGTAAAAGACCCTTCTTCTGCATCATTCTCTGTTTTTGGCAGCTTTTTCTGGCTACTCCATGCTGTGCTGCTATTTAGGAGATATGCCACCATATTTGTGAGAGGTGTAAAGCCACAGGGGATCCTCAAAACCATAAGTCAGGAGATTACACTGGAGTCCATGCTAGAAACTGGAGCTCTGGGGTATAAATTGTGCCCGGGCCCCAGAGGGGCTGGATAAGTTTATACATTGAATGCTGCACAATTGATCTTAGTGTGGTTATTAATTAGCAGATAGGGTAAACTGAGACTCAGAGAGGGCATATGATCTGGACTCAGCCTCTGGTTTTCCTCATTGCTCTTCCATGTCTCCATTCTCAGTTTGAGTCCAAGGAATTCCTGTGTCTCTCTCTTCACTCCAGATTGAAGGAAAAGCTAACTAAATATTTCCTGAATGAGTGATACAAAAAAATTCCTTAAACAAAAACATTTTTGTCATATTTGTCTTCTTTGTGTCCCCCCCTCCATCTGTCAAGTTCAGGCATTCTTTTGGGTAATGATATTTAGCTCGTAGCTCATTATTTCAAATGTCACTCTCCCTGTTTTTGTCTGAAATTAAAGCAGTGTGTTCCTTAACGTTGCTGAGAAGTGTTTGTTTTCAGTGTCTCTGAAATCTCTGGATTCCTGAGGCTAATTACCGCTCAGCAAAAACAATTAACACTAACGGGTTACCATCTGCATGTAGGAAATTATGTTCCTGTTTTGTGTGCTTGCTTTCTGGTTTTTGAAATGATGCCGCAACATTGATAGGAAAAGAGAGAGATAGAGTTCCTGAAATGAATGGGCCCATGTCACACAGCTTGGACAGGCCACTGATAGGCTCCCCATTTGTGACTAAAGGATGCGAACAAATTCTCGGTACAATACCATGCTCATGAAAGTTAAGGCCCTCCAGTGACTAGTGATGCAATTTGGATCTGGGATGGTCTCTAAAGGCTTGTCTCTCAGGGGCTTAGGCCCTGGGTGGCACTACTGGGATGAAGGGGGGCTATTAGGTCACTAGGGGTGTTCCCTTGAAGGGCACTGTGGAGTACTAGTTTCTTCTTCTCTGTTTCACATCTTGACCACGAGAAAAGTGCTTCCTGGGTAAGCAGGCACTCCGACAGTGATGTATACTTCACCAGAGGTTCACAATGAGTGGAACAACCACTGACCGCAGTCTCCAAAATCATGCAACAAGATAAAATATTGTCTTTTTTAACTTGGTTATCTTGGGAATTTTGCTCCCATAACAGCTCGATCAACACATTGGTTAAGCCATCTTTCTATCTTGATTCCAATTGTATATTTAACTGCTTGTAAATGATAATTTTTTAAAGTATTCATATGTCAGTCAGAAAGTAGAAAACAGTCCAGATCTTTCGTATAGAGGCATGATAATACAGGGGTGTAGCTATAGCAAAGAAGGAAGGACGAAGATGCACAGAAGGTGAGCTAGCCTAGAAGATACAGAAGGTGAGCTAGCCTGGAGGGTACAGAAGTTGAGCTAGTCCAGAGACCAGCAGCAGTTCCACAGTACAGGAGGAAGAGGAAGAATGATAGGAATAGATGTGGTTTTCAGAGGTCAGAGGTCAGGGGCAGCAACAAGAGTCCTTGTGGCTCTACTGCGGGAAAGGAAGAAGGAGGAGAGGAACAGGGACGGGGAGAGGAGGGTACCTTGGCTTCTCTAGATTATGTGAACTTCCATCTTTTGCAAGGACCTCTCATTGCCCAAAGCCATTCAGAAGTCAGAAGACTCCACATAGGAGAAACGTAGTTTCCCAGAACACAGAAGGAAGCAGAGAATGGTGGGAAATGGGTGTCAGGGCAAAGAGACGCATGTCCAAGGAGAGACCACAGCTAAGCTTTCCTGTTCTCCTCTACCTGAGTGGAAGCAAATGCTATAGAGACTAGACATTCCAGCTTGAGTTCTGACCTTGACACTTTCGTATCACTCAGGGCTTCTTTTTAAATAAAAGGACAAACCATTTCTTGTACCATAGGAGATGAGAAAGAGAAAAAAGGAAGGAAGCACAGTTTTAAAAAACATGAAAAAGGGACGCTAAGCAAACGGAAACTCTTTGTTTCTTAAACTTTTAAAATCAATATTCTGTAAGTTAGAATTGAACCCAAGTGTTTTCAGGGCTGGGTGGTGTGGTATGGGGATGATCTGACAAGTTCTACTCTTTCCTGTAGACAAAGCCAGGACCCTTCAAATGAGAGCTTCGGTCTTACTCAAGGTGTTCACTTTCATTCCCCATGTGTCCCTGTTATCTCCACTCCCAACACTCACAGTCAATCTTTCTCTCAGCCATGTCTCACACACACCCTCTCTCACACATTCTCTCACTCACCTAATATCTCACTTACACAACACATTCTCTTCACTCACACACATACACATTCTCTCTCTCTCTCTCTCTCTCTCTCTCTCTCTCTCTCTCTCTCTCTCACACACACACACACACACACACACACACACACAACCTTACAGACACACATACATGCACAGCCTCTCTCACAATCCTCATTTTCATTTGCTCCCCGTTCATGTACACGTGCATACTCTCTCTCTCTCTCTCTCTCTCTCTCTCTCTCTCTCTCTCTCTCTCTCTCTCTCTCTCTCACACACACACACACACACACACACACACACACACACACACACACTCACACAGGCATGTGAGAGAGAAGAGAGAGAGAGAGAGAGAGAGAGAGAGAGAGAGAGAGAGAGAGAGAGAGAGAGAGACTCATGTATGTACTTTTTCATTTTAATCCCAATAGGTGTTAGATCTTGTGGCATTTTCTGTACATGAATTCTTTCACTGACACCTTGAGCTGCCCTCCTTCCCTCTTGGGACTCAGGGGAAATCTAAATCCAAGCTCATAGAGGAAGGATCTTCCAACCCCCCCCGACTGTAACTCAAGCTCTCATTCCATCTGCCCCAGAGAAACACAGACAGTCTGACCTGCCAGTGGGGTTACCCGAAGTGCGAGCTTGCTGAGGATGCCTGTGCTCTTGTCCAAGAACAATAATCTCCCTTCTGACCCCAGCTCACGATAAAGATGGAAATAATCCATTAACACCGGAGCAGACATGCTTAGGACAGCTGAGGCAACCAGGGGCATTTCACACTCAACTTTGCTTCTACAGGAGGAATCTGTAAGGTTGTTTTCTTCAGACTACTTGACTGGAAATCATTAGAAGTAGATGTTCTGTCTCTTCCAGGAAGACAGAAGATACTTCTGGTGAAAATGGAAAGAAAGAAGATGGGGATAGCTTCTGAGGATTCCAGCTGGAGCTGGAGTGGTCAGATGGCATACCAACTCATATGGTGGAAAGAGACCCAACTTCTATGGTGGTTTATCAGCCTATATCTCAGTGAAAATTGAAATCACTGCAATTTAAGGAGGGTGTACCATTAGATGACTGATTTTAAGTGCTAGAGATATAATAGTAAAGCTGTGGCTCTTCCTGCTTCCTTTTTTCCCTGTCATCTCCTTACAGTCTTAAGGGTTTACACAGCAACAGACTTACAAAGCAGGCATCACTATAAACAGAAAGTTTGATTAACTAAAGGGTAGAATTTAAAAGGTGTGTGTGTGTGTGTGTGTGTGTGTGTGTGTGTGTGTGTGTGTGTGTGTGTTTCATGGGAAAGTATCCCAAAAAATTAAACTGTCTCTATTTGTTAGGCCCAAAGAGTACTTTGCACTTGCAAGTGTTCAGCAGAACAACACACACACACACACACACACACACACACACACACACACACACACACACAGAGTAACATGGAAAGTGTTATTCTGTTATTATTTCACTATCCTTATGGGTTATGAATGTTTATACAGTCTTCTTGGGCCAGTGGGACTAGCAGTTTCCCTTTCAAGGTAAATTAGAAAGAACATTCTAGAACAGAAGTGACCGTCTGTCCTAGTTACTTTTTTTATTGCCAAGAAGAGACACACTGACCAACTCAACTTATAAAAGAAAGCATTTATTGGTTCTCATGGTTCTAGAGTGTAAGAGTCCATGATCATATGGCACAGAGTATGGCAACAGACAGACAAGCATGGCTCTGGAGAAGTAGCTGAGAGCTACCTGATTGACAAGCATGAGGCAGAAATAGAGAGCTAACTAGGAATGGTGTGGACATGTAAAACCTCAAAGCCCACTCCCAGTAACACATCTCCTCCTACAAGGCTGCACATCCTAATCCTTCCTAAACAGTTCCACCAGCTGGGGGCCAAGCATTTAAACACTTGGGTCTACAGAGAGTGATCTATCATTCAAACCTTCATACTGCTCATGACTCCTATTTGCCCTTCTTCTCTGTAGAATTTCCTTCATCTTGTACAAGATAACCTAGAAGGTTATGCTCCCAGTTATAAACAAATGGGACAACTAGTGGCTGACAGATTCAGGAAAACCAAAGCTTGGGTTCCTGAAGGAGACAAATCAGTAGTATGACTCATACTTCAGTAGAGCCATGGACCAGGTCAGAGTTAAAGTTTTCCTGAGACTGACTCCTTCCTCAGCCCTGCTTTATTCTTATATACTCTCAATGTGTGCTCAGATGGCAGCCTTAGAATCTTGTTACAAAAACGTTCATCTAAGTCACACTGTCTGTACTAGTGCTTTTTTTTTCTATGTAAAATATGAGTCCAGAGTTAGGAAGTTAGTTCAGTTGATAGAGTGCTCGCCTAACATGTGTGGAAACCTGGGTAACCCTCATAAAACACAGAACTGAGGGTGGTGTCCCAAGCATGCAATCCCGGCACTTAGGAGGAGGCAGGAGGAGCGGAAATTTGAGATCAGCCTGGGCTAAATGAGACCCTGATTTAAGAAAACATCATTTTGAAACTTTATGGCTAAAAACAAACTATATCACTACTATCTCCTGAAGCTTTTTTTTTTTTTTTTCAGACAGGGTTTCTCCATGTAGTTTTGGTGCCTGTCCTGGATCTCACTCTGTAGACCAGGCTGGCCTCGAACTCACAGAGCTCTGCCTGGGTCTGCCTCCTGAGTGCTGGGATTAAAGGTGTGCGCCACCACCACCCAGCTCTCCTGAAGCTTTTATGGCTCACGAATGTGGGAGCTTCTTGAGTCTTTCATGAGACTGTATTGAAGACTGCGGCCAGGCCAGTCATCCTGAGAGGTCACTGAGGCCCCAGTGGTTCATCCATAGGGCTCGAGAGTCATGGCTCTCCAGCGTCAGTGTCCATTAATTACCCCTTGAAAACCCATCCTTGGTGTGGTCAGCGGTGCTTGTGCCCAGAAGCTGGCTTCCCCTAGCATAAGGGATGCAGAAGAATGGAAGGGAGGGGGATACCGTATTCTGTATGACTTGACTTTGGAAGGCATGAGTCATCCTCTCTACAGAATCCTATTGCCTAGCCTCGTCATTCCTACTCCTAATTAGAGGGAACTCATAAAAGCATACATATCAGGGAACAAGAGACTGGGCTCCATCTTGGCTCCAACTCCACCAAAAGAAAACTCATTCTGAACTGTGCAGGACCCCTGTAACCTTCATCAGTTTATTCCTTTCTTCGGCTTGCGATGTGCTTTTCAACAGTACACCTTGACTTTTTTTTTCCTCTTTCTTTCCAAAATGGACATTGCCCACCTTAGCCTTGCTGACTGTACGTATTGCTTACAACCAGCAAACGTGTAATAGCAGCCACTCCACTGCTGTAAGAAAAGCAGCAGAAGCCGGGCAGGGGGTTCTGATGGCTCTGCCAGGACCTCATCACTCTGCATGCCGTTGCATTGTGGTTCGTGTGCTGAGTGAAAAATGATGGTGCTACCTGTATTAAAATTGAAACCCTACTCTTCCCTCAGGCCATTATACTCCGGGACACTAAGTGCAAGCAATATAAAGTGACTGGGGGAGAAGTCATTCAGGATTGAGAAGCTGGAAACGTGGGCCAGGAGCTGAATCTCTGTTTCAGATACAAATCCAATGTACAGATGCAAAAGAATGCTGTTAATTTATTGCAAAATAGATAATAACTCATGTTCACATGGCTGTATAAATTTCCCCTCCTTCAAGAATCCAGAGAAAATGTTGCAAGAAAATCATACTATAAATCTTCTATCATAAATCTGGTGTGGGGTGGAGACAGGGTCTCTAGTGTTGCTGCCCGGCATGGGTTATGGATTTGCAGCAAAACACAGCAAGTCTGGCTTCGGTTGCATCATGAGAAGCAATCTTTAATTTCCTCCCCCCTCTTCTCTAATTATGGTAATTCTTTCTCACAGCCCCTTTCTCCTCCTGTGACAATAAAGCCAGTGAGAAGTAGGACAGAGGTTTTGGGTAACGAGCACATCTGTATTTAAGACTTGTCTCCTTTATCTGCTTACAGTGGAATCTTGAACAAACAGGCTCACCACGCTCTTTTCTTACCTTCAGAAACCATCCAGGACTGGGGAGGTTGCTCAGTCTTTTAAGAGCACTTGCTGCTCTACCAGAGCACCCAAGTTCAGTTTCTAGCACCAACACAGGGGAGCTTATGACTGCAGGTAACTACAGTTTCAGGGGATCCAATGGCCTATTCTGGCCTCCATGGGTAACCCCCACCACACACACACACACACACACACACACACACACACACACACACACACACACACACACTTAAAAATAAAAAAATAAAATAAAACAAATCTTTTAAAAGATTTTATAAAATGAAATTATTCGTATATAATTCTCTAAGGCCCCAAGGATCCCCGAAATCATGCCCATGTTATCACAGTTACCATTCATTAAAATCATGTGGTAGGTGGGAGCCACCATCTTTACAATCCATCCTCCATGTTTGCTCCCTTGGTCATTTGCTTCTCATTTAGCTCTAAACAGGAAACAGAGACCTTGGGCTGGAGGCAGCGCTGGGCTACACTCTCAACGGTCCATGCCCATGGACACACCTGTATCAGCCATGCTTCCTGTCCCAAAGGTTTCATAGTTACCACCACCCCTCCTACGTGCCACCAGTTGAGGACCAAATATTCAAACATGTGAGTCTCTGAGGGACATTCAGCATTGAAACTGCACCAGTCCTTAGCTTCAATGTCACTTCCTTGAGACTCAGTTGCTTGTCTCTATCAAAAGATAAAAAGTTCGTAGTTTTGCTGAGCACACAGTATGAGATAATGTGTGGGAAAGCATTTACTAAATACTCAGTTATGTAGAACAAGATGGATAATTATTAATTTTAAATGCAGGGTGTGGCCCCATGTGTCCTGTGCAGTGGAAAACTTGAGTTCACAACCTAGCATTCCCTCTATTTGGGAAGGCAATGCAATGCTTAGATGCTTAATGGTTTCATTTTTGCAGATGGAGATAATATGTAACGAATAAGGCTCTGATGGAGAAATCTTTGAAGAGTGTGATTTCCTGACACAGAACAGTGAGTGTTTCAAAAGCCTTAAGTTCTTAAGTTTTACACACACACACACACACACACACACACACACACACACACACACACACTCATTCCAGAGTTGAGGCACTGGTCCTTGGAGTGATGGTTTTTGGGGGCACAGTCAGTCTCCTTAATACATTCAGCTTGCCTGAGAGTGAACAGAACCCCAGCATCTCTGGTCCTTAGGGAAATTTTCAGGTAACGAGGTCTGTTCCTTGCTTTGAGAGCCAAGCGGGGTTTATAGAAGGAATTTCATTTGCAAAATGTTGTCTTGGCTTTCCTGGACCCAGGGAAGCACTAGCAATGTCAAAGCTCCTGACTTCACTGCTAGGGGCTTTCCACCCAATTACACATGCAGTCTGGCCCACACACTGTAGAATTCATGGCTTTCATTTTCTGGGACCAGATAAGCCCAGAACACAAGAGATTAATTAGAAACAACTGATCACAGTGATTGCTCTCCCCACATGGAGTTCCCGGGAGCAGTTTGGCGTCTAGATCTCTGGTCTGGGATCAGTGATATAGTTTGGAAACTTGATCACCCCTGCCTTACAAGGACAGATAAATTAAGAAGACTGGGATAGGGATGTCAGAGCCATGATTATTAAGAACCTGAGATCTACATGGGTCCTTGGAAATACTTGCCAACCAGAAGAATCCACTTACTAGCTTCCGACTTTGTTTCAAGGGCGGTGTTTTCTAAGCTGCGGCTTACCGTAGGGTTGAACTTTATGTTGGAAATCTGGCATTGTTTTAAAGTTGGCTCATATACAAGGTAACTTGTGGATGCTTTTCCGTGACTTAGGCTTGCCTTTATCAGGCCTCCACTTCATGTGCAGAGGGCCATGTCTTGGCTGTAGTTTGGAGAGGACAGTGTTGATGCCACATTGTGACTTGTGAGTTGGAGTGAAAATAAGGACAGGTGTAAATTGGGCAAAGTCATGGAGTGGAGATAGTTATTCAGATTAGAAACCAGGGTCTCCTGCCTTTTTTCTCCTGTTGTCTTTAGTCTATCACTATGCACTCAAAGGAATTGGGGGGAGCTTGACACTTCCCATCCACTCTTCCTTTTCCCTTCGACAACGATGGATCTTCCAATTGGCTGAAGAGAAAGGCTAGGTTGGCAGTCTCTAGATGGAGAGATGGTGTTCACGTCAAACACTCTTTTTATCACCTCACCAGAGTTGGGGCTGGAGAAGGAGAAGGGGGTCTCTTGTGCTAAAGGGAAAATTTCATTGCCTAACGTGTGATGTAAGGTTACAGGAGGGCCCTAGAAAATGCAGGGGTGTAAGGAATATGATATTTTTCCAAAAAAGAAATATAACCAGAAGGACAGCACAGGCCCAAGCTCACCAACAAGAGTAAATCCATGATTATAAAGTGGCCTGTTAGGTTTCATAGGGCAATTGTCAAATGCTCCTCATCTTCAGTGACATTTCCCAAGGCTGGCAACAATGAAACAAAATAACCACATTCAGACATGGGAGTTCAATATGTCACCCTTCCATTTTATCTATGAAGAATTCAAAAAGAAATAAAATGCTTACATTACTAAACTATTATTAATTATCCAAGAAGTTAATCAGAATGATCTATGATAAAGGGGCAGATATGTGACTTGCTGGATAAACATTATCCAGTTTGCTTAAAATGACACAGTGGATAAGTATTAAGTGGAAAGCTTAAGAGAAAATTGATATGTGATATAAAATTATTTTAAATGCATGGAATAAAACATTTTAAAAAGCATTAGTATGCTAGTACTATGTCATCAGTACTATTTAAAAACTAAGAAGATGGCTACTTTTTAATGAGTGGTGGCTACAGTTGAGATGGGGGCCACATGAATGTCAACTGTATAGAAAATTCGGAGTTTCATTTCAGATCTCCCAGCCAGTGCAGACATGACTTAGAATTATTTTTGATGGTTTAGATTTCTATTACTGTATTAGTTACTTTTGTGTTTCTCCAGTACATGGTAGGTCAACTGAAAGGAGAAAGGAATTATCTTGGCTCCTAATTTCAAACCACTATAGCAAGGAAGACAGGGTAGGAGAGTGCTTGGAGACTGTCTATGGAGGAGGCCCCTCAAATTGTGGTGGACCAAAAAGCAGAGAAGGAGGCCAGAATCAGCGGCTGGAATATTATTTTCAAACACCAGTCAGCTAGGACCTACCTCCTAAAGTCTTCATAGGTTCCAAAAGTATCATCACCAGTTGGAAACAAAAACTCAAAACATGATCCTGTGGGGGAAATTTCCAACCCAAAGCATGGTGCTTACTGACGCCCATTTGAGACACTTGGAGCACAAACTATGGAATCCCTATACTGGGTTAGCCATCAGGGCTTGAGGAATAGATATCAAGTTTAGATGCCATTGATCTAGACTTACCGCCATGTTCTTCCTCAGCCAGGAGGAAAGATTTGAATGGGGGAAATATCCACTCAGAGAAAAACAACACTCAGAGACTGGAGTCCTGTGCCTCAGAGCATCTCAGAAACAGAAGACTATATCCAAGGTTGAGGAGTCACAGTTGATTTCAAACAAAAGCCTGGCTATTTTCTTCACTTCCCACTGTACTCTTCTTTCATAAGGTTTAGAAAAGCATGATTTATGGTTCCAGGATTGGTTTGCTTTCTATTGACTATGTGAGCCTGGATGATGGAGGGTCTTCTCTGCCTGTATCTCCTCACCTGTACTATAGACATTTTATAATCATATTTTGGTCTGAGTTAATGAAGATATGGGACTTCCACTTTAGAAACACACACCCTAAGTGAAGCTGTTAGAGATGGACATCCAAAGCCAGTATTTTCCACAACTTCCATTGTGGTACACAGGAAAACAGATGCTGAGTCTTCTCTAGGCCAGGATCTCAGTTACATCTTCCTTTATGTGCCTTTCCCATGAAGCATATGACATGTCCACAGGAGCAAGAGCAACTTGGCATCTCAACATAGTCCTTCCCTGTACTTTCAGTACAAAACCTAGGGTCCTGGTACTAGCACTCTTTTGACGTATAATATAATAAGATATAATAGTTATGATCAGTATGAGAGATACAAACAGATTAATCATGGTAACATGAGCTAAGTCAGGACCAGTTGGTATGTTTTAACTGTAAGCCACTGAAAGTTGTCTGGGTATTAGCCCATAAGGAATTTACCAGAAGTGTGTGGGCTAATTCATGGGATAAAGGCTGATGGCAAGAATCAGAAACCAAAGTTTTTTATGGGACCAGATGGCAGGGAGTAATAAACAGCCCGTATGAGTAGCACCACTGACATGAACCATGTCCGTCCTCTTTATCCAACCTGCATTGCCTAGAGAGGAGGTGATGCTGTCTGGATTTCCAGACTTGTTGCCAAGGAGAAAAGGCAAAAAATCCTCCCTGTTTGAACATCCATGGGACCACCTGCACGAAGACAAGTGCTCACACTTTATACTTGTTATTCTGAAGTCCCAGCACAAGCTTTGGAAGAAGCAATATTAGCACAGTGTTTCTAGAAAGAAGCCTCCCAAGGGTCAAAGGAGCTTAGCCGCTTGCATGGCAAAGCTTCAAGGCAGTGGCCTGGACCTTCTTGATTCTGTAGTTGTTTAACACAAGGTGCTCTTCATGTGTGTTTGTTTGTTTGTTTGTTTTGTTTTGTTTGATACTTATGTGCATGTTTGTATGTGTTCATTTTCATGTAGATCCAGTGTGAGCAAAGGTATGTATGTGTTTAGGTACATGTGTGCTGATGCTATAGAGGTCAAAGGAAAATTTCATGTGTTGTCCATTTTTTGGTTGAGACAAGGTCTCAATCTGTCCTGGAGCTCACCAAGAAGGGTGGGTGTAGTCAGAAGTTTTCCTGTGTCCTGGGCTGCTGGTGTTTGGGACAAATCTCTTGCACTCACGTCCCCCCAAGTAAACACACAGAGACTTAAATTAATTATAACTGCTTGGCCATTAGCTCAGGCTTATTACTGACTAGCTCTTACACTTAAATTAGTCCATAATTCTTATTTATGTTTAGCCATGTGGTTTGGTATCTTTTCTCAGTTCTGCCTTGTCATCTTGCTTCCTCTGTGTCTGGCTGGCACCTCCCGACTCTGTCCTTCCTCTTCTCAGACTTCTCCTCATCAGCTTGCCCGCCTATACTTCCTGCCTGCCTACTGGCCAATCATTGTTTTATTTATCAACCAATCAGAGCAACACATATTCACAGCATACAGAACGATATCCCACAGCAGCTAGGTACTTGGCTAGTCAGTGAGCACCAGAAATCTGCCAGCATCTGCCTGCCTAGCCCTGGGATTGCAAATGCATGCCTCCAAACCCATCATCTAACATGGCTTCTGGAGCTCTAACTCAGGTCTTCATACTTGCAGGCTGATGAGAACATTCTGTGAGTGTGTGTGTGTGTGTGTGTGTGTGTGTGTGCAGATCAGAAGGGCATCAGATCTTCTGAAGCTGAAGTCACAGGTGGTTGTGAGCCACCTGATGTGGATCTAGGAACTGACCTCTGGTCCTCTGAAAGAGCAAGTGCTCTTAATCACTGAGCTATTTCTGCAGCCCCAACTTGTTTGTTTTTTACACATGGTCTTATTACATAGCACAGACTGGCCCGGAACTCAGAATCCGCCTCTCTCAACTTCTCGATTGCTAAGAATACAGGCATGTACCACCACACTGAGCCTGCTCTCTCTGTGGGTTTCTCCTCCAACAACACACTCCCTGGGAATATTAGCCACATAGAACAGGGCTATTGGGTAACTTGCTCCTTACAAGCTCCATTTGTGGTCCTTCAACTCCTTTCTAATAAGCAGATCACTGCAGGAGTGGACTTTACCAATCTTTTTTATTTTTAACTTCTGTACATGCCCCACTTCTCACTGGATTCTCCTCAGGAGCCTTTTTCAGGTCATCTTAACAGATACGCTAGCATCCTACTGTTTGCCTGATACTATGTATTTACTGGTCAGCAGGTCTCCACTTCTACTGTACAAGCCCACTCATTTGCCTCTGGCACCGAGTGGACATCTCTGGTCTTCCAGTGGGTGTTCAAAATGTGGTGTCTCATTTCTCACAGTCACTTGGTCCCTGGTTCTTGCCATCTCTACTTTACCAGTTTCCACCAACTTACCATCCTCGGGGCAACTAGGTTTCGGCCCAGACATACACCACCAGGCTCCTTCTTCATTTCCCTGAGCCCAGCTCAAATTCTCAGTCTGGAAGAGTGACATGTGCCCACAAAGGAACTCTATGTGCTAGTTAGGTTTTTATGGTCTACTTGGCACAGCCAAGAGTCATCTGGGAGGAGGAAACTAGCTGAGACATCGCCTTGGTCAGACTGGCCTGTGGGCATGACTGTGGGGCACTGTCCTGATTGATAATTGATGTAGAATGGCCCAGCCCAGGAGCAGCGCCATCCCTAGGCAGGCGGTCCTGGGCTGCATAAGAAAGTCAGTGAATGAGGCAGTAAGAAACACTCCTCCATGGCTTCCCCTTCAGAGTTCTGCCTTGGGTTCCATCCTGCCTTGGCTCCACCGGATGGCAGGCTGTACATTGTAAGATGAAATAAAGCCTTTCTTCCCATAAGGTGCTTTTGGTTAGTTTCTTATCAGAGCAACAGAATGAAACTGGAACACCCCAGAAGGCTGCTGAACCAGGGGAACCTTGGCCAAACTTGATTAAACTGTCTGCAGACTGTCCCCAGGGCCACCTTGTAAGAGGCTCAGGCAGCTTTCTTCTCCCTGACCTACATGGCTGTTTACTCTATCCCTGCCCATGTCTCCCCAATGCAACTCACACTAGGTCACTCCAGTTCCCCTCCTCCTCTGTTCTGATTTCTTTTTCCAAAGGGAAACTCTGAATGCAGAACTCCTCGTATGGCCATTCTCCACCCACTGAAATCCTCCCTCTATTTCAGGACCCAGCTTACTGCCATTTTCCATGGAGGTTTCCCTTCTCTCTGTGGTTAGAGCCTACCTCTCCCCTTGTTGAGCTCCTGTTACAATTTTTTTGCTTTTCTTAGAAGACAAATCATGTCTGCTTCATGTCATGACTGTCGTCTGTCCACCTCTGTCAGGGCGGTTCTCAGATCCTCTGGCAAAGAGTCACCGGAGTTGGGGAAAGTCTGTGTTCAAATGCACATTCCTCTGGGCGTGGACACCTGCTTGTGATGCTGTCCAGCATTTAGTCTTGTTTTTCCAGGATCGCCATCCTCAGTTCCCTGCTTTTGCTTCTTGCTCCCATGGGACATCCGTGGAAGATGCTTGCTTTGTCTCCTCACCTGAAATGGCAGGCAGGTGACCCCAAGTGTTGGTCTCTCTGACTTTCTGAATTCTGGATCACAAAAGCACAGAGAGAAATGCTCCCATGAAGACCTGTCTATGAGTTCCCTCAATTGTTTTTCTGGCAAAATCAAATGTAGTTAAGTGTGTCCTACTTTTGTTCCCATGGCTGTGAGCAAATATCCAGACAAAAAGGAACTTGGTGGAGAAATGATTTATTTCAGCTTATAATTTCAGGTCACAGTCCATCAAAGTGGGGAGCTCCAGTGGGCAGGAACTTAAAACTGCTGAGAGAAGAGAGCAATGGATGTGTGCATGCTTGCTGGCTGCTTCTCATCCACAGCTGAGAGGAGAGCAATGGATGTGTGCATGCTTGCTGGCTGCTTTACATCCACAGCTGAGAGGAGAGCAGTGAATGTGTGCATGCTTGCTGGCTGCTTCTCATCCACAGTTGAGAGGAGAGTGATGCATATGTGCATGATTACTGTTCATTTCTCTCTCTACTCATTATATAAAAGATTGTTTTTGTTTCTTCTCTCTCTCTCTCTCTCTCTCTCTCTCTCTCTCTCTCTCTCTCTCTCTCTCTCTCTCTGCCCCTGTGTGTGTTTATGTGTCACACATGTGTGGATAGATGCCCATGGAGGCCAGAAAAGGACATTTAATCCCCTTGTACTAGAGTTAGATGTGGTTTTGAACTTCCCAACATGGTTACTGCACATAGAACTCAGGTCCTCTGAAAGAGCAGTAAGTGTTCTTTACCCACTGAACCATCTCTCTGGCCCTGAACACTTTCTCTACTTTTATGGAGTCCAGGACCCAGACTCAGGAAAGGTGCTACCTAGAGCGAGATGTCTCTTCAGGACAATCCACCATAGACATACCCACTGGCCAACCCAATCTAGACATCTCTTCATTGAGTCTTTCTTTCTAGATGAGTCTGGATTGTGTCTAATTGGCAACTGAAACTAATCAGCACAGTGAATGAAGAGTGGACTGTCAGTATATCTGTTGTACCAAGACCCTGAGCTATCTTATGCCTTAGAGAAAAGCTGAACACACGGGCCTCGGGTAAGTACATCAAAACAAAATGTCATGGCTTCCAACTGAAGAATTAACACTTTTGGAACCTGAGTGTTCGGGGTAGGAGAAAGAGGTTGCTTTTGTCATTGTTGAGACAGCCCTCCTCATATAGCCCATGCTGGCCTCAACATCATGATCCTCCTGCCTCAGTTTCCTAAGTGCCGGGGGGTTGGTTGCTGGCATGCACCACCCTGCCAAATGAGACTGTCACTTTTATAAGAACTCTCCTAATAATTTCCTTTAAAAGATTTTTTTTAATTTAACATAAACTTTATTTAGTGTTAAATCTAAAGAAAAAATCATGAAAAATAACAGTTTCCTTGTTTCCCATGTTTTCTTTCTGCTGGCTGGAAGTATCCTGTCTATTATTTTCCATAGCCTAAAATACCCACCCTACTGCATTTGTCAAGAACACAAAGAAGTTAACGTTGACACAGCACCAGATGGAAAGCAGGATCCTGTTCGCATCATCACCACTATGCAGGGGACACTTGGTGCACATCTAGCCTAGAATAAGAGCTCAGTGGACATGGTTTGTGACGTGTTGTCCTGCTAGCCTGTGATGCTGCAGCAGAAATGAGGCCTTAACCATTCCCATAACCTGTAACCATGGCCTGTGTGCAATCCAGGTAGGGCTGAAAGTCACCCCCACTGTAAGATCGAGTTCACACTTGAGGGAGTCTCAGAAGTGATCCTACCCCTATGAAGAAAAAGCCCCAAAATAATCACTTGGCTCCTTCTGGTTTTCTTTGTGAGACAGGATCTCACAGCCCCCCATACTGGCCTCAAACTCACCATGTAGCCAAGAATGATCTTGCTCAATTCCTTGTCTTCCTGCCTCTGCCTCTGCAGTACAGGTGTTACAGGCTTATATCACCTGCCCCGTTTAAGTGGTACTGGGGATTGAACCCAGGGCCTTGTGCATGGTAGGTAAGCACTCTAGCAATTGAGCTACATCCACACATAACCACTTGCTGATGGCTCTTTCAGTTCATTCATGGATATGTTGATTTTAGCCAATCAGAGGAAAAGAAAAGCAAGTATAAAGAACTGCTGGCATGCTTGCATAGGCACTGGGAAGACAGGCCCTTGCTCTAGGCATGTTTATAAATCTGAAAATATTTCGGATGCTTTTGCCTTGCTGCATATCCTGGTTCAGTAGTCAGAAGGAATGTTGTGAGGGGACAGCATTCCATCTGATGTACCTCTGTGCCACAGAGGAACCAGGGCTGTGCTAGGGGGCCTCTGCTTCCTGGGGCTGGGCAGACAGACTCCATTCAGACACTAACAACAAGAATAGACATTTGCTTCGTGTGATGTAGGACAATTTCCTAAGACATGAGATGTGTCCCGCACATGTAGGTCTAAGGCGGACATTGCTAGGAAAAGGAGGTGACTTCAGTTCTACTTTACTAATACATTGATAATGATGAAAGGATAAAGCTGGGTGAGGGGGACTGTCCTGGTCACTAGGCTTGGAGCAGCACAACAGGTTGGAAGTTGCAGACCTGTGCTCACTTTGGGACGTTTTCCCATTACTCTCTGGAGCCCCACAAGCTACCTGCTTCCTTCCCATGTACACATTCACGTATGTCTCACACTGGTTGTTTTTAACCATCAAATAAGCAAACAGTGTTGAAGCCATTGACTATGCTTTTCTGGTTCCATTCTGGGATTTTTGAGCTGATCAATCCTGAGCAAATAGAAGCCTGGCTTGTAAAATGGGGGAGTTTCCTGTGTTACCTGGTTGCTGTCAACATACGAAGAGAAAATGCCCTGACAAACAAGGCGTCTCACAGATGGAACTCACAGCTCTTTGTTGTAATTGTGTGTGTGTGTGTGTGTGTGTGTGTGTGTGTGTGTGTGTGTGTGTGTGTGTGTGTGATGCATGTGTGGTTCAACAAACCTTGGAATGCTGTCGGATTAAAAAAAAACAGACTTATTTGCATTGTTTCAGCAGAAAAATTTCCACCTATTCTGGCAATTTTAAATTACAGGTTAGCAAGCCCAAACTGAGGATTTGATTATTGGAGTGAGAACATGAAAATTGTCTGAGCTGAATGAGAGATAGTATTTTACCCTGCAACCAGAACCTCGCTAACCCCTGGTACAATAAATCCACAGAGACTTATATGGGTTAAATTAAAATAGACTCTGAAAGTAGATTCAAGAACGTTGCGACTGGCCTTCAGCTCCCGAAGCATTCCTTCCAAGCTTTCTGTGACCTGCCTGCACAGTGGGCAGCCATTTTGGATCCTTATCTCACTTCCTTCTCCTCAGGCCACAAGGGAAGAAATCACTCATGCTCCCTCAGTGCACACTTGCTAGTCACACCGCAGACAGCCGGGACTGAGGAAGTGTTTGGTTTAGCTCTCCACTGGCCTGGCTGTTTGAACACGGATTCTGTAGACGGGCAATCTTTCAGGAAAATGGGAGGTTTTGAACATTTGGGACAAATTAACTAGTTTGACAAGCGCAAAGCAGTCCCCCCTTTTAAGATGAAGTGCTTCTTAAGTGCCGATACTGTTTCTGGCCCCGGTGGGGTGTTCCTCCTCCCCTGTCTGCTCTGAAAAGGTGTTGGAACCCAATGTGTGAGGAGGGGAGGCAGACACCCAGGCTCCCCTGTGGCCAGCTCTACAGTCCTGAGCGATTGGGCCATGATAACAATCTCAGTTGAGTCTGAACTTGTCCTGAACCTGGAGATTTTCATCTTCCCTGCCATTACTATGGGTGGCTTTAGTGTCCTCATCTTCTCACCTCTGATCATGTCAATGCCTTCTCTTGCATTATTTCTCCTTCAACAATAACCATGATATACAGCTTGATACTTCACTGGGATAGGCCCGTTTCCATGAATATAATCTGCTAGGCAAATTCCTGCCTCCAGGATCCCTCCTATGTTCTCAGGGAATGTTGAATGCTGCCTGCAGCTTAGATGGATGAATGGATGGATGGATGAATGGATGGAGGGATGGATGGATGGATGGATGGATGGGTAAATAAATGAATGGGTCAAATAGATACATGTCTACTTCCCTTAACTTTCAGATCTTTCTGTGATGGAAACATTGCCTGCTGGGCACCCTCTCTTTGATTGATACTTCCAAGGACACGAAGCTCACCACTCTGCAAAATGATGTATAGTGTGCAGAATAGTGTCAGTTGCTGTGCTGGACTATGACATTCTGGATGTGTCTTTTCTAATACTCTGTAACACCCGAGAGTGTTTACTTGTACATCTACAGACTATCTAGTCCTGCATACCTTTAACAGGTAGGAACTCCATGAAGACAGAGAACTTCTTATTGCATGCTTGGGTCCTCTTATGGTCTTGAATATTATCTGAACCAAAGGATGGATAAATGAATTGAGCAGCTCACCATCTGAGGTAGGCACGTCTTGGGGGGCAGAGTTCATGTGCATATTCATGTTTTACTCACTTCCTAGCCTGGCATCTAAGACAGAGTTAGCATCACTATAACTGGGAAGGACGATAGGCGTCAGAGGCAAGTAGACCTAAAACTCCAGCCCACTTCTGGAGTTTTAGGTAATTGATGTTTCTGAAGCATAATTTCTTCAGTTGATAAAATGTTTAACTACTGTGCCCACTTGTATGCAGTTCTAGAAATATTTTTTTTGTTCTAAAGGACTTAGCAGTACCTGGCATATAATAGGTACAAATATAGTTTGTATATGTAGGATGCATGCATGTTATATATGTGTTTGTGTGTTCATATGTATGTACATGTAGACCAGAGGTCACTATTAGGTGAGTGTCTTTCTCAGTTGTTCTCCCTTTTTGCTTGAGACAGTGTCTCTGAACTTGTAAATCATTAATACAGCTAGATTGGCTTGCTGCCAAGCCCCATGGACCCTCTTATTTCTCCCTCTCTAGCACAGGAATTATTGGTATGTGTCACCCATCTGGCTTCTGCTGCTTTCTTCTTCTTCTTCTTCTTCTTCTTCTTCTTCTTCTTCTTCTTCTTCTTCTTCTTCTTCTTCTTCTTCTTCTTCTCCTTCTTCTCCTTCTTCTCCTTCTTCTCCTTCTCCTCTTCTTCTTCCAGATTAGTATGCTGATGAAGCAGGCATTGAGCCAATTCCTCAGTTCCTTAGCAGATTCAATTTTAACTGTATTAAGTATGTAATTAAATAGTTCTTACTGGGATTGTCTGCCAAGACAAAGAATGGGGGGGGGGTGGCCTATTTATTTGTCTTTCTATATGAACTATTCTTTGGTTCTTGGAAACTTTTAGGAATTTCCCAACTTTACCCACAGATGGAGTAGTATCAGCATGTAGAACCCCTGTGCTTTGGCCAGTAACCCTACATATTTCATAATATATTTGATATTAGATGTCTATTTCTTTTTTTCCTTCCTGCTTGTGGCTGGTGGAGTTTTAAACTGCTCCTCCAGATGTACCTGTATTGTGGATGTTAAAAAGACACAACATACTCTCGTTCATTCTTTCTCACTCTCAAATCTGAAAGTGCACATATGCATGTGTGTGTGTGTGAGTGCAGGCACATGTATGATATGGTGTATGTGGAAATCAGAGGACAACCTAGGATATGTGTTCTCATCTTCCACTTAGTTTAAGACAGGGCCTCTTCCACCGTATGTGCCAGGCCAGTTGGCCAATTTGTTTCCAGAAATTATCTTGTCTCTTCTTCTACCTCACCAAAGGGCACTGGCTTACAGATGTGTGCTACCACATCTGCCTATTTTACATGGGTTTGGCAAATTCGAATTCAGGTCCTCATACTTGCCTGGAAAGGGTTTACTTGCTGAGCCATATCCCCACTCCACAGACTCATACTCCCCATCCCCTTTCTCATTATTCTCTCTCTCCAAGATTTGTCTGTCAGTGCCCTAAATTAGGAACAAATCATAGTCACTTTAAATCTCCCAATTTAATAAGCACCAGATCTCCCAAATGTCAGAGAGTCTAGTCTTCCACTAAGCCTTTAACTTGTGGCTCATATTTGCGACTGAGGAAAAAATCGCTCAGTGACATGAAATAGGAGGGGAGTGTTGTGGCAGCAGATGGGTTACTCACTAGGCCAAGTGGTTTGGGACCAATTTTTACCATGCAGCTGGACCATATATAAGCCTTCTGGTCCCTGGGGTCTCTGCCAGAGGTCTTGAGTTCTGGTTAGGTGGGTGCAGACTGCTGTTTTACAGAGAGTGGCTAGTTCTTGAGCAACAAGGCTTCTCTTCTCTAAGATATTTCCAGAGTGCAAAGCCCTCCAATTTCCAATAGGAAGTCATCTTGAAGAGTACAAGGCAATCTTGTTTTTGCCTTTGATTTTCAGAGCTACCTGGGAGTTACCATGACTGTGTACTGCATCAAAATTGTATCATGTTTTCCTGTTGTTGGTGGTGTTCACAGGAAGACCCTTCAAAACAGGGGCTCTAGGGAAAGAGAATCGTAGGACCAGGAGTCAATCTTAGACACTGACTTTTTTCACAAGGCTTACTATTAGTCCTAAGCTCTTAGTTCTGGCATCTGATCCCTGATTTCTTCACCCATGATCTGAGGCCCTTTTTTGAATTGTCCATTTTAAGAATATAGTTCAAGCTGGACCTAAGGACACAGGTCTGTAATTAGAGCTACTTGGGAGCTTGAGGTAGGGGGATTGCTTGGGCAGTTCAGTGAGATGCTGTTTCAGAAGTTTTAGAAATCACTTGGAATATTGCCCAGTGATATGGTATTGTACTCATTTACTACATGTGAGGACCCAGGTTTAATCCTCAGTACCAAGAAACATAAATCTATACAGGTAAGGGGGCCCCTATACCTGATAGCTGTGCTTTAGTAAGATTGACCTCATCCTGTGATTAACTGAATAGTGACCCCTGTGGAAAAAGTAAAGAAGTCCATATCCAATTGTAGTTGGTTGTTTTAATCTTCTTACTCTTTGATAATTTGGGAAGCCCACCACCCAGCTCTCAAATAAATTACACACATGGAGGCTTATTCTTTCCAATGAATGCCCAGCCTTAGCTTGGCTTGTTTCTAGCCAGCTTTTCTTAACATAAGTTATCCTATCTACTTTTTGTGTCTTGGCTTTTATCTTTCTCTATTTCTGTATACCTTTCCTTCTTATTCCATGTCTGACTGTGTGAGTGGATGGCTGGTCCCTTCTTTTCTCACTCCTCATTCCTCTTCTCCTCCCATTTATTCTCTCTGCCTGCTAGCCTTGCCTATCCTTTCTCCTGCCTTGCTATTGGCCATTCAGCTCTTTATTAGACCACCAGGTGTTTTAGACAGGCAAAGTAATACAGCTTCACAGAGTTAAACAAATGCAACATAAAAGAATGCAACACATCTTTGCATCATTTTTTTTTCAAGACAGGGTTTCTCTGTGTAGTTTTGGTGCCTGTCCTGGATCTTGGTCTGTAGACCAGGCTGGCCTCGAACTCACAGAGATCTGCCTGGCTCTGCTTCCTGAGTGCTGGGATTAAAGGCATGTGCCACCACTGCCCGGCTACATCTTTGCATTGTTAAACAAATATTCCACAGCATAAACAAATGTAACACATCTTTAATATTCTACAACATTGAATCCTTTGGAACCTGTGAGGATAGGACTTGGAGATGGATGACTAGATTATTCAGAGATATTTAGTATGATTTTCGAACTTTTTTATAAGGCAAAAGATAAGCAGTAGAGGAGGTAGGCTGAGAGACAGATGAAGGATTACTGGTGGCTTCCACAAGTCAGATAAAGCAGGGAAGCAAATTGTCTCTGGGACCCTCTAGAAGGAATGCAGTCCTAAGGACACCTTGACTTTAGGACTCCATAAATGGGGTCTCATGGAGGTGCCAGACTGACCTCAACTATTTGTAGCCAAGCATGACCTTGAACTTCTGATTCTCCTGTGTCCATCTCCCAAGTGCTGAGTGATGGGATTAGAGTTTTGTACCACCATTCCCGGTTTCATGCTGTCCTAGGGATTGAACATGGGGACTCATTCATTCTAGACAAACCAACTGGATCGCATCCTCAAACCGTGGCTTTAGGACTTTTCACTTTTCACTTTTCACATACACCTGCCCTGCCTGCTTCCAGTCACTATCTGTGACAGCCATCATAACAAGCAAGCCCACCTGTATTGGGTTTGGACTAGGAGTTTATCCTCCCCACTTGAGGAAGGGTTTTGATGATTAAACATGCTGAAAAGTCACTGGTCTAGTTGGGTCCTGATGTCAATTTTAGGTTAAAATGATTATTAATGATTCCTTAGTATCAAAAGGCAATCCCAGGGACAAAGAATATGGATGCTTTTCACATGGGGACTCACACAGCCATGATTGCATGGTCAAACTCATTCAGTCAGTTCATTCTCTGTGAAGCTTGCCCACTTCCCCCCAAATCTGCAAGCTGCAGGAGGGCCGATGGCTTCCCCTTTGCCCCACAGTGCTTGCTATGCTGGGCTTGCCCAAATGCTAGGTTTTTTTTTTAACCGAGTAAATAAGTGAGAAAAGAAATGCATACATGGCCAGTGGCTTTGATATGAATGCTAAATTGAAAAGGTGACTCTGTAATTTCTTATAAAACAGAAACAGAACCTTACCATATGTTCCTAGAATCCCCACTCTTTGTTATTTACCCATCTAAGTTAAAAACTTTTCAACACAAACATACACACAGATTTATTCATAATTGTCCAAACTAGGAAATAGTATATCTATATAATACACTTATTCACAGTGTAAAAAAAAAAACAAATAGCAATTAGCCCACAAAAAAAAAAAACAAAGAAAGTACCTGAAGTGCTTGTTATCAGGTGAAAAAGGCTGTATTAGTCAGGGTTCTCTAGAGTAACAGAACTGTCACTCTCAAAAAGACTTTCCCTTCCCCGTGTCCTTGACCCCACTGAACAGCCCTTCCTTGTTATATGCAGCTCTCTTGAGGGCCTGGCAGGCTCTCCACCTCCATGCCCACTCAGGCTGCCCTGTGTTGGCTTTGGTTCAGTACCTCCTTCGCTAACTCTGTCTTGCCACAGATCCGTACTTGACCATCACTGTCATACTTACCACGAGATCTGGTGGGCTGGGAGATCTTGAGGGAGACAAAGAGATCTTTTATATCTGAGTTCTGAATGTCCAGTGTGATTCCTCACATCTGACAGATCCCTCTAAATGTTTACTGGCTGAATGATTAAAATAAAAAGACGCGGACGTACTTTACAACCTGTCTAGCTTTGCCAGAACTCCCCCATCTTTTCTTTTTCAAGTTATTGCATTATTATTATTATTATTATTATTATTATTATTATTATTATTGACTTACCTCTCCTTTCTTTATGTAGCACCATGAGTATCAGACTCTTGTCTTCCAGTTCTGAGGTAGAGATTATTGCTTTCTGTTCTCAACCAAGATGGTCTCCAGCTTCAAGAGTCTGGAAGGCGTTATGGTGGCTACTTAAAACAGTGTGTCTCTTAATTGTATTACACTTGCTGTTGGCATGAGTATTTGGCTTTTCCTACTTGTTTTGGGCTCCTTCATTTTATTTTTCATCTTTATGAATTGTATTTGCAATTTTAAAATGAACTGAATTCTTCTGCAGTGACTTACCATTCCTGTGTGCACAAGCAATAAGAACATACAAGTATTCCTTTGGGGATAACTGATTGATGGGGAAGTGTTGGGGTATAACCCCAACTAAAGGATTGAGGATTCTAAGTAGAAGACACTACTTTTAATAATCAGTGAGATATAAGAAACAGTTGTGTTAAAGGGTGGGCAGACATCTCTTGGAGCTTCTCACCACATAGCCCCTGTTTCCTCCTGTTGTAGATGGATGTTTAACACCTTGCCAAGGGCAGCCACTGTACCGTGCATGGTCTTTTCTCCTAGTCATTATACAAATGCATTTTAAAGGTATTCAGAAAACAGTGGCCAGCTGTGATATTTTGGCTTTGATAATTTTTACTTTTTTAAAGCTCATTTGTGCCCAGATTTTAGTGTCTAGAAAGAGTAAGAAAAGGCCTTTAAGAGGAGAGCAGGGAAGAGTTGTAAAGGCTAGGTGGAGTTAGAACAGAATTTGAGAAAGCAAAGTTGACGGCACATTGATTTCTGTGCACTTGTTGGATTCTGTTGCTCTAGAACGCAATGGAAAGAAAAAAGCTCACATTCCTGTCACTCAGAGATGCCACAGCGTCTAAAACATGGACTACGATGAACAATGAGACTGATATGTGCACAAATGGCTCTGATAGGATGTGGTTGACATGCCACTGATGGTGTGAAACTGTGAAAGGATTGGGATGAGGAACCTGGAGCCCTCCCAGAGGGAGGATATACAAATAGCTCACTGCTGACACTTTAGGGAGACAGCAGATGTGTGGGGTGTGACTCCAGAGAGCAGAATGTGTCTGGTAGGGGGAGAAGAGATTCCAAATCCTTGTAAGGAGTGGCTTTCTCTGACAGGACATGATGGATGTCTATTTACTGGAGGTGCCCAAGCAGATGTGGAGGCCAGGGCCAAATATTGAGGGACTAAAGAACTTGGGACAATTCTTTTTTTTTTTTTAATTTATTTTAATTTATTTTGCAATACAATTCAGTTCTACATATCGGTCACGGATTCCCTTGTTCTCCCCCCTCCCGTCCCCCTCACCTTCCCCCCAACGCCCCCCCCCCCATTCCCATCTCCTCCAGGGCAAAGCCTTCCCCACAGACTGAGGTCAACCTGGTAGACTCAGTCCAGGTAGGTCTAGTCCCCTCCTCCCAGGCCAAGCCAAACAATCCTGCATAGGCCCCAGGTTTCAAACAGCCAACTCATGCAATGAGCACAAGATCTGGTCCCACTGCCTGGATGCCTCCCAAACAGATCAAGCCAATCAACTGTCTCACCCATTCGGAGGGCCTGATCCAGTGTGGACCCCTCAGCCATTGGTTCATAGTTCATGTGTTTCCATTCATTTGGCTATTTGTCCCTGTGCTTTATCCAACCTTGGTCTCAACAATTCTCGCTCATATAAACCCTCCTCATTCTCGTTGATTGGACTCCCAGAGATCCACCCAGGGCCTAGTCATGGATCTCTGCATCCAGATCCCTCAGTAGTTGGATGAGGTTTCTAGCACAACAATTAGGGTGTTTGGCCATCCCATCACCAGAGTAGGTCAGTTCGGGCTGTCTCTTGACCATTGCCGGCAGTCTGTTGTGTGGGTATCTTTGTGGATTTCTGTGGGCCTCTCTAGCACTTTGCTTCTTCCTGTTCTCATGTGGTCTTCATTTACCATGGTCTCCTATTCCTTGTTCTCCCTCTCTGTTGTTGATCCAGCTGGGATCTCCCGCTCCCCCAAGCTCTCTTTCCCTCGACCCTCGCCTTTCATTACCCCCACTCATGTCCAGGCTGTTCATGTAGATCTCATTCCATTTCTCTGTCATTGGGCGATCCCTGTGTCTTTCTTGGGGTCCTGTTTTCCTTAATTATATGCTTTTGCAAGTTGGGATCTGCAAATGGTATAAGCATAATCTCAGAGACAAAGTTCAGTTTCACCTCTAGAAACTGGCCACACCAAAGGCTTGATGCATTTGAAAGTGTCCACACTTTGAAATCAGGCAATGTGAATTCCAATCTTGACTCCTCTGGATGCCATCTAAAGTAATTGGGGAAAGTAAGGCCAGAAAAGTTAACTAGCTTGGGTCGTGTGAATGGAAGGGAAAATATTTTGCGAGGTGAACTACAGAAGAGTGCAGATATGAACACGTGGCTGCTGCACATTATTTCTTCAAGCAAAGTCAGTGTCGTTGATACAGCGCAAAGCATCTACTGTGTGCCTGGAGCATTTTTTTTGTGACCCAAAGTCTTGAATGAGTCATGCATTCGGGTCCCAAACTAGCAAGGTTTCATCTCTTATAATGGATGAAGAATGCACAGGCTGAAGGAATGAAGGAGGACCCTGAGCCAGGGTCCTAATCCAGCACAGTGGCTTCACCAAATAGTGTATCATTGTCTGTGTTGTTTCATTTGTGTGAGAATAATTTATAAACAAAAGGGTGTTCCATCTCAAAATACATGAGCTTTATCTAGAGGGATTTCTACAGTCACTAGTTGCTATTACTCTAAGGGTTAAGAAGGAATCTGTGATAGAGCTCTATTCTGATGCAATATATTTAATCTTTAAAATTTAGCTTTAAGTGTGTGTGTATGTGTGTGTGTGTGTGTGTGTGTGTGTGTGTACACATGTGAGTGCAAGTGCCCTTGAATGGAACTGAACTCAGGTCCTTTGCAAAGGAAGTACATACTTTTAACTGCTTAACCATCTCCACTTAACTTGTTTATCTTAGACAAGCTCTCATGTAGCCCAGGCTGGTCTTGAACTCATTATGCAGTTAAGGCTGCCCTTGAACTCCTGATCCTCCTGCCTTAGCCTCTCACATTCGAGGATTATAGGCATAAACCATCAAGCCTGGTCATTTTAATTCTTTACTAGGGTCAAAGACAAACTTAACCATTTGAAATCTATTTTTAGCTCAATATAGGGCTGTTATTTTTCTAGTAAACTTTCTTTAATTAAAAATTTCCACATCTCGCTAACTTTGAAATAACACATTGCTTGCCTGTCTGTCTGCCTGCTTTTCTCTCTCCCTTGTCTTCTCACAGAAGTTGCAGACATTGATTTTTTCCATTGCTTTCCAAATCTTTGCTTTCTGCTGTGTCTCAAGGACACAGTCTGTAAACAGATTTAAAATAAACGCTGCCAGGCATGGTGGTACTCAGGAACAGAACTCGGGAGCAGAAGCAAGTGGGTCTCTGTGAGTTTGAGACTAGCCTGGTTTACATCACATAAAGAGTTCTGGGACAGTCAAGGCCATGTAGAGAGACCCTGTCTCAAAACACCTAGACAAACAAACAAACATGCCTAACTCAATGCTCTAATGATTTCATTGCCCTTTTCTTACCTAATTTATGATACATATTGAATACTGAAAAGCATTTTATAGGTTGGGATTTGGCTCTTTGAATACATTCACTGGGCTTGAGAGTCCCATTTATAAAACATCTTCCCTACTCCAATATAAGCAGTTTTTAAATCCCAGTATGAAATACCAAATTAAGTATCATCTTGATTTTCCTGTTTCTTCCAGAAAATTTTGAGGAGTCTCTCAGCTTTATCTCCTCTTTCTCCTTCTCTGATTCTGCTACAAACTTTGCTCTCCGGTTCCTTGCTGTAGCTTGTGAACTGAGCATGCGCAGCTCTGCTAAAGCAGAGACTTAGCTTTAGCAGTTTAGGTTCGATGGCTGTCCTAAGGTTGTGTTGGTTTTGTTTTGATACAAATCTCACCATGTAGCTCAGGTTTTGCCTCAGCCTTCTGGGTGCTGGGATTGCAGCTTTGTCTTACTATTTTGAGAGTTATAAAGGAATTATTTAAAAGAAATTTGAAAAAGAAAACAATAGGCATTAAAATCTCACACATGTTCGATATTATTTAATTTTGTTTTGTTTGTGTTAGATGGAGCTACCAGCAGGGGCATACTGGGGCCGTAAGAGCTTTGGGTCTTAGCAAGTCATGTGATGATAGTCATTGCAAACAAAATCAGGAAAATATGACCAGATTCAGAAACACTGAGGAAAGTAGTTGGTGTCCAAAATGAGGTCAAAGGGCCACAAGCAACTGGAGGTGTCTGAGCAAAGTCACTGAACTAGAGTCATGCAGAGAGATTAGAATACCCAATGGGATATTGGGCCAGGTAGGTCTCTAAAGTTCTCTCCATTCCCGAGAGTCTACAGTCCTAATAAAACATCCATCCAATGTAGGTACTAGAACATTCAGAGAAGATTTTTTCAAAGTACTTGAGCCTCGTAACCACAACAGTTCTTGTCTTTTAGGACTTTATTAGCCTAATTCCAGCCAGTTATTTTATTTTTAATGGAGCTTTCATGAATCTAATTCAAAACACATTGAGAAGCCAAATCTTTGCTGGAATTGAGAACGTAACTAGTAAAAAGGCCACTACGCCAAGGTTGCCAAGCGCTGGGAAAGCGAAGTCTCTGACACCAGATCTAACGGAGGAAACTACAGAGATGGAGCGCTGTTCTTATGTTTGATAGGAAACATAAGGCTTTCTTCATGCTTTTGGAGGAAGTCCCTTGCAGAGCTTAGGAGCAGCTTGTAAAATACTGCTACTCACAAATGAGAAGAACCTTCTCCCCATGGCAGTGAACCAGGACATTCCCTTTTTCTCTGGGACCTCCATGCAAAGAAGGATCTCTTCATGGTTAACATCCTTTAGCAGCCCATGAAACTTTTAATCCCATTGAAAACCCAAAATCTAAATAATGGGGTCTCAAAGGCAATATTGAGGTGCCACAGTGAGGCAGTTCCAAAGTCAGAAGACGCAGCCATCTGTCACATTTTCTTCACTTGGATTGTTCTTTCTCCATCTCCCACCCTAGTCAAAGCATATAATGGCAGGTGAACAGGGTCCCTTCCCAGGAGGAATAAGAGAAAGCCCAAGAAATGGAGAACCCACACGCCAACTCCTTTTGTAAAATGAAGAGTCATTTTGCCACCTAAGAGAAGATTCCTCTCGCTCTCCTTCTAAGTGCATTAAATACAACCACAGAGCTGTGCACATCTGTGCACATACATGATCCAGATAAGTCCATTCAAATTGCATTTCCTTCTTGAAATGTAGGGAATCCAGAGACCAGTCATGGGCTGCCTAGAGATCCCCTGAGCCGCCTGCTATTCCTAGTTGAAAGATAGAGCTTTTTCCTATGGCTTTAGGATGGTTTTCTCTTCGGACATCTTTTCATGTCTCACATCTGCTCTCTCCATCTGCATCAAGGGCCCCTCAGGCATGGGGTTCCACTCACCTGAGCACTCTTTCAGTGTTCAGCAGGTGTATATTCTTCAGGATCAGGTCCACTTCCCACACCCATAAAATGTGCACATCTGGCTGTAGGAGTACCACATACCTCTCTGAATGCATTTTGGGTTGTTCTTATCAAAAGCCTGCATTTCAGCTATGCTGTTATTGATATAAGGCATCTCTCTTTTTGCATCTTTTTCTTCCTATACTTTGTATTGCATTCAGTATATTTTCAAGCTGAATAAATATTATTTCTTGAATGAAAGAAAGGAGAAGTAAGCAAATGAATGGGTGCTCTAGTCTCATCTCTGTCACTGTCATCAACTAATGGATGCATAGTTCTCTGCGTTTTTAGTTTCTTCCTATAAAATGAAGATAATAATACCCATATTTTATACCTTGCAAAATGTTTACCACAGTCATATGAAAAATGACTTATTTGGCATATTTTAGCTCTTTGATATTTTTCTCCTAAATCTTCCATGTCTGCTGAGCATAGGCTTTACAAAAATGTTATACTATATTGCATTTGTATGTTAATAATAAGTTATGAATTGCTTAATGGTACTGGTCATGCATTCCCATCAATAGCAGCCTGGATTAAAAGCTGTACCTCTTCATATAATGGATTATTATGTGACAATGAAGACACACACTTGATAATTCTCTCAGAAATATGGCTGAATCTAACAAACATGCTCCATGTAAAAACTGAGTACATATTGCATGGTTCCATTGATATAGTGACATATATAATTCATTTTGGCATAAGCATTACCCTTTGGTATTGGTTACACATTTGGTATTGAGTACTCTTGCTTGAGAAAGCTATGGGATGGGAAGCTTCTCATGGTATTCTGTGTCTTTGTCTGAATGCTGGCTTTATGTGTATATTCGGTAGGGGGAAATTCACTGTAGTGTTGACTAACACACTCTTCTGGGCATACGTTGTACCTTGTATTAGTTAGTTTCTCTTGCTGTGATAAAAACACCATGGCTGAAAGCAACTGACAGAAGAAGGAATTTTATTTGGGCTTGTTATCCCAGAGGTGTAAAAGTCTGCCATGGGAGAAGTCATGGCAGCAAGTGGCCGACATGGTAGCAGGAACAGGAATCTGAGCGATGACACCCTTAACCACAGTTACACAGCAGAGGGAGGAAACTGGAAGTACAGGGGCCCTTAGTTACTGTTCAGTTGGTGTGAAGAGATGCCACAGCCAAGGCAACTCTCATAAAAAAGAAGGCATCTAATTGGGGCTTGCTGACAGTTTCAGAGGGTTAGTCCACTATCACCATGGAGGGGAGTAGACAGGCATGGTACTGGAGCAGTAGATGAGAGCTTTACATCCAGATCCACATACAGCAGGCAAAGAGAGAAAGAAACCTCAAAGCCCAGCCGCCAATGATACACCTCCTCCAACATGGCCACAACTACTCCAATAAGGCTACACCTCTTAATCCTTCCCAAATAGTTCATCAACTGGGGACTAAGCATGAAAATATATGAGGCTATGGGGGCATTCTTATTCAAATTACCACCGAGGGGGAGGCTGTAACTACTCAAACCTCAAATCTCACTCTCAGTTACATACTTCCTCCAGTAAGGTTACACTTTCTAAATCTCCCCAAGCAGTTCTACCAACTGGCAACTAATATTCAGATACTGGAGGCTGTGGAGGACATTTCTAACTTAATATACCATATGCCTTGATAAAATGTTTATGAATTGTTTTTCCTCTTTGGCACATCCATGTGTGTGGCATTTTGCCTGTGTGGGTAGGTATGTGTGGGTGGAGGCCAGAAGTTGATGTCAGGTATCTTCCTGTATCACTCTTCTCCTTGTTATATATAGGCAAGGTCTCTTAATTAAGCCTAGAGCTCACTGATTCAGCTAGTCTAGCTAAGGATTTTGCCTTTGAGATATGCTGTCTCTGCCTGATGAGTGCTAGGATCACTGATGGGTAATAACCCACTTAGCATTTGCATGGATGCTGTGAATCCAAAGTTCCTTCCTTATGCTTTCATGGCAAGTTCTTTTTTTTTTTCCGTTTATTAGGAAATTTTCTACTCACTCTACATACCACCCACAGATCCCATCTCCTCCCTCCTCCCACCCTCTAGCCCTCCCTCCCAAGCCACCCTACATCCCCCAAATCAAGATCTCCCATGGGGAGTCAGCAGAGCCTGGCACACTGAGCCTAGGCAGGTCCAAGCTCCTCCCACTGCACCAAAGCTGTGCAAGGCATCACACCACCGACACTGGGCTCCTAAAATCCTGCCCATGCACCAGGATGGATCTCGATACCCCTGTCTGGGTGCCCCCCAAACAGTTCAAGTCATGGCAAGTTCTTTATCCATTGGGCTTCCCTAGCCCCTATGTTCATGCTTTTCCAAACATTGATTGTCTATAATCTCTACCTCAACTCTTGAAATTTCTGGGAAAGGCACTTTTGAGTCCATCTTGGAGAAGATGATATTTGGAGAGTAAACATTTTCATGAAACTCATATCTACAGCTTGTGTTTCAGCTAAGATTAAAACCCAGGTATTCTTGCTATAGAGCTTTTGTGATAGACTATATCATCCTCACTAGGTAGCAGGGTATGTACTTTTGAAATGTGCACATCTACAGACTCACAAGTGGAGTGAATGATACAAAGCTTGGGTAATTGCTTAAAATGTGAAGAATTCATTTGGGGGAGACTTCCTGGTAGACACCAAAGCCCACCATGTAGGTGGTCATTTGGTTCACAGCCCTCTTTCCAGATGAAATAGAGTAAAAAGGTATGTGTGAGGAAACAACAGTCTTTTCCTTGCGCCACCTCCCATTCCAGTTCTGATAGCTGTGTAGGGAGATCCAAACGAGTTCCAAAGACAGAAGCAGTGATGTTGAAGACATAGTCAAAGTAAGACACATTCTAGCACATGTTAAACATCTGGAACCACTCTAGCATAGCCAGCCAAGCCCCAGATGAGCGGATTCTGTCTGTGCTCTTTGGTTCCACATCCCATGTGCTAATCCTTGCAATGGGAAAGCAGAGTCCTGGCTCACACCTCATCGCTGGGGGCTTAATAGGGGAGAAGAGATTTAGCATGGCTCTTTAAACACACAAGGGGCTTGGTAGTTGATGGGAAGAAAAAATTCCAGATGTAAGTTCACTGCAGGAGTGGTTGAGTTCACAGGAAAACTAGCCACAGGGTTCTATAGGTTCACAACCCACGTAAAGGGGCAGAAATGCTAGAAGGAGTTTGCATCTGAAGTCAGAAAAAGATTTTATTTGAGGTATAGCGTTTGAACCTATTAACTCCAAGGCTAGCACCCTAGCTCTTTTATATTACAGACCAGTGAGTTCCATTACATAACCTGCCATGTCACCTCAGATGAGAGAAATCCTACTTTTCAGTCATGGACCACACAGAATACCATGCTGGTGCACTAGAACCTGTGATCATGGCCTTGGTGGATTTGACAATATATCCTAGCAACCAAAGCTTGTTTGTGGATAGGAAATAGAAAAACAAGTTGGAGGGTTCACAAAAATGTGTTCCACCAAACATTCCACACTGTTTTTGTAAAACAACACAGATGTACCTCAGGGTATGTGATGTGATAAGTTACATCTCTATGGAATCCTTGTTAAAGATATATGTGAGACATTTTTCTGACTTCCTCTTTTTAAGAATTAAGACTTTTATTTGCTTCAACATTGTTTGATTTTCTTACTATTTCTTACTCTTTTATTGATTTATTACTATTACTTCTAAAGGTACATTGTGTCCTGGAATTTAACTTGGACCCATTTTCTCTGTGTTGACTGTTTTGAAAAACTATATATATATGTGCATATATGTATATTGGAAATATACAGTTCTTAAAGTTGGGTTTTAGTTTCCAAATAAAAGACCCCCCCAAATCTATATTTTGATTTTCTTCTTCTGCATTTTTCAAATCTTTGTATATCTTAATAAAATGTTCTCCATGGCTAAGCAAAAATGTGCCAGGATCTCTCACAAAAGTTTGCTCATCAGAGTTCATATCCCTTTCACATAAATGTTCCAATCTGCCAGGTTTGAAACGTGCTTAGCGCAGCCCTGTATGTGTGTGTGTGGACATCCATCTTCTGCTCGGAGAAGGACGTCTGAGTGCTTGTCTGTATGTCTCATATACCTCAGAGCTCACACTTGCACTTCTGGATGGTTTCAATCAGCATGATGGACATGAAGGCATTGGCTGCTGAAAGTGGGTTCTCCTCCAGTGGACCACTGCTTATTTTGGACTTGCTTCTCCCATGCAGTCTCATATTTTATGGAGTGCATAATTTCCTATCAGCTTCAGACACCAGCATCACCAGCTCAGTAAGAGGAGGGAGGCCAGGGCTTGACAGTGGTAAATTGGACTGTGCTTTCAAAAACACCAATCAACACACACCATGTGCTGCCATGTAGAGGGAGACTTATTTCATGGTTTCGACTTTATGGCCTTAGATTTCAGCATGACATGACGGATGTGGAGGGGAAGTGCATTTGCATGATAAGATGGGGATAATTTGTACTGGGAAATTATTTGGAATTGTGATAAATAATCTCTGGCACACAATAACAGAGAAAGTTCAACCTTTGGACTGGATTATATATGTTTGTGCCTCATAAACAAGGTAGAAAATACATTTTTAAAAAAGCTGTGTTTTCAAAGTCCTTTCACGTCCAAGCCACCCTCGTTAATAACCATAAAGAAACACATTTCTAAGCTCAGCCTCACATTAATCTCCCCACACGTGACCTGATTGTGCACTTTGGAGAGAAAGGATGGAAGGCAGTTGCTTTCATGGGTACTCTGTGCTTTCTCTCATTTTCTTGGTGGCAAACTTGAAAATTCAGAGTGTAGGGGCCAGCAAGATGGCTCGGTGGGTAAAGGCCCTTGTCACCAAGCCTGATGACCTGAGTTTGGTCCCTGAGTCCCACTCGATGAGAAGAGACAAACAACTCTGCAAGTTATCCTTTGACCTTATGTGTATAGTATGGCACGCATACACACACACACACACACACACACACACACACACACACACACACACACCACATACACGCACATACACCACACACACACACACATATACACATCTACACACACAAACACACATACACACACATACACAGATACACCACACACACCACACACACACACACACATACACACATCTACACACACACACACACCAGTTAATACTTTTTTAAAAGAAAAATGTAGAGTTTGAGAGAATAATTGAAATCCAATAAAAATTAAAATGTCTCAGGAATATCAGACTTTTTGTGGTTTTCATAAAACATTAATGGAAGGGATGTGGTATTTTGGTTTTCCTTCTTTTCTCCCTACACTTAGAGAAGGTTAGGTTTCTGCTCTGACTTATGAACCATGCCATCATATCTGGAAGTTACTGGAGGAGACTCGACAGGACTTTGTTTCTGGAAGCCTATGCTTATAAATGTTATAGAGTTGGCTTTTCCAATGGGGGAGGTTATCCAAGGGTTGGTGCACAGGGGAATAGCTGTTTACAAGGAAGAATGTGAGGCTTCCTCCAGAGGGAACCAGGGACGTGAACAGGGGAAGAGAAAGAAGGATGGAAGCAGAAGAAAGATAAGATAAACAGGCTAGGTGGGATCTCCTACAGGAGACAATCTGGGAATGGTGTGTGATGACCAAGCCAGATTCATGGCAGTTGATCAAGAGCGTGGGGCCTTGAGAGATATGAGCAAAGGTTCTTTGTGGTCAGACGTGCTCAGCAGAGTCTACTGACAGAACGTTTCCGTCCACCATCTGCCCTGTTCTTACCAACAGTAGCATGGATGACCTGGCAGAATGAAGGAGCAATGGTGATTATGGCCACCACTATGATGGATGACAGTAGGTAACAAGCTCCCCCCCCACCTGAGCACTACATACCCACTGCCGGGGTCCCCTCTGCCATGGCATCTCTCCTCCCATCTGTTTATTATGGTGAAGGCTCTGTGTCAAATTTTGCCTCTGGAAGAGATTCTTTTAATAAAAGCCAGACTTAGAAAACTACTGATTGGGTTTAATCTCTAGAGTTTTTGGAAACAGAAAATTGAGGCTGAAATGACCATTCCTTATCTGTACAGAGGACCACTGCAGGAGGATCAGGATAAGATGAGGGGTGTAGGAGGAGAGACACTTAGAGAGGCAGATGACCTCATCTTCATCTCTCACAGCTTATTTTTTCAAGTTTTTATTATTTTAAAATTATTAATTTTTTTAAAAAAAATTATGTGTAGGCATGTCTGCTTGTCTGTATGTGCACTATGTGTGTGCAGGTGCCCACAAAGGCCAAAAGAGGGTATCAGGTGCTATTACCCGTTGAGCCGTATCTCCAGCCCCTTCACCTTAGTTGTTGGAGGCAGAATCTCACTATGTAGTCTAGGCTGGCCTCATCTTCTGACAGCATCCTACCTCTGCCTCCAGAGTCCTGGGCTTACAACCACAAGCCACAATGCCCAACTCTTCGTGGGTTGTTATTAAGGTCAGAAAAGAGTAAGTGTATGAAGTAACTAAGTACACACCCAAGTTTTATTTCCTCTGGCATTACTCTGCTGAGTAAGCTTATTCAATGTGTATTTATTAGGCATTTACAGCTATTGTATAATCCGTTTTGAGTGACCAGAAAAAGCTGACACAATAGAATTCCTATTTCAGGGAACTCAGGGTAAAATGCTTTGGAACTGAAGTCTACAAACAGACAAAAATAAGAGATTACCCTGAGGTCAGTGTGCAACCGGGTGACCTAGCGTTCTCTAGGACAGAGTCACCTGTTATTAGAAGACAAGGAAAGAATCAGGCGATCTCGGAGAAGAGGATTGAACCACACCCTGAAGAACTGCTGGATTTGCCTAGAGTCTGGGATGCTGGGGTTAGAGGACAGTCTGAGAACCTGCAGTCCAACTTCTACTCACCTGTAGAAGGTTCCTGGGTGTCAGCAGCATGGATCATCTGCTCAAGTGCCCCCAGCTTCTGGAAGATGACATTTCTAGGTACCATGGATGACTATAATATCAGGCTCTGAGGATCTCTAGTGCACTGGAGAACAAAAGTCGGGAAGTGTTCAGGGACCCCCACACAGATTTGGCTGGGGAGTGAAGTTGGGAGTCACACGTAAACATGAACAGCAGACTAATGTCTTGGAATCATACAGGTTTGAGTTCAAATTCAGGTATTTTTTAGAACTAGACAGAGCCTGAGTTTGTTGGGCTGGGAAATGGGAGGCTCATCATCTACTCAGAGACTACCACAAGACTCAGCCTAGAACCATTAGACAGTGCTTTGAAGCATGTGGAAATGTGTTTGGTGTGGTTAGGCCATGACCAGTGATGTGATTTTTCAGTATGAGGGAAGAAGGAAGACTATGTGGAAACAACTGTGTACGTGGAACTATGAAGATGGACATGCTGGTATCATAAACGGGATTCAGGATCGGACGTGAAGTCTAAGCACTCAGCTTCACCCACTGTCCACAGCAGTGAGCTTGCATCTGTCCATTCTTTGTTCGGTGTCACTCAGCTTTAGCAATATTGATATTTTTTGGGTCTGGGTTAATCATTGTGTTGGGAAGGTTCATGATGGAGACATGATGGAGAAAGTTCAGGTGTCAGTAACAACATTCCTCCCACTTGTGACAATCAAACCTCAGATACTGCTGCGTGTCCCATAGGAAATAAGCTGACATGACTGAGAACCACTGGCCTAGCCATTGTCTCTGCTCCTTTCTTCCATCGCTGCTCCCCTGTGAGCATCTTGGCTCCAGGAGCAGCAGCTCACAGCTGGAAAAGGCTCACACGACTTCACCAAGAACACATTATAGCGCAATCCAAGACGGCCTCCCCCTCCCCTAGTTCCCATGGTCGTACAGTGTTTCTCTTCAGTTTTCAGCTCTGGGAATTTGTCTTTTCTCACTCTCTGAAGCCACAGCTCAGAATAACCATCAGAAAACGATTACCACTGTCTGTCTATGCCAAAGCTGTCCAACATCACAAGGTGTATCAGCCCTTGCACAGGTTGAACTTATTTGGTGACCCCTGTTCAAGGCAAACAGAGTTTATATTTTTTATTGTAAGAACTTTGTGGTGGGAAATATTTTTCCTCATTTTTATTTTCTTTTCCAGCTGCTGGAAAAACTCACATTCTTTGTTTTCACATCCTCTCATTGTTCTCATGGTACCATTCAAAATAATCATTGGGAATTTCAAGAAGGGTTTGGGGATGGGACAGTCTAGATGAGGTCACCTGGGTCAGGTTTGTCTGTGCAAAGACAGAGCATAGCACAGCCTGTAGTGAGGTGTGTGAATGGGTACCTGTGAAGGTCTAGTTTTCTGGCTACTAATCTCAGTAAAGAGAAGAAAATAGGGATGTACATTAGGGAAGAAGATAAGGCCCTCTGATGTTAATTAAAAGCTATGAGAAGTGTCTCTCAGCCATGTTTTATTCAAGTCTCCTTAGGTATTGTGAGAATGGGAATGATGATGGCCCCACTGGAAGAAAGTGCATGAAGCTCAGGACAGTCCCATGGAGTGTACAATCCCAGCTCAGAGTCAGTCTCTGACTCTCCAGAGTCAAAGCTCATGACTTTCGAAGGAATAGATAGGATCCTGGAACTGAGAAGGACTTACTTGTGGAGATCTATATCTAACTAGCTCATGCCACTCTTTCCATGAATTCTCACAACCATCTGTAACTCTGGCTCGAGAGGACGTGATGTCCTCAGGCCTCAACAGACACTTACACACACAGAGACAGATAGACAGACTGATAGATAGATCGATAGATAGATAGATAGATAGATAGATAGATAGATAGATAGATAGATAGATAAAATTTGAATTTAAAAACAAACAAAAACTCTAAGTAGACTCTGTCATGGTTGACCAAGAAGACTGGATAGGAAGTTTAGCTAGTGAACAAGATATTTACAAATGACCATGCAGGCAGCTCAAGCCTTACCTCACCTCAGCTGACTTTGTCCATTACAGCCAAGGATGTGCTGATAGTAAATGATCTTGGGATGTGCAAGAACCTTCAATGTGATTGCATTACAATCTTGGGCTGTTTATCTCTTGAACATTGAAATGGAAGAGGCGAGGCATGAACCTGGAGAGTTCTCAGGACAAAATAAACCTTCTATACAAGGGTCTACATCCCTTCCCACACCACCTAACTGTTTTTAATGAGACACCTTTGTAGGTGTCTCCACCCACCTTCTCACACTCAAGCCCTGAACCTAGGCAGGTCAGGGACCCTATGCTTTTCCCTCATTGGGTCATTGTCATCTCAGATTATACCAATCACTTCTGATGCCTCCAGAAACAGGCTCGTTTTCCATAACCCTCTGCCCTTCCAAACTTTCTACCCTTCCAAGTTCAGATGACCTGGTCTCGCCCAAGGTCAGCCATTACTCTTCTGGGCTCTTCTCTCTGCTTCCTGCCTGGACCACTATCTCCTTAGTAGACTTCTACACATGAACATCCCTTACAAGGGTGCTGAGATCATCAAAATGCATATTAACTACAGTCGTCCTTTTTAGAAAATATTTTTCATCTATTTATATTTGAGTTAACAAATAGATTTATTATGTTTTGCTTTGTTTTATGGTGGTAATTATATTCATTACTTTTCTTATCGTCGTGATCAAATACATGACAAGAAGCAAGCTAAGGGAAATGATTTTGGTAGGCAGCATGGTCCCTACTGGTGGGCAATAGCAGCACAGCTATCTCACATCTCAGCCTACCAGGAAGCAGAGAGCTCAGGTTGGAAGCAGAGTGGGCCTAGAACCCCAGTCTCGGCCCCTACAGGCCTAAGCCTGCCAGTTAGGTCCCATGCTCAAAAGGCTCCATGTCTACTCCCTCAAAATGGTATCGCCAACTGTTCAAAAATATGAGCCTATGGGGGGATAGTTCACACCCAAGCCATGACAGCACTCCACATGACATGTGTCCTGAGGAGAACCATGAGTAGGTGTGACCTAACCGAGGCATTTTCCAGCTTATTTTGCTTTATTGGGGTCTAGGCGCTATTCTAAGTACATGACATGCTTTCACTTTTGTAGGAAGCCAAAGAGGCACGTCTTCTCATAGCTATTGTGGGGAAGCAGCCACATGGGAGGAAATACCTACCTGAGGTCATAAGGTTAGATGGAAACCAGCAGCCAGGTCTAACACCTCAACTGCTGTGCACATGAGAGCCCACAG
Source organism: Peromyscus californicus insignis (assembly GCF_007827085.1). Classification (NCBI taxonomy): domain Eukaryota; kingdom Metazoa; phylum Chordata; class Mammalia; order Rodentia; family Cricetidae; genus Peromyscus; species Peromyscus californicus. The sequence continues at coordinate 96,975,002 of NW_026294606.1, forward strand.
AAGACAGACCCATGAAAAGTCCTAAAATGTCATGAAGGCCACCAACTCATTTCCAGACATAAAACACAATTTAATAGCGTTAGTTTTTAAAACTGTTCATTACATTTTCCTTTATTTATTTATTGCGTGTGGGGATATGAGTCTTGTGTGGCAGTACATGTTGAGGTCATAGGACAGCTTGTGGAGGTTGGTGCTCTCCTTCCACCATGTGGGGCTTGGTGATGGCACTGAGGCTGTCGGGCGTGGTGGCCAGGGCCTTGACCTGATGAGCCATCTTACTGGCCAGACAGCACTATTCTTTTTATTGGCTAGTGAGACAGCTCAGCAGTAGCTAAAGGTGCTTGCCAGGCAAGCCTGATGACTTGAGGTCAAGCCCTACAAGGCACATAAGATATAAGGGGGGAAACCGACTATGGAAAGTTGTCCTTTGACCTCCATATACATGTGGTTGCAAATATACACCCTCCGATCACACACACACACACACACACACACACACACACGGACACGGACACGGACACTCACTCACTCACTCATTCACTAGTGAATGAAAAAAGTCACATTAAATTGAAGGCTAGTCTATCTCCAGGAACATGTCCTTATGTTTGAGCTGACTCTGAGAGCTTTTAGCAGGAGATACAGAGCACCACTGATGTTCTCTGTGGCACCATGTATCTGGAAGAATTGTTGAAGGCAGATCATAGTGGAAGCCTCCAGAAGCTCTTGGCACCTTTTGTTTTTTACTGAGTTGAAATGGGAACAGAAGAACTGCTCATTTTTTCTTCTTCCTCGCCTTCTGACCTACCCGAACAAGCATGTTCAGAAACAAGCACCCTCAGCTTCCAAATCCCCCTCTCTTCCCTCTATTCCATCCCCTTCTCTGCCTGGACAAGAGCTGGTAAAACAGATGTGTGGCTTTTGTCTGTGGATTTAATTTAAGCCATTTAAAACCTCAAAGCAAGACATCCAAAGCAATTAAATACTTAAATGGAACAAAATAAAATTATGAAACATTTATTTTTATTTTATAAGTGCCAGCCTCCTTGTAAGTAGTTGGGGAAATATCAAAGGGTCCAAGAAAAAAAACTTAAGTGTAGCTTAAAAAATCAAAAATAGTCTCTATTAAAGTTTGGGGATCAGTCCCCCCCACTCCTTTTCTCTCTCTCATTTTTCCCATGCCCCCTTTCCCCCTCCCTCTACATGCATGTGTGCTGTACCATTTCAATTGTATAGATTTGCTTCAGTTCTACCTTTTGAATGCAGTTTTTATCAATCACAGTTTTTCATTTCACCAAATGGTCTCTAAAACACCCCTTTGAAGGGGTGGGGTGAGAGCTCCATTGGTAAAGCTGGGAAGGCATAGACAGGTGGGTTCCCCAGGGTTCACTGGGCAGCCCCTAGCTCTCACAGTAAGAGACCTGTGTCAAGAAGCAAGGTTGACGGTACCTGAGGAACAACACCTGAGGTTGCTGTCTGGCTTCTACACACACGTGTACTCATATCCATACACATGTGCACCTACACATGTGCACCAACACACATGTGTGTACACACACACAGAGAGAAAAGGGAAAGAAAACACCCTCTTAGATAGCCGAATCATGATTCTTTTAAACCTTTGCTCATCTGTTGGCTGTCTAGTTTATTTCCTATGTTTATACCCAAATAGTAAACATTTTTTCTACATACGTTTCTGCCTGAGCTTCTTTTAAATTCTGTTTTTTTTATCTGTATAAATATTTTTGTTATAAATTACATAGAGGGAGATCTAAGTTTTATTTTCTTAGGAAAGCCAGGCCAAGAGTTTTTTGAAGAACTTGCTCCATATTATGAAATCATTTTTCCACATAATTTGTACCAGTGTGCACTTCTCTGAGACCAACAGTGTCTGGTATGGTATTCCTTTGCCAAAATGAGCCATTTCAACCTTCAAAAACTTAGTTCATTTGGTAAATAAAAAAGAGTCTCACTGAGAAATTTGATTTTCTAAACATTACTGGTAAGGTTTATATACTTATTTGCATTAATACCTTGTATATTTAGTATGTATTCTTTACTTCTTATTCAATAATGTTCATTTATATGTATTATAAGTCTACATTTGTCCTGATCTTTTTTTCATCAAGATTCAGAGTTTTTCCTCAATGTTTACACACACACACACACACACACACACACACACACACACACACACACACACACACACACATATTCCCTGCTTTACTTTGTTAATTATTCTTTATATTTATTTAGTATGTGTATGTGTGAACACACAACATACATGCCAGTATACATATGGAGACTGGTGGACGGCTGTGAGAACTGGTTCTCTCCTCCCACCATGTGGGTTCTGGAGATTGAATTCAAGTCATTAAACTTAGTAACAAGCACCTTTACCCTTGGAGCCACCTTGCTGACCCCTTATTTGTTATTTTTTAACACATGCTTCTAAATAGAAATGCCCACTTATAATGAACTAAAAAATACTTGGTGAAATTTAGAAACAGAAAAAGTTTTGTCATGTTTATGAAAATTCCGTTAGTTAACAGAATGTTCTTGTGGATAATCCCATGTGTCTAGAGAAATAAATGTGTCTTGTGTTGTCTCTCTGCCTTTCCAGTTTGGGGTTTGGAAAGTTCAGCCTTTCTACAGATTTCTGAGGGTGGAATATCCATTTCCTAATTTCTCAAAGGATTTCCTTATTATCTATATTTTTGTGTAATTTTTACAGATACCATATGTGATCAAACCTTTCCAAAATATTAATAAGAATTAGCTTTCTATATTATTTCCTGTTCCCTGCATTAACTTTACTTCCTCTGTAAATTCTGATGTTGTTTCTCTTCTCTGAATTTTATATTGGTTCTTCATCTATCTAATGATGAATATTAAATATAGATTTTTGAGTTCTGTGTTTTGGGGTGGGATATGTGGTGAGATGGGCTTTTCTTCCATGTGTGGTTAGCTATCATGCTGAAAAAAATGATAGAATGTAGATTTTGTTACACAGGGCAGATGGTTTCTGAATATAGTATTTAAATTAATGACATTTTCCATCACATGTCTATCCTTACAGTTTTGATTCATCTTTTGGTTTTATTTTTTGCTGCTTCTTGAAAGTATTTTTTTATTAAGAAAAATTTTTAATTCATTTTACATACCAATCAAAGACACCCTCTTCCCTCATCTTGCCCCTCCAGCCTCTCCCACAACCCAACCCCCATTCCCTCCTACAAGAAGGTAAGGCTTCCCATGGGGAGCCAACAGAGTCTACATTTAGTAGAGGCAGGTCCAAGCCCCTCCCCTTGTCTCAAGGCTGTGCAAGGTGTCTCATCATAGGTAGTGGGCTCCAAAAAGCCTGCTCATGTTCTCCAGTAACTGATGGAAGCAGATATAGAGATCCATAGCCAAACACCAGGCTGAGCTCCGGGAGTTCAGTCGAAGAGAGAGAAGAGGGATTCTATGTACAAGGGCATCAAGATCATGATGGGGAAATGTACAGAGACAACCCAAATTTCAAACTCATGAAATTTAGATCAACAGCTGTGGAGCCTGCATGGGACTGGACTAGGCCTTCTGCATACCTGGTTTTATTTTTGAAACGGTATCATGTAGCCCAAACTGGCCTCAAACTTGCAGCATAGCTGTAGATGGTCTTAAGCTTTTGGCCCTCTTGTTTTTATCCTCCATGTGCTGTGATTACAGGTGTTTAGTACCACATTAACTCTGCAGGGTACTGGAGTCCAAACCCAGGGTTTCACACAGGTAGGACAAGCACTCCACCAATTGAGCTACATCTCCAGCCCCCAATTCATCTCTTCTTCCATCTCTGAATGGTACCTGATATTTACAAGTTCCAAGACTCCATAGGGGTTTGCTATGCCAGCCAACATTCTCCTCTTCTGGTGCTCCAGCACACATGTCATGGTTGAATATTCTTTTATCACATACAGAAGTTGCTCCTGTTTCTTGGCCTCTTGGCTTCAGCACTGAATTCATAGTTACCATTTCTGTAAATTTAACCTTCTTTTATACAGTGAGTTTCTCAAACACACTCAAAGTGGGTTTCACCCTTTTCTCCTAGAATGACTTATTTTCTACAGGTTCAGGTACCATTCATTAGGCAGTGGTGAGATGTCCACGAGTTTACAGAGGCCAGTGTCTCCATGGTTAGCGTCATCCAAAAGAGGGATAGAAGTGAAGGAGCTTGCCCTTCTATTGGTCAGTCTGGGGGTTGCCAACAAACTCTACACTAAACTCCAAAGATTGGGTAGGATTGAGTTTTTACTGTACAAGGTATACCTTGACATCATTATAACCTACTCATGCACAGGCTTTCTCTTTCTCTTCATTCTTCCTGGACTCTCAACTGTGATCTCTCCATCTTACTTTTAGAGTAATCCACAGTCTTCAATAATCGCCCTCCTAGCTCCTCTTCTCCTTGGTTTTCTGTTTGTTTTTTTTTTTTTCCTGAGGTCCCCTGTGTTAGTTTTTTGCCGCTGCTGTGGCAAACATCTGAGAGAATAACTTAAAATGGGGGAAGTTTTATTTGAGATAATTATTTTAGAGGTGTCAGTCCACGGTTGGATGGCTCCATTGCTATGGGCCTTTGGTGAGGCAGAACACTGTGGCAGTACACCTCCCCCACTTAGATAACTCTCCCTGGAAACACTGCCATAGACACTTTCAAAAGTGTGCTTTACAAATCTCCTAAGTAGTTCTCGAGGCACCCATGCTGGCAGTCATGGTTAGCAGTCACACCTCCTCCCCCAATTCTCTTCTGTATGTGCAATTGCACTCAAAAGTGGCATGTACTTTGACTTGGGTAGGAGTTTAGAAATTAGAATTTTTATATGTATGTTATTAAGCCTGTTGGTATTTTCTCTTTGCATATTTTAAATTGCTTTCCTATTTATCTATTGTAAGTATTCATATCAGTTTCTGCAGAGAAAACTAGGTTTCCTCTTCTCTTTAAGAAAATCCCCACCAAATACCTAGTCTTACTGCTCTTCCAAGACCACCAGAAACATACGAATTATGGGCAAAGTTTAGTTTTCTAAGGTGCTCATGGAGGAGACTGGGTAGTCTTAGTTACATAACTAAGTGTGATAAAACATCCAGACAGATGCAGCTTAAAGAAGGGAGGATTTATGTTAGCTTATAGTTTGAAGGTGCAGTCTAGCATGGTGAGGAAGTCAAGGCAGCAACAGCTTGAAGCAGTTTGCCACATTGCATCCATAGTCAGGAGGAAGAGAGCAATGAATGCCGATGCTCACCTCACTTTCTCCTTTTTAATAAAGGATCCCAGCCCAGGGAATGATACAACCCACCGTGGGCAGGTATTCCCACCTCAGTTAACCCAATCAAAGTAACAACCAACATTCATGCCCAGAGGCATATCTCTTGTGGCTGTAGATCTCATCAAGTTGACATTTGAGAGTAACTGTCATGCCATCCAAAAAGTAAATTTTCTCAGTAAGAGAGTGTCTTTATTTCATTTCTGTCACTCTGATAAAATACCTGACAAAATCCAATTTATGGGAGAAATAGGCTTATTTCATTTACAACTCCAGATTATAGTCTATCATTGTGGGAAAAATCAAAGCAAGAACTTAAGACAGATTAAGATATCACATTCACATTCAAGAATAGAAATAAATGAATTTGTACATCTTCATTTACTTGTTTGTTTGTGCTCAGCTTGATTTTCTCCTTCTTATAAAGTTCAGGATCCCCTGTCTAGGGAATGGTACTGCCCACAGTGGGCAGTGAATTCTCCCATCAATTAAATTAGGACAATCCCTCATAGACATACTTACAGAACAACCCCATATGGACAAACCCTTGTTGAGACTCTCTTCCCAGGTGATTGTAAGTTGTAGCAAGTAGACAACTAAAGCTAACTATTACAGAATATATTTGGAAGAACCTATTGTTAGTTTAGGTAGTTCTGAGGGGAGAGTTAGAAGTAGTTGTTTTCACACTGGTTCAATGTTCTCAGGATGTCAAGGGGATTCTGTGATAGCTTATCTTGATGATCCTTATGTGGAAGACAGAGAGAATGAATGTTGCAGCACCAGGACTGAGGTGGACAAAGTTGAAGTAGCAATTACTTGTTGTGGTGATATTTTAATTGTGCTGAAATGTGATTTTATTTCTATGTTAATAAATAAAGTTTGCCTGGAGATCAGAGGTCACATAGTGAGGTCACATAGCCATAAACAGAAGTCAGGCGGTGGTAGCACATGCCCTTAATCTGACCACATGGCAGGCAGAGTCTCTGTGTGATCAAGGACACAGCCAAGAGTGGTGACATGAGCCTTCAATCCTAGTACCAACCATAGAGACTTGGAGGTCTGTAGAGACAGGCATTGGCAAGCAAGTCATGTGGCTGGGCTTAGAGCCAATGAGAAGGCAGAACAGGAAGGCAATAAAAACACGTTAGGCAGGAAGAAACTCTCTCTGGGGAAGCGACGGCGGCGAGGTGGTAAGATAAGGTAGTCATGGATCTTTGCTAGTTCTCTGATCTCTTTGGCTATTACCTCTGTATTTGGCTCTGTGTTTCTTATTTGATAAGACTGTTTAGAAATTTGTCTACAACTTGTAGCCAGGATTTTATTTGGTCTTTTAAATAAATTATTACTTGGTTTGGAATTTGCACTTGTTTTTTGTTTTTGTTTTTGTTTTTCCCTTTAATCAGTCAGGATTGGGGAATTATCTTATCTTTTGTTGCTTTATTCTGTTCACATTTCTATCATTATTTTTGCCAGTATTGATGCGCTATGAAATTATGTTTAACATGGAAATATCGCACCCTGGCCATGAGTGCTGGTGTTTCTTTTACCAACATTGAGACTTGGCTGATACAGTCAAGCTAGTCTCCAACTGTCATCATCTGCTTTTATCTCTTGATTTCATTGAAAGCTTTTTTCAGGGTCCATGACATGTCTCAGTGAGTTAAAGTACTTCCTGCCAAGTCTGATAACCTGAATTTGTTAGTCAGGAATCACATGGTAGAAGGAGAGAATAGACTCCCACAGGCTGTCCTGTGACTTCCATGCCTGCTCACCTGAAATAAAACTGAGGAAGATCCTTGCAAACCATGGTATACAGTATACTATTGACATCAATCGGCTTTGTAGTCTATAGTGTTTGAGGTTGAGGGGTAGACAGTACTGAGAATTGAACCAGAGTCTTATGAAAGCTGGGCAAGAGTTCTACCACTGAGCTACACTGCCATCCCCTTTCACTTTATTTTGAGGCATCATTTCACTTTGTTGTCCAGGCTGAGTTCAAACTCCTGAGTTGCTGGGATTACAGAGATGGGTCATCATGCACAGCTCTCTCTATATATATTTGGGTTTTGAATTCTAGTCTGCCATTTGCTAAGTATGTTTCCACTGGCTGAAGTATTGTTATGCTGTCCATCCTATGTAAATGGTGACAACAATCCTTACAGAAATCTTGTAGACGATTACATGAGACTCCATTTGAAAGTAATTTGGCTCCTGATAGGCAAATCACAATATGTCCTCTTCCCATATTTTGCTCTTTTAGTTTTGATGAGAATATTCCCTTGAAAAATAAAAAATTTTCTATAAAGGACCCATCTGTTCTTTTATTGTTATCACTGCACCCCAAAACTCGAGTAGCCACCACCTCACATTATCCAACCTCTCCCCATCTTCATCTTGCTTGTGTGGTTGTTTTTTATTTAACACATAATTGGAAGGATGAGATTTTTTTTCAGTTCCCTAACTCAGATCTGTATTACACATGAAATTTTTTGCATCAGTTTTTTTTTCCTTTTCCTTGGAAAGCTGGTAATAGTTAATCCCACTTTACTTACAACAATGGAAAACCTGATAGAAATTTGAGACAATATTAAACCCCAAGCACAGTGTTCCCTCAGAGTAAGGCAAGTGTCACAACCATGTTATATTTAACTGTGTGCACCGTCATCTTGGGCATGGCTTTGGCTAATTAAGAAGATAGATACCGAAGGATTTAGAAAATTGGGTGTGGTCCTGAAGTTGGATGCTTGGATTTATGAGCAGAATTCTCACGTCCACCAGCTTTCCTCTGGTTCTTGCCTGGGTTTGAGTTCCCAGAGAAGCAGATCCCAGACAGGAACATGAGAAAAACAGCTGTACTGAGACAAAAAGTAGTGGGAAAGTGGCCAGGCGAGGAAGGAGGGGTAAACTGATGCAAAACACATTGTCAGACCAGTAACTCCTGGGTCCATTGGATCTCGGTGTCAGTGGGGAACTCCTGGAGTCATGAAGAGCACATGGCTCTGTAGGACTATCCTGAGAGAGAGCAGCTGGGTGTTCCCTCGCCATGCCCACCTGTCATTGGCTGGAAGAAATCATCTCTGAGAGCATTTGTTCTCTTGCTCTCTGACCTGCTGCATTGTGGAGCAAGCAGGTCAAGGATTCCAGAAGCTGAAGAAGTCCCTTAGGCTGGTACCTGTGGTCACTGAAGGGGCCAGGACATAGAGCTGGGCACCAATTGTCTAATGAATGCTTGACACAAAACCAAGTTGGATATAGGTGTGTGCTTCAGTGTGAAAGTTTGGGGCCTCCTCTTCCTCTGGTTCACATGTTGAAACCTAACAATGACATGTTGGTGTTAAGAAATGGGGTTTGGATGGTGGGAGGTGATTAGGTCATAAGGCTGGAACCTTCATTAATGGGATTAATTGCTTGAACTGGTTATTTTTTCATCGGAATACAAATCACCTGACATAAGCCACCTAAACGAGGGAGAAATTATTAAAATAAATGTTGTAAAATGATTAAAAATGAAAATAAAAGGAAGAAATCATTTTGCTTGTAATTTCAGAGGTTACGGTCTGTGGGCCTCAGCTCTATTGACTCTGGATCCACTTGAGGGCAGGATATCATGGTGGTGGGAGCACGTAAACAAGAGGGCAGTTCACCTCAGCTGAACAAGAAGCCAACTGGAGGAAGTGAGAAGAGCAACATAGAGCGAGCCCAGTTCACCTTGGTGGGTGTGTCTCCTGTTCTCTCTCCCCTCAAGCTGGCCATCAAGCCAAACCACCACAGTGCCCATGACACTCATGAGTTCCTTCTTCAACCACATGAGAATTCAGCCATCTACAGCCCAGAAGTGAGTGCTCATGGGAACCCAACCACACTGGTTCCCTGACCTTACACTGCCAGCCTCCAAAGCTGTGGAAAGTACATTTCTATTGTTTACAAGTCAGTCACTGGTGTTTTGTGATAGCAGCCCCAAGCTATGAAAATGGGGCATTTAAAGAATTGCCTTGCACAGGTTCAGGAAACAGCACAGGTTACTGAGGATACAGGTCTGACATCAAACAAGCTGTTCCCAGCTTTCTCATGACTATGACTATGTTGCTTGGTTTCTTTGAACCCTGGTTGCCCTTTATTCTAGGCTCAATGGTAATCAATGAATGAAGGGAAACCAATGACATGCTACAGACACTCCAGAAATTATAATCTCATTCTTTTTGTAGCAAAGTAAGTTCATTGAGTATCATTAACTTTCAGAAAACGGTACAGAAAAATCAAAAAGGAAACAAAGTTTAAAACAATGACCTTCCCTGTGTTGATTGAGTGTTACAGCCCCTTGCTCCGTTCCCAGGCAATAGATATCTGGGGCCATGTGTACTAGGCCCTTGTATTTGTCACGACTTCCCGTTGCTTAGAGTAGAAGGCTATGACTGCACAGGACCTCCTCTGTTCACTAGTAGCTCTCGGGAACAGTGATTGAGATAAAAGACGGATTTGCTTTTACTGAAATCTGTTCTGGTAAGGTAGCTCCGGGAATAATTTCAAATACATGAAACCTAGGGAATCGTGTTCTTTTGGCTAGTCTTTGAACGTGATTTTGATGGAAAATCACCCTCCTTTTTTCTTTTTTCTGTCACTTAGTTGAGAGATCATTAAGTTGTAGCCAAAGGAACTTTCTAGTACTGCTGTTGCCAAAGGGTTAGCAGTTACTACTTTTACTACTGCTAATACAGGCTCTGTGAAGGTGTGGTGTTGATGATGATGATGATGTTATTGGTAGAACTATGAATAGACCAGCTACTCCTACTGCTGCTATCAATATTGCAGCTAGTACTACTGATACTATTGAAGCTGATGCTGGATGATGACAATCATTACTAGTACTGTCACTACAGTGCTGTACAACTGCTCCTTCTAGCAGTAGTCTGCAACCACCAATGTTGCTATTACCTTTGCAACTACGTTTTTTTGCTAATTCTGCTATTGCTGTTGCTGCCACAACTTCTTGTTTTACTGTTGCTGTCTGGTAGAGGGATGCTATGGGTAATACATGCAAACGGTCAGTGTTTAGGCTCTTGATCATCAAAATAACATTAGGGAGAAGTCACTGTGTTTGCTCCCTTTTACAGGGAAGGGGCCAAGGCAGGGGACGGTCACTCACTTGTCCACCGTCAAGAGACAGAATTGGAATTTAATTTTTGGTTTGCCTGGCAACCATGCTTAGTGTGTGTGTGTGTATGTGTACTTGCACATATGTGTGCATGTGTGCGTGCATTTATGTGCATGTGTGCGTGCATTTATGTGTGCATGTATGTGTGAACACAGGTGCGCAGATGCCGTGGCACACATGTGGAGGTCAGAGCGCAAGCTCTGGTGTTAGTCCTCACGTCCTCACCTATCTTGCGAGGAAAGGGTCTCATTTTCAGTGTACCTCTGCGTGTACAGGGTTAGCTGACCTTCAAGCTTCTGAGGATCTCATAATCTCCACCTTCTGTCTTGTCACAGGAGCACTGGGATTACAGACACCACGTGCCACCATACCTGGCTTTTATGAGGGTGTTAGGGATGACACTCAAGTCCTCATATTTACACATAAACTTTCCCCCACTGAGCATCCCTCCCCCCAAGTCTCTACATTTGGCTTTAAATGACTCCTCACCCTACTGCCTTCTGAGCATTCCCATTCATGCTTTTCCACTCTGCACAAGAGAAGGGCAGGCTTCAGGCATGCATCGAAGAAGGACTGAGTAAATGCACTGAGATGGGTGTTCGTGGTGTGACTCATGATATTTACTGCTTATTGAACTGAAGAATACTGTGGATGGTGCTTGCAGTAGTAGCAACAGGGGAGATGCACACACAGTAAGAAGTGAAGACAGGCAGTCAAAAGCAGCCTGGCTTTTCCCATGGACCTCTTTTTACCTAGGACCGTGGTGGAAGGTGCCATCTACTCTACAGGAGGGTCTTCTCCCTTCAGTTAATCCTTCTTGGAGATCCCTCATGTACCCACCCACAGGTATGTCTCTTCATTGCTCCCAATCCTGTCAAATCAACAACCAACATTAGCCACTATAGTCCTGGTGACATAAAGTCTAAAGTACTCATTCTTCCTCAGTTCATTCCTGCTCTCATCCTTGAATGCCTCATCTGATAACCTGCCACAGATCCTCTTATATATTCAGAGCATCAGGATGCTCTGGGAAGGATGGGAGTCACAGATCTTTGTGTTTCTGATGCTTGCCCTAAACTAACCTGTTTGTTAAAACAATCAATAGTGTTTGCATTACTTTTTTAAGAAGGGACTTGGTTTCCTCTTTTTGCTGTCACTAATCAACCTTTTATTAGTTGCCCTGGTGCATTGTTTTATAGCAGCAGAAGACTATATAGTGGAGTTATGTATTTCACACTCAGATCCTATCTTCCAACTGGCACAGACTCTATGATAAGGAGGATGAAAGCATGACTCGGTACTGTCTGCAGGTGACCCAAGCTCCCCATGCAGAGGGTGTGGGCTGTGTCATACATTGCATGGTTTCCTCACTTGGGCATCCTTTCCCACAATCTACAGCAGAATTTTTCTAGATCATTCCAATTTTTCTCCCCAGTGTTATTTCTGTGGCCAAATAGGCTATTGGGCCATTCAGTTTCTCTTCTTGTAGTGCCGCATGTAGGTGGGTTGTCTGCTGTCTGCTTTTATTTTGGGGAGAACTATGTGGAAGTAGAAAGTGAGGCCTATACAAGATCCAACCACAATGCCAAGAACCTTAACTGTGCATGCCCATCTTCCCTCTTTGAGGTAAAAGCATCATTTGTTTGGAGCTGGAGAGATGACCCAGTGCACTGGCTGACCTTCTAGAAGACCGAGGTTTGATTCCCAACACTCACATGGCAGCTACCAACCATTGGGCACCAGGCATCTAGGTACACACACACACACAGGAAAAATGCCCATACACATAAAATAAAATAAAAACATTTGAAATAGAAATCTTATAGGTAAGAGATATGGTTATATCCTTACATATAACTAAGACTTCCTGGCTGAAATTGAATTGCATTTTAATAGAAAATGTTAAAGGATACACAACAACATTTAAACACAAATACTTAATGAAAAAGCCACCCAAAAAACAATGTTTCTTATATGAGTCCAAATCTCAACCTTATTCCCAAATGTTTCAATGTGGGAGATTCTAGCTTTTAAAATAAACAAACTCAAAACCTGAGAGTATGTGTACAGCAGAGACCCACAAAAATATTTTTTCGATTTTCTTTTTATTCACCTGAATTGGTTTCACAGATGAGGAATCTGAATTTTGTGTGAAGTCCTGACATGGTCTTCCAAATAATTTTAGGGCCTGTTGGTAAAACTGGCTGTGCACTTTTGTGATTATTTCCCCAAATCCGCTTGTGTGTAGGCTCCGGCAGCTGCTAAGCATTGTACTCCTCTGTTTTAGTCTCTTGATTTTCTTAGCTTCTGCTTCTCCAAAACAAAATAAGTCCATGTCTCTCCTGTGTGGGCAGCTGGGACGAGCTTGCTTCTCATTTCTTTCTCAGTGTCGTGCTTACACGGCTCCCTCACTTCTGAGTTATAGCCCTGCCCCTCCGTGGAGCTGTAAATCACAGGTGGAACGGTTAGGAGAGCGCAAGTGTAACACAAGACGCAGCTCTCCCCCAGCTTCCACTTTGTCTTGTTCTTTATTGGGAGGCACCATCTCAGGAACTCTGTGAAGATGTTGCTGAGCCTCCAGGAGTTGCTGTGGGATGCTGAAAGGCCCACTTGCCCGGAAATAGACCAGAGACTTAAGTGCAATTCTATGACTTAGCTGTGCAGACAGTTCCCAACGGGAGGCCTTTCTGAAGGTCCTGCCTAGTTTAGCAGGTAAGGAGTTGGCTTTCAGAGACACTGAGAGTGAAGAGAGGCTTAGGGGATCAGCAGACTTCTCACTGAGTCATGGCCTTAAGCAGTGAGTTTCCAAGTTGCAGTTAAAAAATGGGCAATCATGAACCTCAATTTCTCCCAAACATCTTCAATGAGAGATGTGTTAGCTAGTCCTGGGTATTAGTAGTAATAATTATAGCACTAAGAAAACAAAACCAACCTACCAACCAAACTAACAAACAAGCAAAAAAAACCAAAGTGACATTTACTGAATCCTTTTGAAAAAAATCATTTATTTTGTTCACATGTGTGTGTGCTTGTATGAGTTTATGTGCATCAAGGTGTGTGCGGGAGCCTCTTGAAGCCAGAAGAGGGCATTGGATATCCTGGAACTGGCATTACTGCTGGTTCTGAGCCACACCATGTAGGTGCTGGGAGCTGAACCCAGGTCCACTGCAAGAGCAGCAAGTGCTCCTAACCATCTCTCCAGCCCTGAGTTCTTTCTCATCTGTCAGACCTAATCTAAACATTTTCCTTTGTATAAATTACTTACTAACAGAGAAAAAGGGCAGACACCCCTCTATTTCTATTCTACTGCTAGAAGGACACTGAAGATATCAACATACTTACCAGAGGCCACCCAAGATTGGATTTCTAAGTCTAGTTTATCAACTATAGCTTACATTCCCCAGTGCAAAACAAACCTCCCATTTTCACCTCTGTGAATCCCAAATTTCTGCTCAGAGGCTACAGGCAACAAGCCTCTCTTGGTTCTTCCTTGCATTCTGCTCTGGTCAGCATGCTCACGTCCCCTCAGATTTCACGTGTTAAAACTCAAGTCCTCAGTAAGAAATGAAGCCTTTGGGGAGGTGATGTGTCATGGAGCAGACACCCCATGGATGGAATTATTCTTCTGACAGAAGTGACCTCAGAGCTTCTTCATGTGAGAACACAAGGGAAAAGTTCCACTTATGCACCAGAAAGTAGGTTCTCTCCACATACCACATCACTTGTTGTAGTGGGTAGCTGTTCCAGCTTTGACCTGGAAGTACTAGCCCCAATGAGGCTTCCAGTAACTGTCACACCTACAAGGCAGGGCTGAGAGAGGAGCCAGATATGCTGGCTCTCTTGGTTCCTGGATCCTGGACACTGGAGGTAGACTGAGCAGAGTTCTTCAGAAAACACCACTGGACTGCGCTTCACCTTTCCTGGACCATGTAACCTATCCCTTTACTTGTAAGTTACCCCACAAAATAAACCTCACTTTTAACTACGTGGAGTTGCCTTAATACTTCCACCAATAACTTGTACCTTTATATTAGACTTCCTAGCTTCCTAACTGGGAGGAATACATTTCTCTTATTTATAAACTGCATAGATTATGTCATTTTGATATAAACTTTAGTAGACCAAGACATATTAGCTCTGAAAACTTGATAGAGCATGTCCACATTCCAGCCCCTTTCATAGAGTATCTTGTTTAACTTCTACAGCTATCATATGAAATAAGTATTAATCCGTTCACGTTGTAGAAATTCTGTAACTCCAGTCCACATCAAAGGTGATCAGTGACTGCTGTGGGGTGTCTTTCTGTATGCTGTGAGTGTGTGTGGCTCCCATTGAATAATAAATAAAGCTGTTTTGGCCTATGGCATAAAAGCTTACAGCCAGTTGGGAAATTCAAGCAGAGATACAGGGAGAAGAAGGGCAGAGTTGGGAGAGATGCCAGCCCACCTTGAAAGGAGCAACAAGATTCCAGCAGACTGGTAACACCATGGCCATGTGGCAACATATAGATTAATAGGAATGGATTAATTTAAGATGAAAGAGCTAGCTAGCAAGAAGGTGAAGCCATAGGCCATATAGTTTGTAATTAATATAAGCCTCTGAATGATTATTTTATAAATGGCTGCAGGACCGTGAGGCCAGGCAGGACCGAGAAGCTTCTTGTTACAATTGGCGTCCAAACGTGATGGCAAGAGTTTCCACCTAAAACCTGAGAGAACTTGCTAAAACAGAGCTAAGAGCAGCTTCCTAGTTGTTATGCCTCATGGGGGCTGCAGTACAGAGATGCTGCTGTATAGAGACCTGTGGCATTCGAGCTTGAGCACAGCATGGTGGATTCCCAACGTGGTACACAGAGGCATCTCCAAACCATGCAGTGCACTGTGTGGTGGGTTTAGTTTTTGCTAGTACAAAAGGGGGGGGGTTGGGGCTACACATTGCTTGATGGAGGCACAGACCTCTCTGCTTTCCAGAGTTGGAGGTGATCATGGATCCCAGAGCTGGCAGTAAATGTACCTCTGCCGTGTTGGGAAGCTGAGGTGGGCAGAGTCAGCAGCCAGGGCTGCCACTTCCATCCTAGCCACACTGTAGGTTAAATCAATGGTCAAAAAATGATTATAGATTCACAATAAGACAGATTCAGATAGAATAAAGCTCTAAACAGTTTACAGTGTGTGTAAAAGTATATATAAGCTTGGAAAAGAGAGGAAAAGGAATATAGGCAGTTACATAAAGAAATAGTTTTAAAAAATGAAGTCTTTAAGGAAACAGTAAGAATAATATGAAAGATAAGCCATGTAATGATGGAAACTATACAAAGAATCTGGATACTGCATATTATTATATCGTCTTTAGGATTTTTAACTGGAGAGAGACATTTGAACTTTGGGTGACTGTCCAGGCAGCCAAATGTTTCTATCATTTCTAGAATTCTGGAAGTTGCTTACAATGCACTTCCTGTTTACTTAGGTAATATTAAATCCCTCTGGGGTCTTCAATGGGGTTGAAGACTAGATAGTTATAGTTTTCCCTGGCTATAATAAAAGGTAAATTAGATATGAAACTTTAGGCTCACAAAAATAGGATAGATGATAGAGTATTTTCTTTAATTTTGCCAAATACAAATAGACTAGATATTATAACTTCAATTGTTGCCTGATAACTGTTTTCTTATATATAATTTTACTGTGTTAAAGTTAACACCTTCCTTTTTGATTAGACAGAAAAGGGGAAGTGCTGTGGGATGTCTTTCTGTATGCTATGAATATGTGTGGTTCCCAATGGATAATAAATAAAGCTGTTTTGGCCTCTGGCAAGGAAGCTTATAGCCAGTTGGGGAATCCAAGCAGAGATACAGGGAGAAGAAGAAGGACGGAGTGGGAGAGATGCCAGCCTGCCAAGAAAGGAGCAACAAGATGCCAGCAGCGGGCAGGCATAGTGCTGGAGCAGTGGCTGAGAGCTTATATGTAATTCATAAGCACATGGCAGAGAGTAGTACTGGAACTGGCATGGGCTTTTTAAAGCTGGAAGGCCAGCCCCAGAGACACACCTCCTCCAACAAGTCCACACCTCCTAATCCTTTCAAAACATCAGCTGGGAACCAAACATTCATATCTATGAGCCTATGGATGCTATTGTCATTAACACCACCCCTCCTCAATTCCTTGGTTCCTTCATTTCCTCTTTCTCCCTCTCCCTCTTCCTCTCCTTTTCCCATTTCCTGCTTTTCTACCTCTCTTCCTCTCCCTTTCTCTCCTACCCAGTTCTCATCCAAGCTGACCTTGAACTTGTAATCCACCTGCCTCAGCCTCTGGAGTGCTGAGGTTAAGGCATGTACCACCACAACTTGGTTCACCTCCATTCCCATGTCCTTCTTTGTTACTAATTTTGTTTATTGTCTAGACAGCCTATGATAAACCCTTGGCTAATCACCTCTCAAATGATTTTGGTTTAAAAGCATTTTATACATGATTCATTTGATACTTCATATATAAAGATATGTTATTTCCAGGAACCACATTTGGAAGACAGAAGACACAGACAATACTTGTGGTTAAGTATATCCCCATGTTGCCGGGTGGTGGTGGTGCACGCCTTTAATCCCAGCACTGGGGAGGCAGAGCCAGGCGGATCTCTGTGAGTTTGAGGACAGCATGGTCTAGCAGCAAGTTTCAGAACAGGAACCAAAAAAAAAAACCAACAGAGAAACCCTGTCTCTAAAAACCAAAATAATAATAATAATAATAATAATAATAATAATAATAATAATAAAGATAAATAAATAAATAATAATAAACTAAAAAAATCAAACTGTTTTATTTCAGTGTATGCAAATCAGGTTGTCTATAGGTGTTTTTGATTAGGAAAGCCATAAGAAAATGCTGGGATCTGCTTTCAAGCCTTGTCTCCTCTTTATCACTCCTAGAAGTGTGTTTAGAACTTTACTGTTGGGTTGTGCACATTCAGCTAGTTTTCCCCCCTCTTAAGGGACAGTGTCTGTGTGAGATCAGCTCAGCCTTTGGAAGTTGTAAGTCATTTTTCCTACTGCTTTTCTTGGATTCCCCTAGCAAGGCAAGCTAGAGGAGTTCCTCCTGAATGAAAAATTCACAGTCTTCTCACAGATGATGGATTTACAGTTTGGTGGTGAAAACAGATTGCTCATCCTATCTACCATGTGTCTAAATGCATGAGTCTGCAGTGATCATCAGTTTAGATTTAATCTAGCTTTGAGTTTCAAGGCTTACAAATTATTTGTGTTACAATTATGTTACTAGTTTACCAAAGTGATAATATCTTAAATATTTGGGTAAGTCTTTTATGGTTTAAAAGAGAGTATCCAAACATAAAGAGTCTATTTGGAGCATTTTCTTTTCATATGATGCAGTAATAAGAAAAAGAAATCCCCCAAGCGCATTTTCATCTTAAAGCTGGAAACTCTAGTATATGTAACAGTTCAGAGGACTTCCCCCTTTGATGTTTCTTGTCATCTATTAACCTATGTTTGTTCTCCTGTATTCCTCATGATATCACAAGACAAATAGTCTACACATGGGTTTCCTATTGTATCACAGAGTATGAAACTCCTGGGTACTCAAAAATAGCAAGAAAAACAGAGCTTTAAAGTGAATTTCTGGATGCTGTGGTTCATTTTTCTAGTAATTGCTGTGGTAGTGTGAATGTATTTGGCCCCCATAACCTCATCGGGAATGGCACTATTAAGAGGTGTGGCTTTGTTGGAGTAGGTATGGTCTTGTTGGAAGAAGTGTGTTGCTACAGAGGTAGGCTTTGAGGTTTCCTATGCTCAGGACACCTCCCAGTGTCTCTCAGTTGACTTCCTGTTGCCTGCAAAAGGTAGGACTCTCAACTACTACTCCAGCACCATGTCTGCCTGCATGCCACCCTGTTCTTCATCATGATAATGGACTGAACCTCTGAAACTGTAAGCAAGCCACCCCAGTTAAATGTTTTCTTTATAAGAATTGCTATGGTCATGGTGTCTCTTCACAACAATAAAAACCCTAAGACAATTGCCCATGTTAAATGTGAAATGTATCTTATTAATCTATTAGACATTTCTTACTATTTCACAGCAGGCAGAACCATGTTATAAGTCTGGAAATAACAACTTCTTTTTTTTTTAAAAAAGATTTATTTATTTATTATGTACACAGAAGAGGGTGCCTGATCTCATTACAGATGGTTGTGAGCCAACATGTGGGTGCTGGGATTTGAACTCAGGACCTCTGGAAGAGCAGTCAGTGCTCTTAACCTCTGAGCCATCTCTCCAGCCCTGGAAATAACAACTTCTAGTCTTTTGTTTTTCTCTTTTTATCCCAGAAGTGCTTTTTCTAGACTGGGTTTTTCTGAACTTCATACCACGGACATTGTGGATTAGATAATTTTTTGTTGTAAGGAACTGTCTGGACACTATAGAATGCTTAACAACATCCCAGGCCTCTACTCACTAGATAACAGTAGCATCCATCTCATCCATCTCTGAATTGTGAAACCAAGATGTCCTTAGACAGCCCCACACATCCCCACAAATCCAGAATCACCCTTGACTGGGAACTGCTGCTTTAAGCTCTTATTTCCTTGCTATTTTGAGTTGGCAGAGACATCATCAGAACCCCATTTGTTTGAATTCTTGGCAAGCTGAACTTTTATATTTAGAGTTTATGAATGAATTCTCTTTCTCTGGCATTTGCCCAGGAAAGGGAAGGCAATACACTCCAGAAATGGAAAGTGCATCTGCCCTATCACCTGAGAGCCCCCAGCCTATAGGCTTCTAGTATGTCCTTGGCAGGTGAGGTTATTGCTGACTCATTTGGTTGATTTTTTTTTTTTTTAATCACAATGACTGGCTTGTATACATGTGTGGTACAAGTGAGAAGCAATACTCTGACTTTTTACATATTTTTTTTTTTTTAGTGAGCCAGAATTTTTTTCTTTTGCAATTTAATTCAGTTCTACATATCAGCCACAGATTCCTTTGTTCTCCCCCCTCTGGCCCCCCTCACCTTCCCCCCAGCCCACCCCCCATTCCCACCTCCTCCAGGGCAAAGCCTCCCCCTCGGACTGAGATCAACCTGGTAGACTCAGTCCCAGTAGGTCCAGTCCCCTCCTCCCAGGCCGAGCCAAGTGATCCTGCATAGGCCCCAGGTTTCAAACAGCCAACTCATGCAATGAGCACAGGACCCGGTCCCACTGCCTGGATGCCTCCCAAACATTTGTAAAAACCACAGCAGTTCTCCTGACCTTTCAGGAACTGTATTTCTTTTCCTATAGCTCAGGGATAAAACACACATCTTCGATATGTCTGGCTCAAGGCCTGTTGTACATGTAGACAAGGCATATGAAAGCTACACAAACTCTAAGGCATTTCACTAATGATCTCTTGTCTTGTGTTGTGGAATAATCTTTCTGTACACTGTAAAGATGTGTTGCTCTCATTGGTTTAATAAAAAGCTAAATGTCCAATATCTAGGAAGGAAGAGGTTAGGTGGAACTTGTAGACAGGGAGAGAGTGCTGGGATGAAGGAGAGTGGAGTCATGAGGAGATTTGGGGAGAAGGAAGATGAACATGCCATGTTGAAGAAGGGTACTAGGCCACATGATAGAATGTAGATAAGAAATATGGATTAATTTAAGTTGTAATAGCTAGTTAGTAACAAGCCTAAACTATGACTGAGCATTTATAATTAATAATGTGGTTATTTGGGAGCTGGCTGGCAGGACAAAAAATTATGCCCACAAATGGCACCCAACGTCTGGCCATGTACATACACATAAGCCCTGAAAAAGCTTTTTGAAAGTTTGGAACACAGAGGCAAATGCAGCTTTCTGGTGATCAAGGTCTCTTGGATAGCCTCAGCATACAGAGACTGTCTGTGGACTGGAGCAGCCACCAGATCCATGTGTCAGTGCCATGTGATAAGCTGAACCACACTGGCAGCTGACATAGCAGTTTAAGATTCATCTCATGTGATCAGAGAACATTACAGATGCTCAGTAAAGACAGATCCAGATAGATTAAAACCTCTTACAGTATGTTTAAAAATGCACATAGGCTTAAGAGAGAGGGTATAGACAGTCACAGAAAAAATGGTTTAAAATAGAGTCTTTAAAGAGAGAAGTGAAAAAATAATAAAAAAGAATAAGTCACATAGAGATGAGAAATACACAAGGAGTCTGGATCTTGTATGGTGTTGTATTGACTTTAAATTTTTTGATTGTGGATGAACAAAAAATAGCTGCTGAGAGACACTAGATTATAGAAACTGCTAGACTAAACCAGCCTATATATTTTTAAAATGTCTTAACTTCAAAATGTAAGTCAAAATGCATTACATTTGGGGAGAGGTTATGCTTTTATTTCCACAGACAACAAAAGACTGTGTATTCATTCGAGGAAAAGAGGATCAGGTTTGATCAGGGAAGACCCCCTGCAAATCTTGGCTACAGATGTAAAGAAATAAACCTAGAAAAAATACAAGACACATGATAGATATTTTACCTGCTCAAACATAAAACAACAACAAAAAAATCATCTTTGTCTGACTTGTGTACAATGCACAATCTATACTTGTATTAATGCAAATCTGTGTATTACCTTTGAAAGTTTATGTGTTTCCAGAGCCAGGGGACCAGACACCAATAAAAATGAATGGTCCAGGTGATCCAGCATTTCAGAACACTTCTGTTGCAGTTTCCTCAGAGTTCTGAATCCAGAACAGCTTCAAGACTACTGGCTGAGATGATTCAGCCTCATAGACTACTCCAGTCAGGACTTGAACATTATCCTGATTTTCTCAGGGTCCCCCAAAGATGCCTGCACCACCAGACAGCAGGAAGCAGTCTAGAAAAAACAGCACTCCCATTCCCAAGAGATGGGGTGGTGATTTTTTGTCATTTGATGGTTTATGGATATTTGTCATCATTTGGGAGGGTTGGTTAAAGGTTGTTATTGGTCATGGTCAGAATAAAAAGCTAAATAAAGGAGTTAGATTTAAAGATCTCCTTTTGAAAGAAAAAAGAGGGATGGATATAGTATAAAAATGATGAGACAAAAGGATAGATTATTGAATCTACTTTAATCCAAAAAGCAACTATTAATCTCAAAATATTTTACATTGGTATGGATTTTGGTTTATTGATACAAATTTAAAGTTTTTTTTATACTGTATGTATGTTTCTACTCTTGTTTGGGGTGTTGTACTTATGCAACTCATTTAAAAATGTAATTTATAATTAAGAAAAGCAGCTTAGTAGTTAGTCATCTATAATAAAACTTCTAATCATATTAGATATGTTTTCAAGGTTAGACAGATATATATATATGGTCTTCAAACACTTTGAAGACCTACAGAATATAACATTTTAAAATGTTTTTTATAAAATAAGACTTTTCACAACAGTGAGACACATCTATTTCCAACAGCACCAATTAACTTCCAAAAAAAAAAAAAAAAAAGGATGGCCAGGAAGTGGTGGCACATGTCTTTAATTCCAGCACTTGGGAGGCAGATCCAGGCAGATCTTTGTGAGTTCAAGACCAGCCTGGTCTACAGAGTGAGATACAGGACAGGCACCAAAACTACACAGAGAAACCCTGTCTCGAAAAAAATGATGGGCATCAAAAAACCTGTGTATGGAGTTTATTTTCTTTGTTGCAAAAGCTGTCAATTTGGGCAAGAAACTGCCCTCGCCTCAACTGTTGACATAATACTGTTTAAACTGGACAAACAGAACATTAAAGAAAATGATTGCAGAACTTTGCCAAGACAAGACAGGACAGTCCTTCAAATCAGATACACTAGGCCTGTAGGCCAGAGATGGATGCCCCAATGTTGCAGAGGAACTCTGAGTGACTGTTCAGGCAGCCAGATGTCCCTGTCATTAGATAATATTACATCCTTCTGGGGTCTTTGAAGCAGTTAAAGACTAAGTAGTTAGTCTTTACTTAGTAATGATAAAAAGCAAATTAGGTATAAAACTTTAGACTCACAAAGGTAAGGTAGATAATAGAGTATTTTCTATAAATTTGTCAAATACAAATGGATTAAATATTGTAACTGTAATTCTTACTTGATAACTGTTTTTGTTGTGTATAGTTTTACAGTGTTGAAATTAAAATCTTCCTTTTTAATTAGACAAAAAGGGGGAAATGTTGTGGAGTAATCTTTTTGTACACTGTGAAGATGTGTCGCTCTTATTGGTTTAATAAAAAGCTAAATGTCCAATAGCTAGGAAGGAAAAGGTTAGGTGGAACTTGCAGACAGAGAGAGAGTGCTGGGATGAAGGAGAGTAGAGTCACGAGGAGACACAGAGAAAAGGAAGATGAACATGCCATGTTAAAGAAAGGTACTGAGCCATGTGGTAAAATGTAGATAAGAAATGTGGGTTAAGTTGTAAGGACCAGTTAGTAACAAGCCTAAGATATTAGCTGAGCATTTATAATTAATAATATGACTCTGTGTGATTTTTTGGGAGCTGGCTAGTGGAACAGAAAATTATGCCTACAGTCTTGCATTATAAAATTAGGCTGTTAAAGTCAAAGGCATAATGACAAAGAACTCATCAATGTTTTTTAGCACTTTTCACAAGGCCACAAAGAAACTGTCCGTGTGCCAAAATGGATCCTATACTTTCACTGCTGTGGCTCAGAAATGAACATGCTAACCTGCACATCTAAGATTGATAAAGACAGAACTTGTATGACAATGTTGAAACATAGGGGGAAAAATGGTAAAACCAGTATTGATGAGGCACTCCTATAACCCCACAGTTTAAAAGGATGAGGCAGGAGGATTATAACTTTGAGGTGAGCCAGGAGGATTGTGACTTTGAGGTCATCCAGGAAGATTGTGACTTTGAGGTCAGCCAGGAAGATTGTGACTTTGAGGTCAGCCTAGACACTTTAGTGTATTCAAGTCAGATGGGCTACAGAGTAGGACCCTGTCTCTAAATAAAAGGAGTAAAACCTGAATCTGGATGTGAAAACTCAGCACCAGGGATCTATATATAACTTTTATAAGACTTTAAGTGAGTAAATTGGCTGGGAGGGTCTTATTCCAGCCCTCAGTATTAGAAAAATACATTTGGCATGTCACCTGAGAGCCCCCAGTCAGCCCCCTATGGGCTTCCAGTACATCCTTGGTAGGTGAAGTCATTGCTAATTTATTTTTTTGATTTTCCTTACAAAGACCAGCTCGTGTGCATGTGTGGTGCATGTACTTGAGTGTTCATAGATGGGGGGCAGGGTGTCTTCCTCTGTTGTTCTTCTATCCACCTTCCTTTGAAACAGGGTCTCTCATTGCATCATTTCAGCTAGGCTAACCTGTCTCTACCCCCAGTGCTGAGATTACAGATCAGGGATTTGAACTCAGGTCCTCATGCTTGCATAGCAAGTTCTCTTCCTATGGAGCTATTGCCTCAGTCCAATGACCAGCATTTAAAAGACTATATAAGGGATATCACCATCACTTGAAAGGTTACAAAAGGGCAAATGGCATGAAACTTGGGGTATGTGCAATTGAGACTTAATATCTAGGTTTATCACCCCCAAATATGGTCTTCATTATGTACTCTTAAAATAATTAAAGGTAAATTAGATCAATTTTCCATTTATCAATTTGTTTATATCTTACTATTTTGAATTGGAGGGTAGTAAGTCCTTGAAAAATCAGTTGGCAGAGAGCTGAGAGCCCACAAATAAAACCATGAAATAATTAATAAATATAGAAGAGGACCACAGTGAACCTTTTTTCCAACTGATTTTAGAAAATTGAAGTAAATTGGTCAAAGCTAACTGTGGGAAGATTCGCCACGTAACTTGGAAGAAGTTTAAGAAGTTGGCTCAGAGGAAGCACGTCATTTTCAGGTTCGTGTGCCTTTAAGAGAACTGGTCAGCCAAACTCAAAGCAACAAGGATGCTAATTAACTCTGATTAGAGAATTTACTTCCAGGACTTTGTAGAGGTTTAGATAATTATAATGTTGTAGAGAACAAATTACTTATTATCTCTTTGAGGCATTCTCTCTTGGCAAGATCCCTTTGATCATGGGGACATACACACATAGGCGATCGTGTATTAGTTTTACATATGAAAGTCTTGAGTTCCTTTAATCCTTATGGGACAGCAAGATTTATCAGTGGAAAACAGATCTGAACTCTCCTGACCTTCCCTCAACACAAAAATCTTTAATTCGGGTATAACGACAGGCTGGAAAGAGCAAATGCTTTTAACTAACGTCAACACGCTCTGGCAGTCTTTGTAATTAATCAGGGCAGAAAATTCGCAGACAAGGGAGTAACATAGGCTGTTGCAAGTCATATTCCTGTGGACTCAGCAATAGCATACACTTTTTCTTCACTCCACTTGGCGTTTGAAAAGGACCATCATTTGAAAATGACAACTGCAATTGTTGGAAATCACTGGAAACTTACTCAGCCTTTGAAGACCCAGCAACGCGTATTGTCACAAGCAAGGAATGGTAATGTGCTTGGGCTTCTGTTAGTTATCCTGAATCATTCCACTCCTAGAAACCACAAAGTCTAGCCATCTCACGGTGGCAGAGCCTGTCTCCATTAAATCTATGTATTATTTTATAACAAGGGAGTAGAAAAGGATGAATATAAATTGAAAATGCAAGTGTGGGAGGTGGAACCTAAGCGTGTATAATTTTATGAATGCATCATGGTGGAGGTGACTTCATAGTCCCAGCACGTGAGACAAAACTCCCCATTGTAGTGAGAAGCCGTTAGGATATTATTGGTTAGAAGAGTCTGGGTACTTGTATAATTTTGTCAGGAATGGGTAAATGCATTACAAGCAACATCTTGGAAATAAAAAGTGGATGGCATGCTAAAATGATTGGGAACAGGTAAGAATAAATCTCCTAGTTGTAATAAGGAATTTGTTTTTAAATACCTTTCATTACACCAAACGGGAAAGATGACGATGATACATGGCGAGGCATTAGCTGAAAGGGGTCCAGATACTGAACTGGGGGAAGTTATTCAGGCATTCAGAGCCTCTGGCTCTTTCTTCCTTTGTAAAACATCATTTCTAGACCCCAAAGCCTGCCCAGCAGGTTTATTTAGGGATTATATGAAATCGTTCTCATAAAGAGTCAGACTATGGCAGGTACTTAATAAATGCTGGAGGCGGTGAAGTTATTTTACAGCTAGAGGAAGCACACAGATGTGAGACAAGGGAGGAGGAGATGAGCTGGAAATTCTCAGAAGTGACTCTCAGGAAAGGAAACGTCTCTAAGTTTCTATAGAAAGTGGTGACATTTAAGACATTTAAGACAAATGGTCAGGCATGGCCACAAACCAACATGGATAAAAGTCACATCCCTGAGTTTGAAAGTCAGATGCAACTGTGCCAGGCTTTAACCCTCTGATTGCTGGACATGTGGAAGCATTGTTGGATATAGCTGGGGCTGCTAGAGGCTTCGAAGGACAAGAGAAAACTTTAGGAGCAGGGACTTTTTGTTTGTTTGTTTGTTTTTAGGAAGCCATTTGTTTTCCATCACAAAAGAAACACTTCAGTACTTAAATAAGGATAGCAATACTTAAGCCTATCAATCATATCAGGAGAGAATATACTGGTGAAAATACTGCTGCTCAGCTGCTGGGATCATGAGATGTGTTGGGTTAGCATGCATTGGGTCCTGACAAAGCCTGAACTCCGTACAGAAAACATCACTGTCTACTCCAGTGGAACTGTTTGGGTTTCTGTAATTGTGTGGACTGAATACAGATAAAGAAATGCAGCCCAGAAAAGGTCTGACTTGGTAATGAAGCAGGTCATAACAGAGTCAGATCTGACTTCCATCTAGCAGGAGCATCACCTATAAGGATTATAGTTCATCATATGCAAACATTGCAAGAATCAGGTGAGGATGCTGATGGGCATTCAGGTAGTTGTACCAGAGTGATGAAGGGCATCCATCCCTCACAGTATGAACCACAGCAGTGAGAAGGAAATCAAAGTACATTGACTATAGTGATTAGGAGCATCTAATCTAGGAACACAGACAACAATGATGACAGACAACCAGGAACATGGACCACAGTGATCAGGGGATTCAAGATACACAGACCACAGTGATAAGGATTAACAGTTCAGTGTAAGAGTATACGGGAAACTTTTAGAACAAAGCAATGCTCCACGCCATGATTAAAGAGACACTTAATAGCATGAATGAGGTCATCTAACCCTGCTGTTTGCTGTGTATGAAGTGTGCTGTATGAGGGAATTTGTGGTGGTATTGTGTTCCCCAAAATATTGTGTATCCTAATAAACTTATCTGGGGTCAGAGAACAGAAAAGCCACAATATTAAACATAGAGGTTAGGCAGTGGTAGCACACGCCTTTAATCCTAGCATTCCAGAGACAAAAATCCCTCTGGATCTCTGTGAGTTCAAGGCCGCATTGGAAACAACCAGGCATGGTGACTCACGCCTTTAATCCCAGAAAGCAGCCTTTAATCCCAGGGAGTGGTGGTAGAAAGCAGAAAGGTTTATAAGGCGTTGAGGACCAGAAACTAGAAGCATTTGCCTGGTTAAGCATTTGGCTGGTTAAGCTTTCAGGCTTTCTAGCAGCAGTTCAGCTGAGATTCACTCTGGATGAGGACTCAGAGGCTTCCAGTCTGAGGAAACAGGACCAGCTGAGGAACTGGCAAGGTGAGATAGCTGTGGCTTGTTCTGTCTCTCTGATCTACCAGCATTGGCCCCAATACCTAACTCGGGTTTGATCTTATTAATAAGAACTGTTAAGATTCATACTACAGAATTCATCTAAAATACAGGAATACTGAATGAGGAACTTGGAGAGTCACATTATAAAGGACAGAGTGTGTGCTACACAGAGAGTGCTCAGAGAATATGGACTGCCCAATTCATTATCCAAGCTCTCAAAGAATTGCAGAATTTGGAGCACTTGATGATTTTGTTTTTTATTAGTGATCAATTAGAAAAGTCTGTGCAATTATTTGCAAGTCTGGAAAAATTCCAAATCCTCAACATTTCTGATTCCAAACGTTTTGGATAAGGGATGCTTAATCTATAATAGTGTTCACAATGTTTATTTTCTCCCCTCGTCTATGCCCTCTCTGCCTCTTTCTTTCTTCTCCTTTCTTTCTTCCTCTATCCCAGCCATGTCATTTTCTACTTGACAATTCTTTGCTGGTCTCCTGGTTTACCAGTGCTAATCATAGCTATTGTGTAAGTGGCCATTGTATGTCAACGTGTCTAGTCTCTGGGGTCTCTTAGTGAGGGACCCTTGAGATGGTCTGTCCTTTGACTTTGTGAAGGATTGGTCTCTGGGGACAGAATTTTCCTATACAGTAGACTTTGAAAGAAAGCTGTTATTAATTAGCCCAATGTATTCTTGGCTGGAGAAATGTTATAACCATTTATTTAGTAGAAAAACAAACATAAATCTCCAGATAGGCACTCAGTATTAATCAGACAAGTGGAATTTCAAGCTTTCTTCTCCATGTTTAGTCTTTGTTGCTGCGGGAGGCTGGGCAGCGTTTGTGGAAAGAGCATCACCTTTTGGGGGAAGCAGACACTGGTTTGAATAATAACACTACTTGTGAGCTGTGTGGCAGGGAGCTGTTAACCTTAAATTCTTGGGACAGTCTGATGTTTGGAAATGAGGCATTCAAGAGGGATGCGACATAGCCTCAAAGGAGTTCTCATTCTGGAATAAATTGAGATGTTTCGATCCCCTGGTAAGGTCAGAATTTTATCTTGGGCTCCAACTAATCAGGAAATATGTGACACTGGAAATCTGTTTTCATTTTTGTCTATCTTATTATTTAGCAAATAGAGGAATACAAGGGACAGTCCTTGGGTAACTGCTTGGCTAGTTGGTCAGTGCATGGTATTCTAGACATGTTTTAGAAATATGTTCTAGATATAATCCTGTTGCTGTGGCAAAATATAATAACCAAAAGCCACTTAGAGGAGAATGGAGTTTATTTCAGCTCATAATTACAGGTGCATCATCATGGTGAAATCAAGGCAGTGACTTAAAACAGCTAGTCTCATCATATCCACAGTCAAAGAGAGAGAGAAGTTAATACATTCATGCTCACTTAGCTGCTTTGTGTGTTCAGCTCAATTTCCCCGCTCTTACACAGCTCAGGACCCCATGTGTAGGGAAGCCCGCTTACAGGGGCCTCAGTGTTTCCATATCAATTAACTCAATTAAAAAACTTTCCCAGAGACATGCCACAGACTACCAAATGTGGACAGTTCCTCATGGGGACTCTCTTTTCAGGTGGCTAGAACTAAAAAATCCAGAAAATCTTCCCTGTTGGGATCAAAGGATACCATTCATCTGTGTTTTCAAGGCGTGGATACCTAGATGTGTTCAATGGCTATCGAGATTCAGAGCTGAACCAGCTCTGGTGGTGGTACAGACCTGTCACCCTAGTTTCTTAGAAGCTGAGGCAAGATTACAATGTCAAGGCCTGCCTGGGCTACAAAGTAAGTTCAAGGCTAGTCTGGGCAACTTAGCAAGACTCTGACTCGAAATGAGAGGGCTAGAGCTGTAGCTCATGGTTAGAGTGAGTTTTCTAACCTATAGGAGGCCCTAGGCAGGTTTCATCTCTAACATCACAAATCCGTTATCTGCTTACTGGAAAGGGATGGCCCTGGATTTTATCTTCCCTTACCATTGGAGAATATCTTTTTCCTGAAACATGTGATAGTTAGGACCATTTTTTTTGCCTTGTGGGTGGGGTTGAACATTTATATACCTGAGTCATGCATGAGACTCAGGTCATCTTAGCTCTCAGATGCAAAAGCCTCTTTGCAGCAGGCACACAGCAGTGCCTCATGGCAGCAGCCTGGCTCATGGAACAGGGCATGGAGCTTAGACTTAGATAGACCTAGGTCAATGTCTCTGGTATAATGCTATATATTTGGATACCCTTTGCAGGCTTTTTATTATCAAGTCTTCACAACATTTAAAGTGAGTTTCTGTGAGAAAGGAAGTAACATGTAATTCCTAGCCTGTGTTAACCATATACAAATGATGACTCATTCCACTCCCCTCTTCCTTTATATACTAGCTGGGGTTCTCTAGAGGAACAGAACCAACAGAATGGTCTGGTTAGTTCAACAATAGCTATTTTTACACTGGAGATTCCAAGAACCTCATAGCTGTGCAGTCTGGGGGGCTAGATGCCTCTGTAGCTCCAGACTGGCATGGCAGGCTTGGAAGATTCCTGAAGAATTGCTTGTCTTCAATCTACATCTGAAACCACAAAGAAACTGGGTTCTCATATTGGTGAAGGAATGCTGCAGCAGCAGAGGCAACAACAGTATAGATGAACTCGCCAATAAGAATTAATGCCAACAGGCAAAAGCAAAAGTTCTTTCGTGAACCTCCTTTGACCAGGTGTCACTGGAGGGCATAGCCCACACTGTTGGAGAGTCTTCCCACTACAGATAACTTACTCAAGAAAATCCCTTATACTTCTGCCTAGTGGCTTACCATTTAGTTAATTCCAGATATGGTCAAGTTGATAGCCAGGATTAAACATGGTGACTGTCTTAGTTAGAGTTGTTATTGCTGTGATGAAACACAATGACCAAAGCAACTTAGGAAAGAAAGGGTTCATCTGGCTTATACTTCTATATCACTGTTCATCATCAAAGCAAGTCAGGACAGGAACATCTACAGGGCAGTAACCTAGAGGCAGGAGCTGATGTCGAGGCCATAGAGGAGTTCTGCCTACTTTCTTGCTCCTTATGGTATAGCCTGCTGTCTTATAGAACCCAGAACTACCAGTCCATGGTTAGTGTCTTAGCTAGGGTTTTTATTTCTGTGAAGAGACACTATGACCATGGCAACTCTTATAAAGAAAAATATTTAATTGGGATGCCTCACTTACAGTTTCAGAGGTTCAGTCCACTTATCATCATGGTAGGGAGCACGGTGGCAGGCAGGGAGAAGTGGTGCTGGAGCTGAGAATCCTTACATCTTCATAGACAGGCAACAGGAAGTCAATTGACTGTCACACTGAGTGAAACGAGAAAAAGACCTCAAAGTCTGCCCCCAGAATGACACACTTCCTCCAACAAGGCCACACCTCCTAATAGTGCCACTCCCTTTGGGAGCTGTTTTCTTTCAGACCACCACAGTTGCTCTGGGCCCTTCCACCTCAATCATTAATTAAGAAAATGCCCTAAGAGCTTGCCTGCAGCCAGATCTTATGGAGGTATTTTCTCATTTGAGGCTCCCACCTCTCTGATGACTCTAGCTTGTGTCAGGTTAACAAAAAACTAGCCAGCACAATGATCTTCTTATTCAATTCTGTCCAGACTCATCAGAAGGGAAGGAGAGTCAATAGACAGAATGATGAAGTCAACAAGGACCTGCTCCTGCATTCTGTGTTGCTGGTTTTCAGGTGATTCTTGTAGTTAATTTTTACTTTTCACTTTTTAGTAGACAGTAGACAGAGAGAATGGAACACAGAAAGGGGGCAGGGCAAGATACAGTCCGAAGAACACATTGCCAGTGACGTGCATCCTCCAAAGACCCCACCTTCTACTCAGCATCTCCCAATGTTGCTATCAGATTTTGAATCCGTCAAGGGATTGATATACTAATCAGGTCAAAGTCTTCCTGGTGTAATTGTCTCTAGAAATGTCCCAAATGGACATACCCCAAGATTTGCTTTATTGATTTCTCAGGCTGCTCTCAATCCAATCAAACTTACAATGAAATTAGCCCTGACAGCCAGTTCCCAGAAAAGTACTACATTAGGGAGGGAACCTCATGGAGCCAATACTAGATTTCTAGTTTTCTTTGTGGATTTAAGTACAATATGAAAGTCAAAACCTTTGGCCATAGAACTTAATGAAGAAAACTGAGGTTGAGCAATATAAATTCTTAGAGTATCACCATATAATGTGTGAGTATTTTTTAATTTTTCATTTAGTTAAAAATCAATGTGTACCTACTTACTTGAACACTCTACTTAACTACCAGGGTGGTTGTGCATTTAAGGTGCAAGATGCCTTAAATAGTTCTCAAAAGAAAATACAGAACAATTTAAGATGTTTATCTTAGCCTAATTAGGGGAAAGCCAAGAAATACTGTGGAAATCAGCAGCCCTTGCTTTAGAATCTGAGTTTCTATACCTTTTGTACCACCAAAATTTACTTCATGGAGAGAATAGAAGAATCTAATGGAATCATAGGATTCATGAACTTTCCATCATCTCAGCATCCCCATCCCTGAGTGTCAGGACATGTTAGTCCAAGCCTCTGGCTCTCAGGATAGTATCCAAGTGTATAACCATTCTATTACATCCCTTATCTGTCCTCCATCACTCTTCATCCTCTTGCTCTCTCAAGACAGTGTGTCAATGCTGTTGTCTGACAAATGATTCGTTATTTATATGGTAACTTTAAAACCTTACCCTTCTAGCAGGGAATGGTGGCACACACCTATGATCACAGAAAGGAAGTGGCTGAGGCAGAGGCAGAAGGACAGCAAGTTCCAGGCCAGTATAGGCTACATAATGAGACTCTGTCTCTAAAATGCTTGATTAATAGAGGACCAGGGAGATGGTATAGTGAGTAAAGGCCCAAAGGATGTACTTTTAAGGAATGAGGCACTGAAAGTCACATCCTTAGCTGTTTGGACCCTTCCTGCTTTCCACATCATCTCTCATGTCTCCTCTATTTGTCCTTTCAGCTACACCCACTGGAAAATTCTAGTATGTTCTTTCTCAGTACTAGGACTCTGCACCTGTGTTAACTTTGTCTGGGTGCCTGCTTCTTCCAGATTATCTTTGGCTTACTCCAATTTGTCCTTAATGATTTTCTCAATTCATTTTGGTTTAAAAGCTTTCTGGAGCCTTCCATATGGGATGAATATTTCTCCTCCAGGCTCTGTTAACATGTTGTTTCTACCACTATGTAAAATTGATTCAACACACTTGAGGGAAATTGTTTATTTTTCTTTGTAAATTCCATGAATGGGACTCTGTCCTCAGAACAGAACCCTGGGA
This sequence comes from Peromyscus californicus insignis, assembly GCF_007827085.1. Lineage (NCBI taxonomy): Eukaryota > Metazoa > Chordata > Mammalia > Rodentia > Cricetidae > Peromyscus > Peromyscus californicus. The sequence goes on from NW_026294606.1 coordinate 97,007,494, forward strand.
ATTCTTATTGGATAAGATACTAAAAAATATCGTGTTATATAACTCTAGAGTTTAGACTTCATAGACACATGATCTTTGACAAATTATTCAATGTCTATAAAGCTGCTTCTTTGCTTTGAAACTAGTGATGGTATTACCATATCTATGAGTGTATTGTGCAGAATAAGAAAAGGTCATTGACATAAGAAACTGACAGTCACTACTCATAAATATTGAAGACATGAAGTGGGCAGTAACCATTTTAAAGGTAGTCTGTCTCATTCTCTACAAGGAAACAAAACAAGATCCTCAAAGGTGAGTACTATAGAAGCTAAACAACAGCCCTATGAAAAATAAGTTCCCGCTTATTACACTTGTTAATTCTCACAGTGACTTTGCACAATTCCAGTTAATATCCATATTCTATACATGATTAGAATTGTGGTAATGTGTGCCAGTCCCAGGCTCACCAACACTGTAGACTAAGAATTTGAATTTGATTGACTAGTTTACTATCTTACAATCGAGTAATTGTCATTCCTCCGAAGAGCTTTTCTCTTCGCCTGTAAATTCACATGATGATATACCCTATGAAAAATGATGGGGTAGCACTATCCCTGTAGACACTTATACATTGACTGAACTAACTGGAACTCTGGCTTGCTTGTGTTCTAATGGTCCACAGCCAGGAATCATGCCAAGAGTTGGGAGGAGAAGGAATACAGGCTTCCACTTCTTGCTTCATATAGTATCTGGTTGTACTTGGTAAAGTTATTGGTCTCCCAGGATTCATTGTCCACATCTGCAAAGTGAGGATATGAAAGTCTATCTCATTCAGATGTTTCATGTTTGTAGAGTATAGCACGTTGCAAGCATTTAACACCACCATTGAAAGAAAATTCTCTTGGAATGTGCTGATGTGCTTCACACTCTCCCTGAGAGTGACAGAAACCCTGAAGCCCCTGAACCACCATCCCCCTTTCCCACTCACCTTCAGCAGGTCAGTGGGAGCTTTTGGAGTCCACAACAGCAGCCTTCCCACCCCAGCGCTCTTCCACAGCATGGTGACAAATGAAGCTTCACTTGGGTATTGCTCTCTTACATGTGCTTTCCCGCATGCCCTCCCACCACATTCTCTCCAGCTATGGAGTAGAAATAGTTTGGGTTTCTGTGGAGCACAGTGGGACCCCCGTGGGAGAAAGGATGCTGAGCATATTTGGCCTCTCTGGTCTCCTATATCTCTCCATTCTTCTTGTAGATATTGGATATTGAACTGAACAATGTACCCTCTACATATCAAAAACTTTGCTAAGCATTTCATGTGTTTCATTTATCAGGGTCTCCAAACAAGCATTTATCAAAGTTTTGTATGTGGATGTTCACTCAATAGTTGTATGAAGTAAAAGAGCACAGTTATATCATATTGTGTTTCAGAGAGGCTAAGAGACATGATGAAAGTACAACGAATTGTGAAGAAACACTCCCTGGGCGCCTATCTTTGTACACTCTTAACAAAGATGGCATATGAATGCACAGTATCTAGGGATGACATAGACCAACCAGAGTGTGTGGGTGTCAAGAGTCATTCTACAAGTGTGTCTCATGTTGGCTCCTGAAAATGTCCTCTGCATATATGCTCACTTGCTTATCAGGTACATATTGAACTTCTGTATGCTCAGGTCCTGTGCTTATCTGTACAATAGTAACCAACACAGACTGTTTCATGTCAACACACAAGTTGAATATGAGTGATGAAGTACAATATGCACATGCTAGGTGTTACTGAGATGAGTGGGAATAACTGTATGGGAAAGCCTTGAGAAGAGATGACATTTATACATAGACTCTGAAGGACAAAGATGTAACCATGTAAAGAACCAGTCTGTGGGGCTAGGAACCAAGGGCTGTAAAGCTAGAAAGATCTGGCTTTGAGGGAGTACAAGGAGGCCATATGCCTGAGTGCAGTGAATGAAGGAGAGGATATGCATGAAGATGGTGTTGCTGTCTTGAGACGTGGTCTCACTCTGTAGCTTCACTTAGCCTGGAACTTCCTTTGTAGCTCACACTGAACTACATCTGTGATTCCTCTGCTTCAGTTTCCCAAGGGCTGAGATTACAGATGTGTATCACATCTGGCTTTAACTCTTATTTTACTATAGTAGTTGCAGGATAATTTTGTCACAAGTTTTATGTTGTATCATCAGTGAAGCTTATAGTTTGAATTTTATCCCTTCCCCAAAGATGTGACCAAACCATAACCCTTGTAAGGTACCTGTGGATGTGATCTTTTTGGGGAAAGGGTTTCTGAAGATATAGTGCAGATGGCATCTGAAGTGAGGTGATTCCTACCCTGAATCCAATGAGACTGATATTACAAAAAGAAGAGAAGTCACATAGATGGACAGGTGCGAGGAAGACCACGTGAAGACACAGCAGAGGAGAGCCAAGTGTGATGGGGTGGCAGAGAAACTAGGATGGGCATGGTCCTGTCAACACCTCATTTTAACTTCCGGCCTCCGGGATGGGAAGAGTTTCCATTTGTTTTAAGTCACCTCCTCTTTTGTAGGGTGTCAGGACTGTCCTGGGAAGTAACCATGATAAATCATTATTTGCATTTGTGATAAACATTCACAACTGGTCGTGATCTATCCACTGTTCTAGGATTTTATGTTAGCTTTTTTGTTGCTGTGATGGTTTGAAAGAAAATGATCCCCAAAGGGAGTGGCACTATTAGGAGGTGTGGCCTTGTTAGAGAAAGTGTGTCACTGTAGGGGCAGGCTTTGAGGTCTCTTTTCTCAGGTTTCATTCAGTGTGACAGTCAGTTGACTTCCTGTTGCCTCTGAGTCAAGATGTAGGACTCTCAAATCCAGTACCACATCTGCCTGCACACCACCATGCTCCCCTCCATGACTATAATGGACTGAACCTCTGAAACTGTAAGTGAACCATCCCCATGAAATGTTTTCTTTATGAGTTGCCACGGCTGTGGTGTTTCCTCAGAGCAATAGAAACCCTAACTAAGACAGTTGCTGTGACAAGTTTCTGAGAGAAAAAAAAATTAAGACCAAAGATTCCATTTGACTCATGGCTACAGAGGTCTCTATGTATATTTTCAGCTGTCTCCATTGCCAGGAGCCTATGGTGAGGCTGACCATTGTGGAGGCAGGAGTATGTCATATGTCATAGAGGATGGTCATATTACCTCATGGCAGCTGGAAAGACAAGAGAGAGGGAAAGAGAGGGAGAGAGAGAGAGAGAGAGAGAGAGAGAGAGAGAGAGAGAGAGAGAGAGAGAGAGAGAGAGAGAGAGAAGAGAATAAGAAGGATGACAGGATGAGACAAGATGTATCTTTTGATGTCATGTTCCTAAGGGAGAAACCTCCATGAACTACATCCTATAGCCTAATGATGCTATTGAATTAGGAATCAATTAATGGATTTCTCTGTTGAATCACTGAGTCACAGTTCTCATGATTCAGTCTCACTCAGAGTACCACTTCTGAATGCTGCTCCATTGGTAATGAAGCCTTCATTCAACATGTGAGCATTTGAAGAAGAGATATTCTTTATACCTAAACCATAATAGGACTCATGGTAAATTTCCTCAAAGTGTATTTATCAGAAAGCATAACTCCTGGAAGAATGAAGCCATGCTACCCTAGTAGCTACATAAGCAATGAGCAGGCCTATATTTTCAGCCTGGCCTTAATCCCCAAAGTAGCATGAACTGAGGAATCTGTGAGATCACCTTGATACAGTGCAAAGTATTCCCACTACCCAGACTGACTAGTGCCACGTCTCCCTTCGTTCCAGAGGAACGAGTGACCTGGGTCACTCAAGGGTCCAAGGGGGAAATAGATTCCCTCAGACTTCATCCTCTCTGTGGGAAGATTTGGATTACTCCAGCATGGAGTTCACATAATTAAGGGAAAAACATTTCATTTGCCCCTGAGTACTCCATTGCTTGAACAAGTGTTCCTTGTTAACTAAACAAGGGTATTTCCCCCCTCTCTTCACCCCGAGTGGTAATTGCCTCTTCTTACTAACACAAAGTTTTCTGCTTAAGGAGCTGAAAGGGGATGTGTTTTGAGAACAGTGATGAATTCTCCGGTGGCAGGAGACAGATGGACTCTCCCAGGAGTAGCCGTGATGGAAATAGGTTCAGACCCACTTGGGTCCCAGTTCTGTGACCTGCATGAGTGTATTCCATTCCCTGGAATTGATGAGAGCATTAATTCCTCCATCGTAGAGCTGTTGTCAACTTTTCGTGACATAATGTGGGTACAGCTCTCAAAAGTACCTACTGTTCTGAAGCCAAATAGTATCCCTCAAGTGTAGGGCCAGCTATGGGCTTGTCTCAGTGTGACAAAGGATCTGGCAGAGCCGTTTAAGGGGAGGGGGTTGATTTGGTTTCAGGGGTTTGAAGGGTGTAGTCCACCATGGCAAAGAAATGGCTGGAACTGCTTTGTTGCTAGTGGTGGGAGCTTGATGCATAGCTTCCTTACATCCTGGAGAATCAGAAAGCAGAGAGAATGGGGCTAGGAGCAGGGATAGGCTAGTACCCTCAGAGGCCTCTTCTGAGTGACTCATACTACCAGCTAGACCCCACTGACTCCAAAAACAGAGCACAGAGCACCAGCTGTGGACCAAGTGTTCAAAGAGATGAACCCATGGGGAAACATTGAAATCTAAGCCACAGCCTGAGGAATGATTGTGTGCATGCCGATGAGATTGGCTTGGTAGCCATCCCAGACAGTTCCTACGTGGCACAGCCCAAAGACACACCAGGTGTCTAAACAAGCTTAGTGCACCATATTGGGGTGTCTAGACCATATGTGAGTGCCAGAAGACAGAGGAAGGTATTTTGGGGGGTCTCTTTGTCCATCTCCTACTTACCCAGGAATCCTTCTGTGCTGGGGGATGAGATTTGACTCAGCTTACAAGGTACAAAGTTGTCTCCCAAGGCTTTGTGAATGTCACAAGAGCAACAAAGGACTTGACAGCTCCTGGCACAGGAAGTTAACATGGGCTCAACTGTGTGTCAGCTTCCCTTGCATTCTAGCTCACAGGACAGTGCAAAGTGGTCGATCTGTCATAGACAGAGGAAAATACTATGTCTTTTCCCTAAATCCTGTTATTAGCTTATTTTTTTAACTTGAATTTAATCTTTTTTTGTGCAAAACTGTATCTATTTATTCCTTGTCTTATTTATTTTATTTATTTATTTATTTTTCTATTAGCTTGATAGAGTATAAATTCTTATCCTAATAGTGAAGTGTTTCATTGAGGCTTGCCCAGTAATTGAGTAAAGCCAAAAATTATTATAAGACACAGTCATCCTAGGGTCCCCCCTGCTATATAGCCTCCCTGGTTCTGTGGGTTGCAGTCTGATTGTTCTTTGCTTTATATCTAGAATCCACTTATGAGTGAGTACATACCATGTTTGTCCTTCTGGGTTTGGGTTACCTCACTCAGGATGATATTTTCTAGTTCCATCCATTTGCCTGTAAATTTCATGCTGTCATTGTTTTTCTCTGCTGAGTAGTACTCCATTGTGTATATATACCACATTTTCTTAATCCATTCTTCAGTTGATGGGCATCTAGGTTGTTTCCGGGTTCTAGCTATTACAAATAGTGCTGCTATGAACATAGTTGAGCATATATCTTTGTGGTATGATTGAGCATTCTTTGAGTTTATGCCCAAGAGTGGTATGGCTGGGTCTTGAGGTAGATTGATTCCCAATTTTCTGAGAAACCGTCATACTGATTTCCACAGTGGTTGTACCAGTTGGCATCCCCACCAACAGTGGAGGAGTGTTCCCTTTGCTCCGCATCCTCTCCAACATTGACTGTCATTAGTGTTTTTATCTTAGCCATTCTGACAAGTGTAAGGTGGTATCTCAGAGTCATTTTGATTTGCATTTCTCTGATGATTGAGGATGTTGAGCATTTCTTTAAATGTCTTTCAGCCATTTGAGATTCTTCTTTTGAGAATTCTCTGTTTAGCTCTTTAGCCCATTTTTTAAATTGTATTGTTCAGTATTTTGATGTCTAGTTTCTTGAGTTCTTTATAAACTTTGGACATCAGTCCTCTGTCAGATGTGGGGTTGGTGAAGGTCTTTTCCCATTCTGTAGGCTGTCTTTTTGTCTTTTTGACCGTGTCTTTTGCCCTACAAAAGCTTCTCAGTTTCAAGAGTTACCATTTATTAATTGTTGTGCCCAGTGTCTGTGCTACTGGTGTTATATTTAGGAAGTGATCTCCTGTGCCAATGCATTAAAAAATGGCAATCTTACCAAAAGCAATCTACAGATTCAGTGCAATCCCCATTACAATCCCAACACAATTCTTCACAGACGTGGAAAGAAAAATACTCAACTTCATATGGAAAAACAAAAGACCCAGTATAGCTAAAAGAATCCTGTATAATAAAGCAACCTCTGGAGGCATCACCATCCCTGACATCAAGCTCTACTATAGAGCTATAGTAATAAAAACAGCTTGGTACTGGTATAAAAACTGACATAGAGACCAATGGAATCGAATTGAAGACCCTGACATTAATCCACGCACATATGAACATCTGATTTTTGACAAAGAAGCCAAAACTATACAATGGAAAAAAGAAAGTATCTTCAACAAATGGTGCTGGTATAACTGGATGTCAATATGTAAAAGATTACAAATATATCCATATCTGTCACCATGCACAAAACTCAAGTCCAAGTGGATCAAAGACCTTAACATAAATCCAGTTACACTAAACTTAATAGAAGAGAAAGCAGAAAGTACTCTTGAACTCATTGGATTTAATTCTTTAGCACATTTATTTATCTATATGTGTGGTAGAGGGTGTGCATTTTTGGTCAGAGGACATCTGTGGAAGTCAGTGCTTCTCCCTTTACCGTGTATGTTGCAGGGATAAAACTGAGATTGACAGACTTGTTGACAAGCATCCTCATCTACTGGGCCATATTGCCAGTCCTTATTAACATGTATCAATTATATATATTACTGGAATTTAGCATGATATTTCAGTATATTCATATAGAGTGGATCACATCTCATCTCTACCCATCTCTGTTCCCCACCGTATTCAGCTCAACATTTCTTAATCATCTTTGTTTAGTTGATGTTTGAGACAGGCCCTCACTTTATAGCCCTGGCTGTCCTGGAACTCACTATTTAGAGCAGACCAACCTTGAGCTCACAGAGATTCACTTTCCTCTGCTTCCTGAGCACTGAGATTAAAGATATGCACTACTGTGTCTGGCCAGATCAATATTTCTGAACTTCCACACATGAAAGATAGCATACAGCAGCAGTATTTCTGTAGATGGCATATTTCGCTTAACATAATGTCCTCCATTTCCACTCATTTGTTAGCAATGACAAGATCTCATTCTTCTTTATCACTGAATAATATTCCACTACATGCATGTTCTACTGTTTTGATTTTTTTTTATTTTCCATCCCTGCCACAGTGTCCCCTCCCTCCTCTCCTCCCAGTCCTTCCTTCCACTCTCCTTCTGTTCTCACCCCCCAATTCACCCCCCCTCTGTTTCTGTTCAAGAAAGGGCAGGTCTCCTATGGATATCAACAAAACATGGCATATCAAGTTGCAGTAAGACTAAGCACCTTCCCATGTATTAAGGCTGGACAAGGCAACCCAGAATGAGAAGTAGGTTCCCAAAAGTCACTAAAAGACTTGGAGACAGCCTCTGTTGCCATTGTTAGGACTCCCACAAGAGGACCAAGCCACACAACTGTAACATATATTCAGATGCCTAGGTCTCAGGCAGGCTCCCTGGTTGTTGGTTCAGTCTCTGTAAGCCCCTATGAGCCCAGTGGGTTTTTTTTGTGGTGTTCTTGACTCTCTGACTCCTACAATTCTTTCTCCCCCCTCTTCTGAAGGATTCTCAGAACTCTGCCTAATGTTTGGCTGTGGGTCTGCATCTGTTTCCATCAGTTGCTGCATGAAGCCTCTTTGATGACAGTTGGGCTAGGTATCAATCTATGGGTATAGCAGAGTATCGTTAGGCATCATTACATTGATATTTTTCCCTCCAGTCGTGTTTGGTTCTATTCTAGGTCTCTGGGCCATTCTTTTCTTAAATCTGTTCATACACTGATGAGCACTGACATTTAGTAGATTTTGTAAATGGCACCTTGTAGACGTAGGCATATAGACACCTCCTTGGTAAGGTTTCTCTTAGTTTGCATATATATTCAGAACTTGGGTAGCTGTATTGAGTGGTAGATGTGTTTTTAGCTGATTTTTACTTTTGCTTTTTGAGAGTCCTGCCCACAATAATTCACAGTGGCTGTACTAATTCACACTGCCACCAACAGTGTCATGACAGTTCTTTTGGGGAGGTGCTACGTCTACCTAAGAGCCCAGAACAAAAGGAACCCATGCCTGTGCTCTCAAGACATGCAGAAATGAGTAAGACCATGAAAAACCATCTCCACAAAGCTACTGATGTCTGTTTCTTGTTAAAATTAAAGTGGTAGCAGTCACTTAGAAGGCACTCCGTGTTGCTTTTCTCTCCCCTCCCCTTTCCCTGTTCTCTTCTGCTTTTAATTCAGAGACAAGGCTCTGGTAGAAAGAACACAGCCTTGGAACTTGGTCCAGCTAACATGTCTGCTAGCTTAGCCTTGGACTACTTATAATTTGTTTAGAAATGTTGGGCAAATGACTTCGTATCCTTGAGCCGAAACTTTCTCATTCATGAAACAGGGATACAGCTACATGCATCACAGTGGGGCAATGAGTTTGGCATGTGTAATGGTTATGTTTCTCCTAGCTGTGGCCACATCTCCAAAAAGAAGCAACTTAAGGCAGAAAAGGGTTATGCTAATTCCAGCTTCAGGGAATAGAGGCCATCGTAGTGGGAATGGCATGGTGGAGGGTGGCACCATCCGGGACAGTGAAAGCTTGTGCCAGGACTTGCTCGCATACTGATGGATGAGGGAATGGAGATGAAGCTTGGGCTGGATGAAAGGGTCCTGGCTATAACCCAAGGCCCACTCCCCAGTGGTCAACTTCTGCCAGGTCTCACCTCTTAAGGGTTCAACAACCTCCACAAAGAGTGCCACCCTCTGTGGCACTTAAGCATTCCAATGTGAGCCTACAGGGTGCATTTCACATTCAAACCATAACAACACATAGCAGGTCTCAAGACTGGTGTCGATGTTTATAATGGTCACACGACTGTGTTCTTGCCCACATTGGTCAAGAGAGGAGCATCCATGTCTCCACAGAGATTGTGTGAGGGTAGAAGCTAGGCCAAAGGTAAGGGACAGGTTTTGAGCAAGGTGGCCGAGTCAGGACTCTGCTCTCCCAAACTTTCCCTCCAGGTTTCCTCAAGAAAGAGTTGCCTAATAGACTGGCCACCTAGGCACGAGCCTATTCCTCTTGAGCTGGAAGAAGGCCATTTCTTTGACTTTGCTGTAGACCTTGTATCCTACAGCTTGTGTATATTCCTTTGTGCTTCCCACTCACACCTCCACTAATCTAATGTGCAATGCCCTCCACGCTCCTGGCTCCTCCTCCCTGGCCCACTTTCTGCATCGTCTTTCCTTCCCAGGGCCGGCATCTCAGGGTTTCTTCCATAGCTGCTGCCTTTCTGGTATGTGAAGCCATCATTCACTGTCCACACCTTCTCTTCTACCCTCCTTCCCAGCAAGTCTTGGTCTTTCCTCACTTCACTTCCAAGTGGGCCTCGGCCAGCTTTGGAGAAGGACAATCAGACTTACTCTTTCACGCTTCGTGTTCAGAACAGGGTTGCTGAATTCCTCCCCTGGGTCTCGCTTCTGCTTTGTTCCTGCCTATTAAAGTTCTCAGGCAGGAAGAGCATTACTAAGCCTTGGCTCCTGGAAGAGTCCAAAGTCAAGAGGAGCTGGAAAGCTGATGACTGCCCAGGGCTCCAGTTCCACCTATTGTGATGAACAGACCTGTCCCTTGTGTATAATAACATCTGTTTCCTTAGATTCCATACCAATATCTAGGTCAGGGGATGAGTTTGGAGAAAACGATGTAGCACCTTGGGTTGCAATCTCTGTTCTCATATTGGGCTATTGTATAGAGTTGTGTTTCTTTTTACGATGGCTTCTGAGGACTCATTGTAATAGAGACAGAAAGTGCTGTTTCACCCAAACAAAGCTAAGTATCATTTATCTTGACTGTATACCCATCCACCCACCTAAATATCTCTTGTAGCTATTCATTTACCAGTTTATCCTTTATTTATCCTGTTTGTCAGTCTATTTTATATTGCAACAAAATATTTGAGGTTTTCTACTTTACAAAGAAAAGAGGATCCTTCAATTTACAGTTCTCTAGCTCCAGGAACATGATGCCCGGGCTCTGGGAGAAAATGCACTTGATGCCAAGTCTCACAACTTGAGTTCAATCCCTGGAAGGGAAGAACTAACCCCTTCACATTGGCCTCTGATTCCACATCCATGTTGCGACATACGTGCACATGCACACACACTCACACATTAAAAGATTATTTAAAAAATATCCTGATGCCAGAATCCTGGAGAGGGTCTCCTGACTTGTTTTTAAATGGAAGAAAAACAGAAAGAAAACCAGAAGCATGCAGAAGCACGTGAGTTATACCAGCAACATGCAGAAGTGCATGTGTGCCTCATTTTCAAACAACCTGCCTGACCAAGACTTATTTTTTTCTGTCATCTAATTACTTCCCATGAAACCCAACCTCTGAAGGTTCCACCCCACCCAACAGTACCATGTTGGAGGCCCAGCTTCCAGAGCAAGATCTCTTGGAGGGCACACTCAACTCACATCTAAACCATATTACCTTTTTTTCCTTCTTACTCTCTCATCTCTCTCTATCTCCCCTTCTTTCTTCTCCCTTTCCATATCCCTGCTCTCTCCCACTCTCTCACTGCCCTGTTCTCTCTATCACCTCTCTCCCTGCTTCTGTCCACCCCTCCTTCTTTTGCTATATTAGGCATTCCCCTCTTTATATTAGGTGTTGGATTTCAGACTACCTAAATATTGTCAATTAAATCTGTAAGTTTCAGAATGAACGTTTTTATATTCTGTTTTGAGTTTTCTTTCTTTCTTTTGACAGATTGTATGGTCCAAAGTTGTATGGATATTAACTCGTTTCCAGCTTCTAAACAATTTTGGTATCCGTGGCAGCTGCTCTTCTGTTACTTGTGTGGAGAGTCTGCCTGTGGGTTTCAGAGCATTACTCATTGACTATCCATCCAGGGTAGAAAAAGTCACACTTAGAACCTCCATCATTCATTGACTATCCATCCAGGGTAGAAAAAGTTGCAACTCTTAGGACTGGGAGCTTTTATTTTCCACTCAAGGAGGAAAGTTTATTTTTTAAATTAATTTTAAGAAAGGAAAACGCACAGAGAGCTTAGGAGCCAGGTGTTTACCCGCTCTTGTCAATGAATGTTTGGACAAAGGATGGACTTCATGTCATCTGTGTTCCGAGCAGAAGGGGGAGGCACAAAGAAAGATGAGCAGGGACAGCAGACATGCAGCAATGAATGCAAGATCTCACTGCAAAAAGAGCACAAGAGGGCCGGAGGTGGCTCAGCGGTCAAAAGCACATGCTGCCCTTGCCGAGGACCAAGTTCTGTCCCTAGCACCCAGCTCAGGCAGTTCACAAGTGCCTGTAACTCCAGGGGATCTGATTCCCTCTTCTGCACCCCATGGGCACCAGCACTCACACATGTATACACACACACACACACACACACACACACACACACACACACACGCACACACACCCATAATTTTAAAAATAATTATTTTTCTTTTAAGGACAAATAGAGAAAACAGGAGGTTTGTATGCTGCTGCTCCCACTGTAACAGAATGCCTGACAGAAGGAGGTTTAGACAGGGAAGGTTTACTTTGACTCATCTTTTCAGTCCATCACAAGGAAGTCACAAGGCTACAACTGTTAAACTTTGGCATGTCAGAAAACAGAGAGAACCAGAAGTAGAGTAGGCTGTAACAGTGAAAGCTTACCTCTGTGGCCCACCTGTGTGTACCATGCTTCCTGTTCAAAGGTTCCAGGGTCTCCCAAAATAGCATCACCGTCTGGGGACCTGGTGTTCAGGCACATGCGTCAGTGGCAGGCATTCCATATTCAAACTGTAACAACCATGCTCGTAGGCCTGAAGGGGTCACATATGGCAGAGCAGGGCCAGATAGCATTCTAGGTCTTTGGGCAAGGCAGAGAGTTTGTATTCTGAGAAGGGCCTCTTGGCAGGTTCAGAGCATCAACGCTGAACTGTAGGCTGATTGAGTCTTCTCTCTGGTGGCTCTGGCATGCTCTATCTTGGTGTGGACTTGAGTGAAGCAGTTACACAGGAGGACAATGAATGTCAGAGTCATACTGGGGGACTTCCTGAGGTGCTGCTAGCTGTCACGTAACTGTATGTGTTCATTCTTTATTATCGACGGACAGAACAAATACATAGTTTTCTTTGCCCGCAAATATGAAAGCAATGTGCTTTGGTCATTCTTTGAAATGTTTCTAGAAATTCTCCATTGGAGTTGCTGAAGGATGTTTGTTCAGGTTGGCCATTTTACCTTATCCCATACAAAGGGCAGATCTACCAAGGGATGAACTAATGAACAATAAAAGAGAAATACATTTGAATTAAGGTCTCACTCTGTAACCCAGGCTGAACTTGAACATGTGGCAATCCTTCTGTCTCAGCCTTTTAAGTGCTGTACTTATGAATGTGAGTCACCACACCTGGCATACAGGAGAACTGGTTATGGTCAGTCTTCATTCCAACCTACAGCATCGTCTGGGTGGTTTCTTCTAAAATTTTGGTGTGTGTGTGTGTGTGTGTGTGTGTGTGTGTGTGTACATGCACACGCGTGCATTAGATCCCCTGGAGCTGGAGTTACAGTTGGTTGTGAGCTGCCCAACATGGGTGCTGGGAACTGAACTCAGGTCCCCAGAAGGGCAGCAGGCAATCTTTGACCCATCTCTCCAGTCCCATCTGGGTGTCTTTCTGGAGAAGAGAGATTGTCTCTCTTGCTCTTTAGTCGTCCTGAGTTCTTATTTTGACCCTCTAGTCATTCTCCATTCTTTTATCATCCCTTTTAAAAATTGAAATCTATCTTTAGAGAGAAACTGTTGTTGGTACTTGCATTCTCGTGTAAATGTTAGTTACTGATTCTGCGGTCTTAGGCACCTTGATTGTATTGGTCATTGAGGATCAGAAAGCTTCATTCCCAAGGAATGTATGGGAGTGTGGGAAGGGTGGTCTTCAACCAGCTAGGAATGAAGGTCCTTTACTGGCTCTCCAAATTCACCTTCTCTGCCCTCTAGCGCTTCTTTGAGGCCAAGTTTTCTAACTTTCGAAACACACCAAAACTTTGAAGAACAAAATGAAAGAAACAGCATGACAGTATCAGTATTAAAAACCGAGAGCAAACTTCTTGCCCCAAGTGGTAACTATTTTTGGTGATACCCTTAATATAGCATACTACATTGGGACAGAAGGCATCATAGACAGAGACTCTCAAAAACAGCAAATTTTATTTTAAAGCCGTGAAAGGATACGTCTCTTTAAAATTCGTATTTATTTATTTTGTGTTGGGAAAGTTCATGTGCATGCCATGCTACACATGTGGAGGTCAGAGAATGATTTAAAAGAGTCAGTTCTCTCCTGCCATTGTAGGTTCTGGGGATTGAACTCAGATCATCAGGTTTGCCCGCAAGTGCCTTTACCCACCAACCTATGTCACCATCCCCAGCATATGTCTTCACTAACATAAATACAGCTGCAATAGCATGCAAAATAAGATCTGATCAAGTTAGTGAGTCATTGGTCACAGAGGCCCTTGCCATCCAACAGTTTATCCGAAAAGACTGGGTATGTAGCCTGAGTGACAGTGTGGACCTGACAGATTCCCCTTTTAAGAATCTGCCTTCTGCACATGAAGACAATGCCCACCCCCACCCACTGTCATGTTGGAACTTAAGTTCTTTTGAAGACAGATGTATCCAATTCAGACTGGCGTTCAAAGACTGTCAAATTCTCTGAAGAGTCAGGGGACCAGGTTTTTAATTCCTGGGTGGGCATGTTGGAGCTTCTCACCAGCTATGGGATGGCTGAGGACGGCAAACATTCCTGCTGTGGTTCCTGTAGTCATAAGTTCAGGGGGCATTTTAAGAGATGAAAGGAAAGATCAAGGTGGGGGGAGGAGCCCAGGAGACTCCAAGAAGGGTGCCCCTGCTCCCAGGAGCTCTGTGGGCTCAAAGATACTTCACTGATGATACTGAGAAACTGTTGGTCACAGCTGTCCTGAGGAGACAATGGCGAGTAAGGTATATTCTGCCGTTAAGTGGCTTGAAACTTAATCAAAGAGTCACATTCTAAACTCTGAATAGCGTGGAATACTCAAGCAGTAAAATGGTGGTTACAGAAGCAATGCGCAGGCAGTTGGTTTCTTGCTGGAAATACCCTCCTTGTCCTTTGAACTCTAACCTATCCTTGAAAGACACTTCAAGAGTCACAGAGGTGGGCATGGGTATGTGGCTCAGTCAGTAAAAAGCTTGCCTGTCATACACAAAGACCCCAAACCCACATAAAAATGCCAGGTATGGTGGCCTGTGCTTATCGTCGTACTACTGGAGAGGTAGCACGTGTGAGGAGCAATGTGTGGGATTTGAGGATTGCCTAGAGAGATGGCTAAAAGGGTAAAAAATACCTGCCACCAAGTGTGACAATCTGAGATGGATTCCCCAGGCCTCACATGGTAGAAGGAGAGAACAGAGTTTTCCTTTGATCTCCACATATGCACTGTGACACACACCACACACACACACACACACACACACACACACACACACACACACACACACACACACAGAAGGGGGATAAAAAAATGAAGTCACAGTTGGGTTGGTAAGATGGCTGAGAGCAGTGGTTCTCAACCTTCCTAATTCTGCAACCCTTTAATACAGTTCCTCATAGTGTAATAACCCCCAACTACAAAATTATTTGTGTTGCTACTTCATAACTGTAATTTTGCTACTGTTATGAATTATAATGTAAATATCCTATATGCAGGATATCTGATATGCAACCCAGGGGATCATGACCCATAGGTTGAGAACCACTGGGTAAATGCATTTGTTGTTGAACATGATAACGTGAGTTCAATCTCCAAGACTTACATGGAGACAAAGAATTCCTACAATTTGTCCTCTGACCTCCACACTCATGCTATGGCCCACTTTGGCACATACAAATTATAGATATAGATAGATAGATAGATAGATAGATAGATAGATAGATAGATAGATGATAGACAGACAGACAGACAGATAGATGGATAGATAGATATAATAAAAGGTCATAGTTGTTTTTACATATGTTTATGAAGGTGCACGTGTGTATGGAGGCTGGAGGAAACCCTCAGGAGCCACCTCTTAAGAAGTTCATCTACTTCCCTTAAGACTGTCTCTCATTGGCCTGAAGTTCATCAAGTAGGCTCCAATAGTTGCCCAGCAAGTCCAAGGAATCCTTGAGTAGTGGGGTGGTAAACACAGGCCACTCTGAGTCTTGAGTATTGAACTCAGGTCCTTGTACTTGAAAGGCAAGTTTTTTTACTGACTGAGCCACATGCCCATCCCTACCTCTATGGCTCTTGAAATTTTTTTTAACACAGGTGAAGTCCAACATTTAGCTCTAGGCACAAAAACCATTGACTCAAGGTTTTAGCCCTCTTTCCTCTCACCTTATAATCTAATCACATGAAGTTTTGGTGCAGCTTGTACTGTGGTTACTCACATGTTGCTTGTCACATGTGCTGTTCTTTCTGCTGAAAATACTCTCCTTGTCCATTAAGTATGAATGCCTTTATTGGACATGCATGTGTGTGTCGTTCTCTGCTTCAGATAAATCCTTGACAGTTGACAGTGGGTGTGGGAAGTAAACTTGGAGAAGGTCCCATGGTTTCTACACCCGGACACCAACACCCTTGTGTAATCTACCAGTCAGTGTGGGCATAACCTGTGACCTGCTTCCTGATGAAGGCTATGACAAAGGTGAGGGGGCTCTCCCCGAGATGAGGTTATAAAGGGCTCTGACAGCTGTCTGGCATCCTCTCTTTCCCTGATTCTTCTGGACTTCCCACCATGAAGAAGCAAGCCACCTGCTGGGTTTTGAGTTGCCAAAAAGCAACACAGTTAGTCTTCCTCTGACTCCAGGAATTCAACAATGCCAACAATCGCATGGCTCATGGGAAGTTTCAGAGGCAACCCCAGCTTTAGCCTATGCCTTCATTGGAGCCTTGTGAGAGACCCTGAAGCAAGGGGTCTAGTCCATCTGAGCCTGGATTCCTGATCCATGGAGGCTCTCTGATAATAAGTGTGTATGACCATTTGTTATGTAGCCATTGAGAACTAATATGTATGATGAGGAGGGAAGTTTCATTGTGGTTGAGGCAGGCCAACTGCTTCCTGGAGTGTTAGGTAAATTTTGAAGTATAGCCCTACTGTGATACTGGCACAGATTTGCTGCAGACAACTCGTTTTGTGGGACATGGGAAAGAAGTTTCTAGAAGGCAAAACTGAATCCAAATCTTTGTTCCAACCCTTACAATCCTCAATAGAAACGTTGTATGGAATCTTCTGGGATCAAAATAAAATGGAATCACCCACTTATTTTCCAGTAATGATTTCAAAGAACAACTGTTGTCCACATTGGCCAAGAGAGTCGAAACAAGGACTTGGCAAGCCAGAGACAAGATGTTCAGGAGGAGTGTCATAGAATTCATGAAGAAAAAGCTCTGTTTTCCACTAAGTGTGTTTTGGGGTCTGAAAAATATGAAGATAAATGAAGCAATTACTGGTGGCCTCTTCTCTTTCCGCTCTGGTTTGTGTCTGATATTTAGCCCAAGGGATCAATCACAAAGGGCTCCACTTGCTGGATCACATGCATCTGGCTTTAAAGGAAACCACAGCCTAGTGGATACTAAATATTTTCTTCCTTAATGTACTTTGGAACTTCCAGAACATATTGAGATTATTTCTGCAAATCATGTTTAACTAATATTTTAACATTATAATTAAGATTTATATAGACTGCTGGTGTTTGAATTTGCCTCCAAGTGATGCATCAGAGTCTAAAGTTGTGTTTTATAGACCCTGCAAACGCCGTGAGGGTTCTTCCAGCTGTGTGTGTGCTGCTCTTGTCTGTTTTGTATATTAGGGTTCTGGATAAGATTATATTTGAGAAGCATAAAATGAGGTAGCATGAAAAAATAATGATAGGGGCTAGGGAGATGGCTTAACAGGTCAGAGTACTTGCTGCACATGGATGAAGACCTGAGTTCAAATCCCCAGAACCCATGTGAAAATCTAGACCTGTGGGGAGATGGATACATGGGAATTTCTGTGGCTTGCTGGTCACCAGACAAGCTCCAGATACCATGAGAAACCTTGTCTCAAAAATTGATAGAACAACCCAGTCATCTTCAAAGAGGCTCCCACAGGAAGCTGATGCAGAAACACACAGCCAAACATTAGGCAGAAAGAGAGAGACAGAGACAGAGACAGACAGACAGACAGACAGACAGAGAGGGAGAGCCCAAATTGGAGATTTTTGTCAGGTCTCTTACCTTAGAGCCCCAGGAACCCCGTGGAAGAGGGGGAGGAAGAAATGTAGGGACCAGACAGGTTAAGGATACCAAGAGAACAAAGGAGAACACAGGGCTCATGGATGCTAACAGAGACTGAAGCAGCAATCGTGGAGCCTTCGTGGATCTGTGCTACATCCTCTGGATACATGTTATGGTTATTAGCTTGGTGTTCTTGTGGGACCCCTAACAGTGGGAGTGGGGGTGTCTCTGACTCTTTTGTCTGTTCTTGGGACCCTTTTCCTCCTACTGGGGTGCCTCACTCAGCCTTTATATGAGGGTTTGTGCCTAGTCTTACTGTATCTTGTTATGCCATGCTTTGTGGATAATCCTAGGAGGTCTGCTCTTTCCTAAAGGGAAATGGAGGAGGAGTGGATCTAGGGGAGAGAGGAAGTGGGGTGTGAGTGAATGGGAGAAATGGAAGGAGGGGAAACTGCAGTTGGGATGCATTGGGAAAAAAACATGAGAAAAAAAAGAAGAGCAGTAGAGCATGGAGATGGGAAGGTAGCTCCATGATTAAGAGCTCTTGCAGAGGACCTAAGTTCAGTTCCCAGCACCCACATGGGGGCTCACAACTGCCTGTAACTCCAGCTCCAGGAGACACAAAGACTCTGTCCCATGTGGGCACCTGAACTGATGTACACCTACTCACACACAGACACATAATGAAAAAAATCTAAGAAAATAAGAGTCTTAAGGCAGGATACTCAATGCCCTCCTCTGGCCTTTAAATGTTCATCTGCACATACATGTGTGCATATGCCACACACATCCAGAAGTGAAGGAAGAGGAAAGAATAAGAGAGGAGGAAGAGGAAGAAGATAAAAATTCAAGACATCTCCCAAAACACTGGCATGAAACACTGCCAAGGCTGTTGATCATCTAAATAAGCCATGTCACATTCAGCTCACTTCCCTATGTTAAAGTGTGTTTGTTGATCTAACTTCCCAGGTGCTTACCTTTTGCCAGGTATGCTGGTGGATTGATTTCAAACATCATTGTCATTTTCTCAATACAAATATATTCCCGGCTCCCAGCAGAGATGACTAAGACATCTTCATCCCTGTGCTGAAGGATCTGGGGATGGAGTGGGCAAGGTATAGTGATCACCATGCATGTTAAGGGACACTGTGGCAGGAACTTGCCCTGTCATATAAACCTTGAAAATCCTGTTGCTTTCAGAAGAGCCCAATCTGGAAGATGTGCAATCTACCTTAGCTAAGACAGATAGGCTGAAAGTCCTATGTTTAAAAAAAGCAAAAACCAAATACATTTTGTTAAAAATTGATCACAATTTTACTTGCACTTAATGTCAACAGAATTTGCGCATTAACATGCGTCTGTTTAATTTACATCTTGGTAGCTGAGATCTGTTATAGAGATACTCTGTGCTATAAATTATTGATGGCTTTATAATTCTCCTGACCATTATGTAAAAGTAGTTTTGTTCTTATACAGGTCAAGGGAAAACAGGCCTTGGTTGACTCACTTCTTCTGTCTGGGATACTTTCCCAGTTGCCATGGATCATATTCACCCATTGCAAAGCATAAATATCTGTTTTCCTATATGGATACTGTGACTGCTGAGGATTTCTAGGGAGGGAACCTACCACCCACACTGCACTTTCTTTCACTTCTCATCCCTCTAAGGGACAGTAGTGAATCAGAGAAGAGCTATATGGAAATCAGAGCTGAGATAGCCTATAAATCACACTGTCATCGTCTCTCCGAACTGTCGTTGATTTATGATACACTCTCATGCCTCATGTCCATGGCCACACCATTCTCATGATATGAAATCACATCCTCAAATCATGAGGGGCCACTTAAAGATCATATACAGGGAGAAATAGAAACAATACCAAATCAAAATTGGAGAATGCCGAGACATGTATGGGATGGAAATCCATCACCGGAAAATCTAGGTGTAGGGGATAAAAAGCAAAAGAGACAGACTTGTTTAGTTCATAGTAGATTTTCCAATTGAGTGGAGAAGGCAGGACAATTAAAGATGACATAATTGAATGCTCATCTTCAGAAGCACAGGTGCTCCCATGATCTCACTCTCATTCACTCTGAGCTGATTATTTCTAAGCAAAAGAAAGACTGAGGTTAGCTTCCATCAAAGCTGGGTGAAGGTTCCTCAGACATGTGGTAGAAAAGCATGGTCGGGGAAGGGATGAAGAGCATGATGAGGGAAGGGCGATGGAGGAAGTGGGGCTGACTAATGGTTCCTTCCCATTGCTAATGAGCTAGACATCAAAGTTCCGGGATGAATCTTGGCTTCTCACCCCAACTCCATGTCCATCCCAATTGAAGTTATAGAGCTGAGAGCCAACTACCACTATCCATTGACATACCCTGAGGACGTACTTCTCTAGTGAGGCAATATTTAAGCTCACTGAAATGGAGTGTCCATTTTAAAAGTCTACATGCCTTATATGTTCCATAAATCTGCCTGGAGTTATTTTCTAAAATATTTCCACATGTACACCATGATAAGAGCAGTTGACGTGACACAGAACTGTCCTTTTAGACAGTGAATTTTCTCTCCCTCCATGGCACTTCCAGATGAAAGCCCATTGAAGCTATATGGGGAGCAGGGTTGGCTTCCAGCAGCCTGTCTTCTCCAGCTTTGGCTGATCTCCGTGGTGATGGTTATTGGGAGATGATCCCTTGCTTCTGGTCCTCTCCCTCTTCATGTTCCACCACTTAACCAGTTCCATTTTCTCTAGTTACTTGTCATCACTTTGGTCTCAGAGAACAATTGCTGGGTCAGTCAGAGGTGAGCTCTGGTCTTAGTTTTGTCTCTTATGGAGTGATAACCGTACAGTCTCCTGTCTCAACACCAGCCTGGATCCCATTGTTACACCATCTGGGACTCAAGCAACAATCTTTGGATGTTATTTGTTGTCTGATTGACGGACAGGAAAAAAACAAACACTGAGCCATCACACATCTTTATTTTTAAAATTCACCCATGTTCTTTTGTAAAGGCAGCTTAGCAGCATCCTCAGGACTATATGCACTTTGGTGACATTAGCACAGATTATAGCCTGAGACATAGTGAGAAAGCCAAAACTAGTGGATGAGAATCCACAGGCAGACTGGAGGAGCAAGAACAGAGGCTCATACACACCCATAACTGATGTTCATCCTGGTCAGTGGTTCCACTCCTGACCAGAGGCATCTTTCCTGGATTCCTGCAATTGCATGGTTCACTCCTGAAATAGTTCATTCGCCACCATATGAGTTTATAATAAAGGTAGAGTACTGATATTAAAAACAGGTTAAATTCCACTCCATTCTTAGAAACATAGAGCATGTTTTGATTAAGAATAGAAACAACTGTGGCTCCAGGTAATTACTATCCTGGCAATTAGAAGAATGTCTTCTGCTGTTAGGTCACATATTTTCTAATACTGTGTCACCATAGGTTAACAGTGTGACTCTGTGAAAGATATTAAGCATCTCTCAGAGCGTGCTTTCTTTGCACAAATGGAAATAACTATAGTATCAAAAATGGGAGTCCTGTATAATAGTTCCAGAAGCTTAAATACAGGGGCTGGGAAGACAGCTCAGTGGATAAAGGGTTTGCTGTACAAGCCTAATGGCCTGAATTCAGGATCTAGAACCTGCATATATGTAGAAAGACAGAACTGACTCCACAGAGTTTTTACACACACACACACACACACACACACACACACACACACACACACACTCACACACACACACACGGGGTAGGGTATTAAATGAGACAGTAAATATAAAATGCTGAGCATAGTGAAGAGCACTGGCTACTCTTCCAGATGACTTCAGTTTACAGCACCCATATGCTGATTCACAACTGTCTATAACTCTACTTCCAGGGAATCCAATGCCCTCTCTTGGTTTCTGTGTGTATCAGGCACATACATGTAGGCAAAACACCCATACACATTAAAAAAACGCTGAGCACAATGATTGGCACAACCTGATAATACTTGTTGACCACTTAATATATTTAAACATGACTTCTGCTGTTCACAAGGCTCCCTGCCCTGTGTTTAGCGGAGAGGTCAACCCATAGACTTGTAGCCACTGAGTATGTACCTATCAAGGACAGTGGGTTGAGTTTGAAAGTAGAATAACTGGTTTCAGATCTCAGGTCCACCACTTCCACCAGCTGGCTTGCCTGTGCACAGTACCCGGTGTACAGATGCCTGCTACCTGCCTGCAATGAGAAGTAGGTGTTATATCCACATTTCCCCATCATCAGCCAAAATGGCTCAATCTCACCAATTTTCTAATTAGATGAAATTGCATGGATGGCATTAAACCCAAGTGGTAAGACAATGTTTCTAAATCATTCTAAATATATGAATGAACTTCCCTTTGAGACACAGTCATGGGATCTTCCTACTTTTATGTATACACATCAAGTAAAAATCTTTGTCCAACAGGGTGCCTGCTTTCTCTCTTTGTCTGAGTATAAGTTCACATTGCTGAGTAAAAACAGCCAGTGGGAGTGAAAACTCACAAATTATTGTAGATGTTTGTTCACCTGTCAGAAATTAGAAAATATGCTGCATGAAGATAGTAATGTAATGGCTCATAAGCTCTTTCAATAGTCTATATAAGCATTAAGTGACAGTCAGTGGAATGTAAGCACGGTGGCTCAGCGTTTGTATCCATTCCCTTAAAGTCTTGTGCGCCCACCGAACTATGGTGTATCCATGTTATCTACTCCACAAAGAGTTGGAAAATCATTAAGCTCACAAAAATTGCATTTGTCTCTTGTGTCTACACCCTTTCCTCCTTCTCCAACCTTGGCTCAACCATTCTTATCAGATCTTGTCTCATACCTCTGCCCGTCTCAGATTGGATGCAAGAAGGAGATTTGCAAATATATAAACAGTTGTGCCAGGTGACTTCTCACCTCAGGCTCCCCCGAAGCTGCCTCTATGCCCCACATTTCCTTGGCTTCCACTAAGTGCTGCAAAGGAAACAATGGTTGTCAGTCTCAGCCAAGCCAGGTCTTTCTGAGACACAGCTGAACAATCAATTACTGGGTGAGTATATCTGAATGTCCCTGGCTGCCTTCCACATGCCTGAAGACATCAAAGCTGCCCCGCCCTTCTCTCAGGCTGTTTCATCCTCTTGCCATTCAACTGGAGTCTCTGAAGGGAGCTCCTATCCTCGCCAGCCCCCAGTGGCTTCCTCCAGACTTCCCACAAGGACTCTGGAAAGAAAAGCAATTGTTCCCTTTTAAACCTGATCTGTGAAAGGGAAAGTACAGATAACTGTACTTGGCAACTTCGTGGCTGAAGGCAAGGGATGGGGAGATAGGAGACAGTCGGTTAAGTCATGGAAGTTATCACTTTGGGTACAAGAAGTGAGAAGCGGCTGTGTTAAGATACAGCACACAGGGCTAGGGACATAGCTCAACTGGTGGAGCGCTCCCCAGACAAGCATGAGGACTGGTCCCCAACAAAAAGTGAGGCAAGCAGGGCGATGCTGTGCTCATAACCCCAGCGTAGAAGTGTCCCTGGGGCTCACTGGCTAGCTAACCCAGCCCATTCGGTGAGTTCCCAGTCACTGTGAGAGACCTTTTACCAAAAAGTACAGTGATGTCTCCAGAGAAACAACACCTGAGATCCACCCCTCTGGCCTCTACCTACACCTGCATACACATGGACATGCAATTCTCTCTCTCTCTCTCTCTCTCTCTCTCTCTCTCTCTCTCTCTCTCTCTCTCTCTCTCTGTGTCTGTCTGTCTGTCTCTCTGTCTGTTTCTGTCTCTCTGTCTGTCCCCTCCCCTCTCTCTCCAGCAAACACACCTCAACTACTAGGACTGGACCTCCTACACAGACTCAGAAAACCAGACCCCCAAGCATACTCCTGTTACCATGGACCACACGTCCCCTCAGCTACAAAAGGCAAAAGTGCCAGTGGGTTAGAGATTTTATGGTAAGAAAAGTCAGGCTATCATCAGCAGAGGCAGTGTGCTGGCTCTGACAGCAAGCTGGGAAATAGCTTAAGAAACTGAAAAATTCTTGTCTGTGAAGATGTCCAGTTCTTTGGAGTGCTGGTTTGGATATTTATGTCCTCTTGAGAACCTGATGGCACAGTCTCAATGCCTGATAGGAAGGTGGTTGGCGGGCAGATCAGACAGTCGGTTGTAATGCTTCAGTTTTCAGTATTGTTTCTGAAGCAAATAGAGCCTCGGGGCTCAGAGATGCCCCGTGAAGACAGTATTTCCTAAAAGACAGGGATTTGCATGGCTGAAACTGAACACTGGGGCAGACCTGTATATAGAACTTATGAGGACAGCCCTCAAATCAAAGGTCCCTGTGCAATAAGGGAGCCAAACTAGAAAGTTCGCGTCTATAGAATAAGAAGTACAGTTGGACCTTAGATGTCCTCAGTGGAGGCTAAATGAAAAATTTCTACTTGTTAAATCCTGCAACAGTGTGTGTGTGTGTGTGTGTGGGGGGGGGGTTATTGTATTATTTTATTCTGGGCTCCAAGGAAATGTGATAATAACCACTATGGAGCAAGGTGCATCTAGAAGAATCTCAGTGACGTGGGTTTCTAACCTTGAGATTGTCTGATAACAGCTTGCAGAGATGACGTTTCTCTATGTGGACAAAATATTCTAAAATTCGATTTTTATAATGCTGGCAAAATCCTGCAAATCCATGCAGAGAAATATGGAATTGTATATTTAATTGTGTTGAATGACTTGTGGATTGTGTGTTAATAAAAGAATATACCAAAGCAGCCTATTAAAGGTGGGAGGAAGAATGGGAGAGAAGGAGGGAATCTTGGTGTGGGGATAAACCAGGGAACTTGGTCCCTGCCCTCAGGGAACTAAGTTTTGCAGGTAGCCATGTGTTTTTTTTTTTTCTTTTCTAAGTGGTCAAATAAAGAGAAGATTGGATGGAGAACCCATGGCAATAGGTCACTGTGGCAGACACTGGTAATCACTCCACTGTACAGATGTCTTTTTCTTCTCACAGTGCCCTGAGGTCAGAGGTTGTGCTTACAGCCAACTTTCCAACAGGTTTGGTCCTGTTCTGGCTAATGGGGTATGAGCTGAGGTAATGTGTACTTTCCAAGCCACATGTGTTACAAGAAACAGTTTTCTTTTCTACCACATTATGGACTGAAAAGTCAACTTCAATCTCATGAAGGGGCTATTACCTTGTAAATGGTTCTGTTATTGGCTAAATATGTGTGTTCTCTTCTAGCTTTGAGTCACCAGTGCAGTGGCATTGGGAGATGGGGCCTTTGACAGGTGAGTAGATCATGATGGTTTGAATACTCAAGAATGGAATTAGTGAGAACACAACAAAAAAGGTCTAAGCGCCAGGAAGCAGGTCCTCCCGAGACTTTGAATAACTCTTTGTTATCCACTGTGAGTCTATTTGTTGATTAATGGGTATAGTACTACAAATGTTCTTAGGATGTCTCCACATTGTAGAGAATTTTCTTGGAAACATTTTAAGCATTCTGGGTATCTTTGTTCATGTGATTTCTTAGGTGGGTCTGGGGTAGTTCTCAGTTTAGGGTTAATTATTCCCTACCGTTGGGGCAAGAGTTCTCTAGGGGTACTACCAAACACCCTATGAAGTATGGAAAAGTGTGAGTACCAGATACCATTCTCTTTGATCCTTTCGAATGGCTCTCTCTTATCTGTGATAGTTTTCTTACATGCATGCAGGAGGCATGACTAAAGTTCCACTAAGTAGGGCCGCCTGCTGACCTTTGAAGCTCCCTCTATACACAGCTCTTTCCTCTCTGGGATTCCACCCCACATACTGTAGTCACTCAGGTCACCTCAGATGTGGATGTTCAACTCTTCATTCAGTTTCCTAGGGTTACCTGTGTTCCTGACTGCCTTACATTCTGCAAATCCACCTGAAAAAGCAAACTGGGGTATAGTGGTGTTGTCATCTTCCTAACATCTCACTCATAATTTTATGTACAAAATCTTCGAAACCACTTTTTCCATATAGTTTGTCTCATTTTATTTGTTGACTTCTTTCAGACGACGACGACGATGATGATGATGATGATGATGATGATGATGGTGATGATGATGATGAGTATCTGTCTGTCTGTCTGTCTTGCTCATCTATTTTGTCTGCAGGAGACACTCTCCCTTCCTACCATCCTATTGAATTTTATCAATAGTCTTTGCAATAGTAAGCCATTCTCTATTTTACAGTAAAGAAGAAGTAAAGACTCAGACAGGCAACATGGTTCTCTGATCTCATGTAGTTTGTAGTGGTAGAGCTCAGATCCTACCTTACATGTTGTCTCTAGCAAGTACAAGAATGTCAGCGAGCCATGCCTGTGTGATTTCCTCAGCTCCATATTCCCTTAACTTAAATGATGTAGCAGGGAAGTAGGAGATGGAGGGAGATTAGAGTGGGAAACAGGACCAGTAATCAATCTTTGAAGCCATTGCAAGCAAGTTCCCTTGGTATGTAAAAATTAAGAAAGGCTAGAAATATAAACATATGTTCCAGATATCAGGACCACACCAGTAAGAGTCATTCATTCTTTTTTTTTCTTAGCAATCACTGTGCCAAATTGGAAGCATCGTTAAGACTCTTGTGTCTCTGCCAGTCTCAAAAACAAGCAAGCAAACAAAAACTGTTCAGCGGGAAGGATATATAAAGTTTTCAGTTACAAAGCATAAAATATTTTTTTAAAATAGAGAAAGGACTGCAGAGAAATGTACTCTGTTACTTTCTATTGATTCAGGGATGTGCTTCTGATAGGAATATTGATGTCTAGGCATGGATTCTCCACCACAGAGAAATCCATTCTCTGAAAGTCCATAACTATCCTTTTAGCTTTCATGTTCACTTTTCTTCTATAGATATACTCCATTCAATGCAGGGTGACTGGTAAGGTACAGAATATAGACCCTGGCATTAGAATCATAGTTTCCAAATCAGGCAATTGGTCCAGCTTTCAGTTCTGTATCCCAAGATGGATCATCTAAAAATCTTCTTGAGGTCCTCTTTAATGCAGAGCTAAAATTAAAAGATATTCTGTATTTGGGGACACAGAATTGAAAGGCAAGAATCAACATTATCTATGAGCATGAAAGCCCTGGGAAAGAGACACCTGCCAATAGGAAAGAGTGAGACAAGACACAGTAGAAACACCTGGCCAATAGGAAAGAGTGAGACAAGACACAGTAGAAACACCTGGCTAATAGGAAAGAGGCACAGTAGAAACACTACCAAGAATAAAGGGTAGGCTAAGGATGAAAGCCTAGCCCCCAAAAGGAAGGAGGTCTTCAGAGTTTAGTCATCTAGAATCCCCAGATCTGAGTCTTAGATTTTTTTTAATCAGAAGCCAGTATCTGAACCTCTCAAAAGCATAATCCAGTAAATCTTGGTTTGTGTTTAAATGGATATGACCTGAGGGTCTGTCACTTGTAACCAGAAGTACCTGATAAATACACAGAGAGTAAGCTGCCCAGTGTAAAGACCCTAAGTTAGTGGGGGAGCCAAGATAAGAATTCTCCTCATTGCATTTCAAGTCCCCAGGCAGGGAGAGAATTTAGGACTCTATCTCCAACTTGAAATGAGAAAAGACATCTCCATTTACAAAACACACCACTAACTATTATTATTTTCACAAATATCAAAATCATAATAGCTTAGTGCCAGGTGAAGAAAGTATTATTACAATCATTTAATATATTAATTTTTTTTAAATTTTGCTTCTACTTGGGAAGATGGAGTCATTATGCAGTCTAAGTTTACCTTAAACTCACTGTGCGACCCAGGCTGGCCTAAAAGTCATGGTAAAACCCCTGCCTAAGTCTCCAGAGTGCTAGGGTTACAGGTGTGAGCCACAGTGCCCTACTTAAAGGAATGGAGGCTTGGAGAAGGTGAGCAAGCCATATGAAACTCAGAACTGGTTTATATTGGGGGTTGAATGACTCTTTCACAGGTGTCACCTGAGACTCTTGGGAAACATTATGATACATCAACAGTAGTAAAACTACAGTTATGAAGTAGCAACAAAAACAATTTTATGGTTGGGGGTCACCACAACTAGAGAAACTGTATTAAGGGGTCACAGCATTAGGAAAGTTGAGAACCACTGTTCTATAAAATAGTAGGTGCCATTTACACACAGCTCTTGCTGGACCAGGAAATCACTCCATTGAGTGTAAACTAAATCCATGAGCATTTGTTTCAAACACACTTGACTTGACAGAATTCCAGTTACCATGAATAGAAAGTGTGGGGAGGGGGCCCAAAGGGTATGCATTTGGTGCAGTGCAAGCTTTGGTATCTGAATGGGTACCGCATCTACATGCCACCATATGGGACAGATTCCTGTTTGAACAAATGAAGTAATTTCCCTATGATGATTTTCTTCATTTGAATTTAAAAATCTTTTTTTTTTTTTTGCTGTTGTTCAAAAGTTAGTTGACCTTCAATTATCAGTGGGACCAGATCCAATAAACAAAATGACACAGACACTTCTGGCATTTGGTTCAGTGGCTTTTGGGTTTTCCCAGCAGTAGGGTTGAGCGCAGTGTTCCTAGGATGACTGAGGACTACTTGGTAGGGACTGCATGTTTAGACAGGGTGGGTCTGGGAAGTATTCACACAAGGCCCACCCTGGGGCTGGCCTGTGGGAACAGTAAACACAGGGAAGTCTCCTATGTCATAGGAAGGAAGAGGCTATCTTCCAGCTCTGTGGAAGAACAGAACTGTGTGGTCTCTAGTGGCTTGAGGCTGGTGTCATCTCATCCCTGAGGTCATTATCACACAGGTCTTTCTCACACAACAGATGGTCTCTGCCTTGGAATTGGCAAGCAGAGGCTTCTCTTGTCCCACTTGGCAAATACCTACAGGCTAGAGCTGATGGGATGAGAGTATGGTTGGAACTGGGAAAGAGTAGAACACTGCCTCCAACCTGCTTGGGCAGAGTCAGCAGTGGGAGAGCAGAGAGTAATGGATCCTTGCACTAGTTTTGCTACTTGCCAGACCTGCTCGTTGGGGAAGATCCTGTTTCTTCTCCGAGCTCCTAATATAGCAGCTACAGCTCACATAGACCTTAGGAATTATCAAATTAAGTCAAGCTATGACTCCCAATATGAAAGAGGCTGTCCAAGGAAGGAACCATTGTTTTGTGTCATAAAATTTTGGGGAGATTTGAGACACTCCATACTTCTTGACTTCAGGAAGGAAAAACATAAAAACAAGGCTATAGGATGAAGTTAGGTCATTTGTAAGAAATGGATTCAATGAGAGATTTTCATATTAAATCAATTAAGTCCATCTCAGGAAGACAAATATTTCATCTTCACTTGTAGGTCCTAGTGTTTACAGACACCAGTCACACTTGCATGGGTGATATAAATAGAAGTGAATACATTCAGGGGAACAAATAGGACAAACGGAAGGGTTGGATGTGGGAGAGGGCATATGGGGGATGTGCTCAAAGGACATTTAATACATTTGTTTGAAAATTGCCATATATAACCCTATCTAATAAAATAAAAATCATATAAAATAAAATGACACACAGAGCAAAGTAGGTCATAGGACGGGCACAACCATTGACACAAACATCAGAGTTCCCCAGCACTCTCCAGCCAGCTGGTGACCTGACAGCCCTTGGCTCTTCATTTTTAAGTCAGCTCACTGCCCCCCCCCCCCCCCGCCCTGATACAAATGCACAAAAGGAAATCTTTATATATCATTTGCCCCAGTAAGACTTTTTAAGTACTATATTATTTTCACTGCTTTATTTTTTCTTAATCACTGTCTAATTAGATACTTCTGCCTGCCAAAGGTTCTTGCCTGAAGCCTGCTCTTTCCCTAATGCTTGATAATCTCCCCTTTGAAAGAGAAAGAGGTAAAAGACACGCTTGGGCCGAGCCCCAACAGAACTTCCCCTGGATGGAATTAGCCAGTGAGAAAGTGAGTCTCTTCTGGACCATGTTCACTGCCTGAGATGGCATTGTTCTCTTGTTGGGACAGGGAAGGCCATCTCCAGAAACTGCTGGTGGTACTTGATCCTCATTTCCTGAGTAGGGATGGAGAGATGCAGACTTTCTCCCACCTAGCCAGGTACTAGGTTTTCTCCTGGATAGGCTGAAATCCAGCCTGTGGATTGAGGAGATGTCCTGGTAAGGGACAGGACCATGTGTTTTTATCACTGCTGGCCTCAGTATGACCTTCAAATGTTCTCTATGAAAATGAACTCCTCTCTAATCCATACTGGTCCTACTCTGCAGCTTTTGGAGAAACACAGAGGAGAATACTCAGATGCTAGATAGACAACTCAGTGAAGTGCTTGCCTCACAAACACAAGGTTCTACATTCAACCACCAGGACCCTCATCAATAAGGCAGGTGTGGTGGCAGATGTTCAGAATCCTAGCACTGGAAAATAGAGGCAGGCTTGCTGATTAGACAACCAAGTCTCCTTGGCTAGCTTTGGGTCATTGACAGACCGTGCCTCCAAAACTGGTGCTTAGGACCTGGATGCCCACCCCTCATACACGCACATGCATTGACATGTGTACCTTCTCATACATAAACACCTACTAAGGAAAGTAGGACTGAGCATAATACACTTACTCCTTGGGGTTTGGGTTGTATTTTGGTCCTGGGGCTTGAACCCAGAGGTTTTACATGCTGAGCAAGCATTGAACACCCCACCAGTGAGCCACATGCTCTGCTCTGTTTTTTACTGTTTGAGACAGAGTCACACTGAGTGGAGAGGCTGGCTTTGAGCTTATTCTGTAGCCCCTGATGGTCTATAAGTTGAGACCCATGCAGCTGGAATGACAGATGTGGGTCATCAGGCTATCAGATTATCTAGGCTTATCAACTGTTTCTGGAAGGCCAAACTTGTTATAAAGGGGTAAGGTTTACATTCATCTGTGACTACAGAAACCAAGTTGTTTCTGACCACACAAAGTATCCTTGAACAAGTCTCCATGGAAGAAGAAAAGGGGCATGTGAAAGAGATGTCGGGGAGAAAAGAAGAGCGAAGAAGCCACCGTCCCCAAATGAGGCACCACAGTAAGATCAAAGGCTTGGTAGGAAAATCTCTGTATTTTCTTTTTTAAAGTCGAGTTTAATATTCAGGGTTTGGTGGGCACCAAGGAGAGGCAGGTGGCTGTTAACAGTCACACAGCTGGAAGTGCCTGTCTTGTGAACAACAAGGAGCACTTGACCCCTTGGGGAGGAGCATGTGGCCCTTGGGGATGTGTCTTGTTTATCCTATAGGACTGTTGTTGCTGCCACACGGGTCATCCTTCAGATCTGAGAGTTTGAGGATCCTGATTACAGGGAACTGTCCTCCTCACTGCCACCATATCCTTTATCCTAGAGGAAATGGCAAGGGGCGGGAATTACCTAATTAACCACCAAACTGTGAGTGACATTTCCTCTAACCCTTGCTGTGATCAAAGGACACAGGTCAACTGAGCAAATCATCAGTGCTGCTACAAGTAAGACTCTGAGGCTCAAGGAGAGGGGGATAACCAGATTAGACTAAGTGGCTCCTGAGACAGTGAGCTCAGCCATCACCAGCCCTTCCTCCTCCTTTGGGCCCTTTGGATCTGTAGTTTCCATTTACCCTAAGAGTAATTCTGCCTTCCCTGCTTCTGTTATGGTCTCATCATCTGCCTTGGTTCCAGGGAACATCCAACTGCGTCAAGCTCATTGCTGAAAATATGCTTTCTAAAGATTCTCTCTCTCTCTCTCTCTCTCTCTCTCTCTCTCTCTCTCTCTCTCTCTCTCTTTTTCTCTTACTCTCTCGTGTATGTGTGTGTGTGTCCGTGTGTCTCTCTTTCCCTCTCTCTATGCTTGAACTATGTATATTTGGGGGGAAATGTGTTTGCTGGGGTTCCTGAATGGAACTTTGAATACGTTGTATGCATGTGGGATTCTCCCTGCCTGCCCTCCGCCCCCCCAACTCAAAAAACCCACATTATTTTGCAGAAGATACTGATTTTTGCATACTTCATTTATGGTGAGAATGCCTTCAGAAGATGGGAAAGAAGAGGTATACTCCAATTTGCCAAGTTAACCTGGGAGTCTGCTGTTCTGTGTGAAATTAAAATATTATAGTCAGTGGTGATATGCTGGAAGACTTGGGATGCTACAGTTTTTGTGCCCACTCCTTGTGTCCTCTGACTTGTGTTTATTGACAACCTACTGAGTGCCTCATCATATGCTAGGGATACCCATGGGAGTGGGCATCATGCAGAAGCCACAGGCTGTAATGGTCACCTTGGTTGGGATCTTAACCTGCACCAGAGAAGAATCCCCAGGTGACATGACTTTCAAGTTTGCTGCCAAGGACAAAGATGTACAGAGTCAGAGATTTCTGATGGACAGACATCTTTTCCAACAGCCATTTTAGGAGTTTATGTTTTTATTCCATAAGGGAAAAATTCGAGCAATTAATTCTCTATACTAAAAGCACCTTAGTATCTTTTTGCCTCTGGCCTATAGCAATTGAGAAATGCTTACTGTTAGGCTTGTGTGATGCATCCTTGCTAATGTGGTAGTCACGCTGTCATTCATTCCTCCACACTGACATTATATAGGAATTTTATCCAACCAGACTTGGTATCACAGGTCTGTAATCCCACAGCCACTTGTGAACCTAAGGCAGAAGGATCACAAATTCAAGGCCAGTCTAGGCTACTGAGTAAGTTCAAAGCCAGCCTGGAAAACACAGTGAGGCCATGTGTCAAAATAAAATGTTAAGAAAGCTAGGGTACTTGACTAGCATGCAAGATGAGGCTCTAGGTCCAGGTCCCAGCACTTCAAAAAAAATTTCATATTTAAATCTCTCTAAAGCATGTTACAGATGAGGTATAAGCAGATAAAAAAGTACTTGTAACAAATATTTATAATAAAAATATCACATGGGAAATGATAAAGGGCTATCAACATAAACCATTTCTTCATTTAAATTCTGAATTTTTGTGGTAAAAATACACATAAAGCATAAATTTTATCATTTTATGCTTTTAAAATATTCAGTTCAGTGTCATTAATTACATGTAAGCATAACTACCATCTATTTCTGCTTTTTCTTAAGGTTTCTTGTATTTTACACTTATTTATTTATTTTTTTAGTGAGAGGTAGAGAGAGAGGAGGTCAGCAGTTCATTTGTGGAAATCACTTCCCTCCTTCCACCACGTGGGTTTCAGGCATAGGACTTATGACATCATGCTTTTGTGTAAGCACCACTACCCATTAGCTCGCCACCATTTCTGAGACTTAGAAAAAAAAAAAAAAACCATCCAGAAACTCTAACAATTAAGCCCTTCACTTCCTGGGTCCTCTTAATATTCTTTTCCATTGCTTTATTTGTGGTAGAGATTCTATGTTAGTGGAGTCATGTAGTATTATCCTTTTGTTTCTAATTTACTTCTTCATGTCATAATATATTATAACTTCTTATTTTATGACTGAATGATGTAGTGTAGTATGGCTGTCACATCTTATTTACCTTTCTGTCTGTTAACAGATACTGGAGTGTTTCCATCTTTTTTCTCCTGTGAATAATGTTGCAAAAAGAGGTGTCCAGATTGCTCCTTTAGCTCCTGTTTGCAAGTCTTTTGTGCATGTACCTAGGTGTGGAAATGCTGATGATTAGATGATGAAATTTTGGGGGAACCTCTAGAATATTTTCCACAGCAGCTGTACCAACCAATATCACAGCCAGCAAAGTTTCAGTGTCTCCACACCCTCACCAACATTACTCCACTTTTAAAAATGTAGCCATCCTCGGAGATATGAGATGGTATATCTCACCATGCCTGGATTTGTATCTCTCTAGTGACTAACAATTTATGTGGCTATTAGCTATTTGTACATCTTAGTAGGAAGACTACCTATTTAAATCTTTTACCCAATTTTTGGAGGTCTAGGCAGTATCAATTTTATTCATCTATTTATTTTTACTTTTTAAGCATATATTAATTGTACAAAGTCATGGGCTTTATTATGATGTTTTCAATACATTATATATTGTATATCCCATTTTTGAATTGTATCATCTATCTTTTTGTTATTGATTTTCAATTTTATATATTTTTACCCAACATATCATTTGAAATATTTCTTTTCATTATGTTGGGTGCCCTTTCTTTTTCTAGAAAATATCTTTTTTATTTTTAAAAGAATTATTTATTTTATTTAATGTGTATGAGTATTTTACCTGCACATATGTCTGTGCACCATGAGCATTCAGTGCCCAAGGAGCCGTAAAAGGGTGTTGGATTGCTGGAATGTCCTGGAACTGGTGTTAGAGATGGTTGTGAACCACCATGTGACTATTGCGAATTGAACTAGGGTCCTTTGCAACAACAGCCAGTGCTTTTAACCACTGAACCACCAGTCTACCCTCTGGAAAATAGCTTTTGATGGATGAACAGTTTGAATATGGATGAAGTACTGTCTGTCTATTATTTTTCATGTTGCTGTAGCTTGAGCATTTGAGGTCACACCAAGAGCCTCTTTCTAAATCTCACTCATTTACCCTCACCCTCAGCAGGTATTTATTGTCTATGAATGTGTCAGGGAATGAAGAGAGTAAGGCAGAAAAAGCTTTTGTCCATGTGGAGTCTATTCTCTTGTTAAAAGAAGCAAGTAAAGGGCAGTGTCTATCATGAAAAGCACAGTCTCAGAATATAGTGTGATAAAGAATTACTAGGTTTAAAAATGGGGGAGGGGTGCCTTTCTTCAGAAGACCCCTTGAGAAATTGCTTATTTCAACTGGTAGCTGAGTGATGTCAAGGGTTAGTATTTTAAGGATGTAGAAGATTGTCATTGCCCAGGAAGCCATATGCCTCAAGCACTCTGATGGGACCAATGTGTGTACCCTCATCTCTTTTGTCTCTCTTGTATTTCATGATTAATCAGCAACATGGAATGGCTTAATGGCTGAACACCAGTGGGAGGAAAGGGAGAAGGGGGAAAAGAGATGTTATTTATATTCTTTATGTGTCAAAGTTATGGACTCTTTGGCCACGAAGAAGGGGTAATCAAGTGACATATTAATTTGACCAGTATTTTGACAAGCTGCCCTGGAATGTAGGCTCCCAGAGTTACTCAAGATCAATAAACACTGTTCCTCAAGGGGGAAGGCAGCAGGCACCCAAACAGCTATTCTAGAAAGGAATGCACAATATACATTCCTTTCCCCAGACCCAGGACTGGCTGCTGCAGTGGGATTTCTGGGTGGTAGAGAGGAAAGGAGAAGCCAATGCTTGGTCTTCGGGGGACTTGCCTGATAAATATCAGAATGACAAATTGTCTTTCACAATCCCTAGTGCTAGATGGCAAGGCACAGCAGAGGCTCAGAGTAGAAGTCACATTCCAGGATTGCGAGATGAGGGGAACCAAGCCCAATTCCCAGAGTCCTTCTGGACCCCAGACCAAACTTTCCTTCTTGGGAAAATACAACCCGAAAGCAAACACACCCCAAACACAAGGCAGTCTCCCTCAGAACAGCTCCCAGACAGTTGTGATTCTCAGAACAATCTCAGCTTCGAACAAACAAAGCATAGAGAAGACCTTTCCCTAGGGAGCAGAAATCATGTCTGTTTCCCTAGGAATTAGCCTTATTTGGCATGATTTTCTAATTGGAGCAGCACACAAAATATGTCTATTTGTGAGTTTAATAAGCCTTCATCTTTCTTAACATTATCACTCCATCTTGTCCCAAGGAGGGAGTTAAAAGTTCCATATTCCCTTCTTCAGCTCCTAAATGTCAATAGTGAGGTTGTGTTCCACAAGCAGGCTTCTATTTTGGTAGGGACTGATTGCTTGCTTGCTTGAACTACCGTTTCATTGGAGGTAGGGTCTTATTCCAAGGCTGGCTTGAAATTTGCTATGCAGAAAGACTGAACCTTGCTGTTTTATTTTAATTTGTTAAAAATTTTCTTTGTGACCCTCGGCCTCAGTGGTTAAACATTTTTGAATATTCTCACTCATTTCTGCTTTGTGATACCATCCATCAGACTTGGCACAGGTGGAAGTGTAAATAATTATTTTGTGATAGAAATATGTGATGAAGATTGAAAACTGTCCCATGTTGCACGTATGTTCACAAAAATTGAAGCTACTGACAGTGATATAATAAAGTTAATGTTACAATCAATCCTTTGATAAATGTATTAGGTGGCTACAACATCATAAAGAAAGAAAAAGGGAAAGGAAAATTGCCAGGTGCTACACTCCACTCGGGCCATTTCAGTAGGATGGATAAAATTAACAAACTAATTCACAGAATAATTTTTAAATTTAAATGAGAAAGTTAATAGAGCAAATGTTACAATTTAAGTATTGTCTAAATAGATACCAGTCACAAATGGAAGCTTGGTGAGATTAAAATAAAACCTTTCTTCAGAAGAAGCATATGTAAGATTATATGCATGCATATACAATACATGTAGTACATAATGCATAATGATGTATGGTGTGTTAATTAGCACATTTGTACATGCATACATAATAAATATTTTGAATGTACAATAAGAAGACTGAAAATATTCCTTTTTATCCAAGTCCAGCTTTCACTCAGAGAAATTAGTGCTAAGAAAATAATTCAAATAGATAACAATCATTTTTTTCCAAATTAAAAATTGTAATCTTTTTACAAAAATTAAAAATCATAAATTTATTAAACTTTCAGTGTGTGTGATGGTTTGAAAGAAATAGCCCTCAAAGGGGGTGGCACTATTAGGAGATGTGGCCTTGTTGGAGTAGGTGTGATCTTGTTGGAGGAAGTGTGTCACTGTGGAGGTAGGCCTGGAAATCTCATATATGCTAAAGCCACGCCCAGTGTCTCAGACTACTTCTTGTTGCTTGCACAAGATGTAGAACTCTTGGCTACCTCTACAGTCTGCCTGCATGCCACCATTCTGAACCATGATGATAATGGACTAACCCTCTGAAAATGTAAGCCACCCCAATTAATAGAGTTGCTGTGGTCATGGTGTCTCTTCACAGCAATAGAAACCCTAACACAGCAATAGAAACCCTAACTAAGACAGTGTGTTAAGCTTAGACAGCTGATACATTATACTTGTCTTAAATCTTGTGCTAAAACATACAGCAATACAGCCAGGCAACATTTCAATCCCAGGTTAAAATTTAAAAATATGCATGATCAAAGCAGGTAAAAGGTGAATGTCTTTAAACAATGCTGATTTGGATTTAGCCCTGAGTTTCATGAAGTATATATAAATCCAAAGACAGGAAGGTAAGTTTCCTTCTAAAATACAATAAATGAATTGGAAATGACCTAAGGAAGGGAAATGGAGAAGACAAAGGAAGGCCCCACTCAGGCGCTGTCCATTGTTTTCTTGGTCTGTTGTGAAGAGAATCCTGTGCTGTCTGCAGAGGCAGCAAGAAGATCAAATGAGCTTTTGAAGAGCAGAAACCACTCCTCTAGAAAGGGAAGAAGACTGTAACCATGTATCAAAGCAAAACTAGTCCTCCAGGGCTTGTGAAAACAGTTGTTGAAATCCGAAGATTCATTAGGGAAATTTTCTAGAACTTCGAATCTTGTTAGAAAAGAGGATGGATGCTGTTGGCTCAGCCACACTCCTGTGTCCTAAACATAGTGTGTTTTGTCAAGTCACTTGGGCCGCCCAAGTGGCTTCTTTCTTTGGAAACTTATCTCTGAAGAGCTGGGTGTTTACTTCATCAGAGACTATGTATGAAAGGGAGTTGATATTAACGAGGTTTGTGTCAAAATAACTTCACATCCTGTATTGATGGTGTCACTACGAGTCTGGTAGACCAGAGGCCAAATGCCTTTTAGTTTCAGAGAAGCATTTGATAATGTTTCTCTGATAGCCACACGAGCAGGATTATGACATGGGAACTAGATGGTGGGAAGACTGGATACAATCATAAATGTCTGAGGAACTCCGCCCAGCTATGCCTGATTAATGATGCCTTGTCTACTCAGTGGGAGGTCCCTAGCCATTGACATGGAGATCTTTCCCTGGCCCCATTCTGTTTGTCTTTTTTTTTTTTTTTTTAAATCAAGTCCTTCGGTTGAAAGTATGTATATCACATCTTCAGCGGCCATAAAGTGGAGGGGCATCGTTGATGCATAGTTGACAGAGCTTAGACACAATGGGACAAACAGGCAGGAACAAGGGACTGAAACTAGAGATCAGTCTTTTCTAGACAGAAGGTAGTTTTACTCGGGGGAGAGGGCTGCTAATAATAACTTCCAATCATTGCAACATGGGAGATATGAGACTCATTAAAAGAAAAAGAACAAAAGACCTGATTTTTTTAAAAAACACTATTTCCAGAATAAATATGCATTTTTGGAATGAGGAAGACCCTGAATTAAAAATCAGAGAGTACCTATCATAGGGTTGACAGTCCTGTGCCCCTTGACCTACAAGGACATCTAGAGTATTATGTCCTGATTCAAGCCTCACATATCAAGAGATTCTCTAAAATACTAGAGAGCAAGCAAATGAGGATTGATATAACCTTGAAGAAAAGAAAACCTATATTAAGCTGATTGAATCGGCCTCAGAAAGACAAATATCACATAGCCTCTCCTGTAGGGGCCTATGTGTTATAGATATATGTCAGATATGTACTGATAATGTAAAATCAGAAGCAAGGCTGTTTGGGGGAACACCGGAGACCAGTGGGAGTTGGGAAGGGTAAGGGTTATGTGGTTTTGCAGGAATTGTGTTCAAAGTATATTATACATACACATGAAATTGTCCTTATATAGCCATGTATATATTTTTAAAGAAGAAAAAGAAAAAGAAAGGAAATTATAAAAGAAAAGAAAAAATAGAACCAATGTCCAATGTATTCCCTAGCACCAAGCCACACTAGAAAGTTGACATTTGTTTCCATGAACCCAGAGGTATGGGTGCCATATGCATCCTTTTGTAAATGACAAGACTAAGGTTCAGCATTTAAGGAACTTGCCCCAAACTAAATGGCTAGACAAGGTCCAAATGACTGTAGGACTGTAAGTTCCTAAACTCAAGATCTACTCTGTCTTTCAGAGAAAGCCATCCAGATGTATTGTAGAGATACACATTGTCTTCACGTATTTCCAACACCACGTTATCCTATAGAATATTTAACTATGTGGGACTTGATAAATAAGAACTAAAGTCTTTGTGCAATTTTACAGGACCACCCATTTTTGCCTGATGTAAGGGAAGTGTGTAATGAGTCATAGCACAGAAATTTGCTCACATACATTATGGGTTCCCTTTCTCTGGAGCAGTTGAAGCAGAGGGGAGAAGAGCACTCATCCATGTCAAAGATTCAGCTTAAAGACCTGTGCCATCCCTGACATGAAGGAAAATAGAAATCTCTGAGTCTACAAATCAGGCCAACATGAAATTCAAGTGCATTGAGAAAGTGCTAATCTGCCAGCTTTGCAGCTTCCTCATTCTTGAGTCCTGCTGTTTAACTCCATGTCACATTCCAGATTGCTGGATCCCATTTCTGGCTTTGCTACTTGCTAGCTCTGTGATTCCCTGGATCTAACACCCAAACTCAGCAACACCATCTGTCCCTTGAGCAAAACAGGAGCAGAAAGAGTGCCTCACTGAGTGGCTGTGTCAGCATTAAATGCAGCATCCATTGAGACCACATTAAGCTCAGTTCCAAGCCTACAACCAAATTCTAATCAATGCGAATGGCTGGTAGTAATGCTATCATGGTCATACTCATGATAAACGGAAACACCCTTGTCTTCCATTCTTCAGTGTGTTGAGAAGGAATTGAGGCTGCTGCTCCCTGAGGAAATTTGAGCCTCAGACAGGCCAAGATTTCTGAGCAGTAGCCAATCACAAATTACCCTAGAATTCAGGAAGTCCATAACAGAATGACCAGCTGCTTTAGAGCAAAATGACACAGATTTGGGTTCCCCTTAATGTCCCTCAGGTCAAGGTATAAATCAAGGAGCAAAGAATCCATTCTTTTTCTTTTCTTTTCTTTCTTTCTTTTTTTTTTTTTTTGTCTTCTTATCGACCTTATGCTTCAATGTCATTTTACTCTTGGACTGAAGTAAGAGGTGTGTTCATTTTAGCCCATCATATTGCAAGTGTGTAACATGGAAACTGAGAGACCTCCTTACCCCTTTGTACTGACCCCCAAAGCACACCCCTTCCTCCTCTTAGTTAAAGGAACTTGGCTGAGTCATATGTAACCCTTCATGATGTTTTTATTTTCTGAACCACAGAAAATGTGTATTTCACTCTTTCGTATACTGAACACTTGTGTCGGGCGTTACTAGACACTGAGGTCAGGTAGGTAGACGCCAAGCTGCTGTCGTGGCTTGGACCTTGCTGTCTAAATAGATTCGCTCTTTTTGATTTCTTTAATCAATTAATTTATTTCTATTTTCTGTGCATGGGTGTTTACCTTCATGCATGTGGTGCCAGAAGAGAGAGTTGGGTCCCCCTGGAGTGGGAGTTATAGGGGACTGTGAGTCATCTGATGCAAGTTCCGGGGACCAAATTCAGGTTCAGGTTTTCTTGAAGAGCCGCAGGAGCTCTTAACTGCTGAGCCATCTCTCTAGCCCTTAACTCCGTCGATTCTCATCCTTGAGACTATTTGGACTAGCCTGAATTATGGCATAAGGAATCATGGAAAGGACTATGAGATCAAAATTGAGTGTATCTAGTTAGATCTTACATCACAGAGAGAACATGTCGTCGTGGCCTACTAGGAAGCATGTGACCCACATCTGCACCACCCAGGGACGCCACAGCATTGGCTTTAACATGGAGGGCACAGCAAATAACACTCCCAGAGTTTTTTTTTAAACACAATTTCTTTATTGATTCTTTGGGAATTTCACATCATGCACCCTATTTCTGCTCACCTCCAAGTCCCCCATATCCTCCCCTCACCTCTGCAGTGCCTCCCAAAAAAGAAAGCAAACAAACAAAAAACAAAGCAAAACAAAAACCCCTTTGATCCTCTTCCTTTGTCCTGGAGTCATTGGGAGCTACAGTGTGTCATACAGTGTACCCTTCTGTCCAATCAGCTGTAGTATGAATCTTAAAGAGTCTTATTAATAAAATCAAACCTGAGGCCAATTATTGGGGTGAATACCGGAAGATCAGAGAAGCAGAACAAGCCGCAGCTACCTCACCTCGCCATTTCCTCAGCTGATCCTGTTTCCTCAGACTGGATGCCTCTGAGTCCTCATCCAGAATGAATCTCAGCTGAACTGTGCTGCTCAAAAGCCTAAAAGCTTAACCAGCTAAAAGCTGCTAGTTTCTGGTCCTCACACTTTATATATCTTTCTGCTTTCTGCCCTCACTTCCTGAGATTAAAGGCTCACTTTCTGGGATTAAAGGCATGTGTCACCATGCCTGGCTGTTTCCAATGTGGCCTTGAACTCACAGAAATCCAGAGGGATTTCTGCCTCTGGCATGCTAGGATTAAAGGTGTGAGTGCCACCATTTTCTAACCTCTGTATCTAGTGACTGTTCTGTTCTCTGACCCCAGATAAGTTTATTAGTGTACACAATATTTTGGGGAACACAATACCACCCCAATCAGATTTACTTGCAAATGCTCCTTGTAATGAGTCATTGATCCGGTCAAGGCCTCTGCTTCTGGCACACCATCATCACCAGACTCCTCTTGGATATCCCTCAGCCACCCCAAGTCATGGAGATCCTTGGGGTGTTGTTCCACAGGACCAGTCCCTTCACAAGGTCCAGCAGGTAGATGTTAGGGTGGGCCAATCCAAGGCCCAGCTGTGGTCCTGGGTTAGCTGAGCTGGTTGGTAGGGCCCATTAGGCCACCCCCCGTCTGGCAAGGGGCAGAGCCAGCCCCCCTATACCCATGCCATCAGGGTCAGTTTTCCCTTGCCCATGGTGAGGGGTAGGGCTA
Source organism: Peromyscus californicus insignis (assembly GCF_007827085.1). Classification (NCBI taxonomy): domain Eukaryota; kingdom Metazoa; phylum Chordata; class Mammalia; order Rodentia; family Cricetidae; genus Peromyscus; species Peromyscus californicus. The sequence continues at coordinate 97,049,053 of NW_026294606.1, forward strand.
TCTCTCCCTAGTGTGTGTGTGGGAGGGGGCAGCTCTCCCATGAGGGTCAGAGCCAGCTCTCTTGCTGCATTGTCCAGCGGGGGACAGGACCAGCTTCCCCAGAGCCAATGAAGGGCGGGGCCAGCTCAGCATGGCCCTCTGATTTCATCACACATGGTTCCTATGGTCTCCTGAGGTGACACTGGCTACAGACATCAACCCAGACCTCATCTGCAGCAGGACTACAGACCAAGACATGGCCTTCAGCAGCAGCTCAGGCCTGGATGACATTCTGGATCCAAGTAGACGCACAGGCCACTCAAATCAGGGTGGCCCCTGGACACCAACAAGGCCACAGGTTTCAACCCCAACCCTGGGATTCTGTGTAACCTTTTGGCAATACAGGTGTCGGACTTCAGCATAGACCCCAGCTGCGGTAGGATCACAGACCTAGACGTGGTCCTCTGCTGCAGTTGAATCTGGATGTCACCCGTGTGCCAAGTGTCATTGCAGGCCACTCAGCTCAGCATAGCTCCAGCGGCAGCATGGTCCTTGGACACTAACATGGCCCCAGACCTTGGGCATCTGCACAGCCCTCGATTGTAGCAGGAGCCTCAGACATAACACAGACCTTCAGCTGCAGTAGGGCCATGGAGCCCAGATGTCACCATCGCATTGGGTAACAGCTCAGCCCTCTCAGATCTGTATGGCCCCCAGCTGCAGCATGGCCCTAGAACACCAACATGGACTCAGGTGGCTGAACTAACCCTGGGTATCCACACAGCCCTCAGTGGCAACAGGAGTCATGGGCGTTAACCCAGACCCTGGATGCTGTAGGGCTACAGACCCAGACATGGTCCTCAGCAGCAGTCTGGGTGTGCATGTCACCATGGCCCTAGGTGGCAACACAGGCCACCCAAATTGATATGGCCACAGTAGCAGTAGTGTGCCCTCAGACGCCAACACAGCCCCAAGTGGAACCCTAGATCCTGGGAACCTGCATAGCCTTCAGTGGCAACAGGAGCCATGAACAACAACTCAGCCCCTGGCTACAGTAGGGCCACAGACCCAGACATGGCCTTCAGCAGCCCAGGCCTGAATGACACCATCGCCCCAGGGTGGCAGCACAAGCCACCCAGACCAATGTGGCTCCAGTGGCCGCCCTCAAACACCAACAAGGCCACAGATTGCAGCCCGGACCCCGGGCTTCCGTGTGGCCTTTGACAGCAACATGGGCCATGGATGTCCACACAGACCCTGACTGTGTTAGGACCATGAACCCAGACATGGTCCTTAGCAGCAGCCTGGACCTGGATGTTGCTGTGGATATCGCTCTGTATAAATAAAATGCTGATTGGCCAGTAGCCAGGCAGAAAGTATAGGCGGGACAAGGAGAGAGGAGAATGCTGGGAACAGGAAGTCTGAGTCAGGAGATGCTGCTAGCCGCCGCCATAAGTACCAACATTGTAAGATACTGGTAAGCCACGAGCCACATGGCAAGGTATAGATTTATAGAAATGGGTTAATTTAAGATATAAGAACAGTTAGCAATAACCCTGCCACAGCCATACAGTTTGTAAATAATATAAGTCTCTGTGTGTTTGTTTACTTGGTTGGGTCTGAGCGGCTGCGGGACTGGCGGGTGAGAGAGATTTGTCCTGACCCTGGGCCAGGCAGGACTGGAGAAAACTTCAGCTACAGGATGTCATTATAGGCTCAGGTGGCAAGCAGGCTTCCCACATCAGCCTACTTCTCACCACCTTCATTTCTTCCATTCTGCCTCTTCCCACACTGCATGAACCATTCCGCTTCTCTTTCTCATTTCTCCACCACATATTTGCTCATCATAATGGGACCCATTGGCTGACCTGGGTGGTCTATGGGTGGCTAGCACCTGCCTGAGTGGAATTGCACCAGAGAGGTCATGGTTGTCTTCCTGCCAGCACAGGCCTTGGACTACTCTTAGATTTTTAAGAGGCAATTTACATATTTTGGTATTATGTCTAGAATTGATGGATTTGATCAATTTTCATTGTCTCTAGCAAATTTAATCTTTTCCTAGCATCAGATCATAGGAATAATTCAAAAACATTTCAATTAGGGGAGGAAAACGTCTCTCATAATGTTTGTCTTTTAGGAGTTATATATTTAATAATCAGAATCAGGCTTTTTTTTTCCAGACTAGACAAGTGGCTACCAGTTTGAAATCTTTTCTGAGTTGATTAATTGGACAGCAGAGGTCACTACCATGGGGACAGACTTGACTAGATATTTCCATTTAGGAGAAGCTAAACATTTGGTCTTGGCTGTAACGTGTTTCTTTTTCCCCTTACGTATGTTGAATCCACTATAGAATCCACATCCATTTTGTGAGTCTTTCCCTTCTTGCTAAGTAACTTCTTGCTTTTTTTTTAGATCCATAGCCCATGGATATGCAGGCCTGGGAGGACATGGTAAGGACAGGTGCTTGGTGTGACTCAGCAGCCTTTCAATATATCGCAGGATAGCATGTGGTCTGCCCATATAGACCAGAGTTTCCCAGGCAACTGAGTACTGCCTCATGGGACTTCCTTGGGACGTTGAAAGAAGACATTGAAGTGAGCATCTTGGAGCATGCTGTCTCCCAGCCATTGTTCTCTCCTTTGTGTTCTTCTCTGCAAGCTCCACTACTCCAACCCAAGGCTGCCAGATAAGGGAAATGAATTCCGTGTCAGCACTCCAGAGGGTTCCTGGGGGCACGGAGAACTTTTTAAAGTTTCAACAGCTCAGTGTTTTAGCTACTAACGCAGTCTCTTACAATAACAACACTTTAGTTCATGGAGTGAATCGAGTTACATACGTAAAGAATTCAAGTGCACCCAGATTTGTTAAAAGACACAAACATGCTCAGCTTGGGCATGCTCACATTGGATCCACACATTCTCTCATCCTGGTTTTTCCATTTATATTGTTTCTCTTATTCCTTAACCACAGTAAGAGTAATGATATTCAACACTTTGTTTTCTTTCAAATTTGGATCTTTGTATCTATTTTTTAACTCTATTTTTAGACAAAGAAGAGTGGTTGGCTAGAGAGAGATTTATAAAACTGCTTTTCATTTATGTTAAGAGAACAGACTAGAACCAGATAATATCTCTCTCTCTCTGTCTCTGTCTCTCTCTATCTCTGTCTCTGTCTCTCCTCTCTCTCTCTGTCTCTGTCTCTGTCTCTCTCTCTCTCTGTCTCTCTCTCTGTCTCTCTCTCTCGTGTGTGTGTGTGTGTGTGTGTGTGTGTGTGTGTGTGTGTGTGTGTGTGTGTGTGCTTGTTTGGACCTAGCGTGTTGTACATGCTAGGCAAGCATTCTGCTACTAAATTATACCAGCCCCAGACAGGTTTTTCTGTTAATCTCAGCTTCATCATCCACGATTCATGTGGCCTTGCCTAAGTGGTCTTGAGTTAGCTGATTTCTCCCTATACTTCAATTTACTTCTCTGTAAAATGGAGAGAACAACACAGTGAGGATTGAATGGCTAAAACACAAAATGTAAATGAGTTCCCAGCACAAAATAAGAACCTGTCTAATTCTAGCTGTTACTTATTCTTCTGTCCCTATGATGTTCAAAATTTCACTGTTCCTTCTTACTTCACAGAGCTAAAATGTCAGCAGCAGCATGTTTCAGAACAATGGTGTTTGATCTCTCAACAGCAAGATTTCTGGGCTATTCTTTGCTATTTAAGACTACAGAAGACATTTATTGTTTCTGTGACTTTTCCCAAGTCCAACTATTGGTTGTTAGGTGGGGACAACATTGGTGTTAATCTTCTTGTCATTCTTCATGATGTGAACTTTATAACAAGCTTAGTCTCTGCTCTTGGATGGTCAAGAAAAGTGGAATTCTTTGAATTAATCTTTAAAATTTACTTATTCCTATCCAAACATCTAATAAGGGCACCACTTACTTTTAAGTTTATTTTCTGATAGTAACCCTGACTCTTTTTCTTTCCTTTAAATTTTTTAAACTTTTTTTTCTTACTGAAGGGCTCTGTGTTGACAAAATGTTGATTAGGTTAAATTGAAAAAAATTAAACTTATTCTTTGGTAATTTCATACATGAATACAACATGTTAGGTCATGCCTACCTCCACTCCATCACCTGCTTTTCTTCTTCAGATCATCTAGGACTCTCTCCATATTCCCCTCCCATCTTTGTATTAGGAGGTGTGGCCTTGTTGGAGTAGGTGTGGCCATGTGGAGGAAGTATGTCACTGTGGTGGTGGGCTTTGAGGTCTCAAATGCTCAAGCTACACTCAGTGTCACCCACAGTCTCTTTCTACTGCCTGTGGATCAAGATATAGAACCCTTAGCTCCTTCTCTGCCTTCATGCTGCCATGGTTCTCGCCATGATGATAATGGACTAAACTCTGAAACTGTAAGTAAACCAGCTGCAGTTAAATGTTTTCCTTTGTAAGAGTTCCCATGGTCATGGTGTCTCTTCATAGCAATAGAAATCCAAACTAAGACAGCACTCTCAATTCATTTCCATGACTGGCTATGTTTTAATCCATACAGCTCTTTCAAGCTAATTTAATCAATGTTAATGCAAAGAGAAGGCTGCTTAGGCTGATGTCTTCATTGAGAGGTTTTTCTATAGCAGGAGGGGAGAGACTGTAAAGAGCTCTATAGAGATCAACAAAGAAAGAGGCCAATTGGCAGAGAAAGACTGGAAGCACTTTCTCACCTGGGCTTCATCTATGGAAGAGAGTGTGCTCCATCACTGTGTAACCATCTTATAGAAGGCCTTGAGCTTCCCTCACTAGCCCACTCCTAATTCTTGGGAGTGCTTTTCCTTGCTTAATCAGCTTTCTCTAATTCTATGCCAGACTTCATGCTGGACCACAAGAGCCTGGAATAGGGTACTGAACTCAGATCTGCAGTTCAGCACTAAGCATATTCTTCCTTTGCCTTTTCTCTCTTTCAGACACTGGCCAGAAGCCTAAACATGCTCTGAAACTCTGAGTCTCCTCCCTCGTTCTCTGCAGCCCCCTCCCCTCCCACAACACAGTGGCTTGCAGATCTCATTGATGAACATGCCCGCTTTCTCAGGCCCTGACTCTAATAGCTTCCTCTCTCCTTCATCTCCCCTCTTAGCAGCTACTAGGATTTACAGCTCGCCTGTCCTGTTTTCTTTCCTCTTTCTTCTGAGTCCATCTTTAAATTCTTTTATTGATGAGACTAAAAGCACAAAAGGGAATCCCAGGTTTTTACTTTTTCTTTTTGCAGTTTAGGGTTGCTCCCAGACTTTTAGAGATAGTTCCATTTCTTTGTCTCTTAAAACTGCTGGTGCTTTTCTTTAAAGTTTATTGTAAAAGTGCTCATGAGGTGGTAGTTCTGAGAGAGATGAGGCTCCTAAGGGACTGCAGACTTCTAAAAATGATGAGGTCAAACAGGGTGAGAAGCGCCAGATGGAGTAGCTGGCATATTTGATGCATGCAGTATTGGGTCATATAGGGTTACTCTCATGTTTCCTTGAGAATATGAAAACAACAAAGACCATTTACTCTGTCATTTCAAAACACATGCTATGTTTAAATCTTACCTCACTATTTCCCACTTTAGTGGACTGGAAGCTCAACACAAATGCACAAGCTTAACGGAAGACAGGCAGAGCTCAAGGCACCCCTCTCCTCCACCTCTGATGCCTAAGAAAAATTGAATTTCAGAAAAAAAATATCAGAAACGTAAGTTGATCTTGTGTATTCAACCAGTGATTTATTCAGTCACAATTCCCTTAGTGCCTACTATGATATGTAAGCACAGGATTATATGAGTGGCCCTGAGGAAAAGGCATGTCATTACCCATACGGTCAATACAGGAAGATATGGACCAATTATAGACGGAGGATAAAAAGTATGTTCAGAAGGCACAGCCGTATTTTGAACCCACATTCTGTTCTCCTCTTTTTTCTGTCTATTCCCTTCATCATCTTTCCTTTCGGTGTCTTTACACAGACTTCAGCCACGCTCCTGCTGTGCCACACTCACACAGGATGGAGCCCGTCCTGGCTGGACTCTGAGACCCAGCATCTTCTCTCTCTTCATTCCCATTGAAGCCTTCACTTCTGAGACTCGGAAGCTTGAGTCAGGCACATTTTAATATCTTCGGTCTGAAGTTGGAGTCTGAGAGCTTCCTCTAGATTTATTTCCCAAGTCTCAAGGGAGATTAGCGATCAACTTTCAAAAAGATTAGTTCTTGAGGCTTAACTACCCATCCTACCCCAAACCTCAGGCTTTTTTGGGACATTACCTCATTGAAGAGTATCCTGTTCCTCTAGCTGTGCTAGCTAGGTGATGGACTCATTCTCAACATGTTTGTCTCCATCCTCTGGACTTTCAGTAGAATCTTCTCAGTCCTTTCCATGTCTCTCTCTTTTTTTTAATTTTTATTTTTATTTTGCAATACAATTCAGTTCTACATATCAGCCACGGATTCCCTTGTTCTCCCCCTCCAGCCCCCCTCACCTTCCCCCCAGCCCCCCCCCCCCCATTCCCACCTCCTCCAGGGCAAAGCCTCCCCCGCAGACTGAGATCAACCTGGTAGACTCAGTCCAGGTAGGTCCTGTCCCCTCCTCCCAGGCCAAGCCAAGCGATCCTGCATAGGCCCCAAGTTTCAAACAGCCAAATCATGCAATGAGCACAGGACCCAGTCCCACTGCCTGGATGCCTCCCAAACAGATCAAGCCAATCAACTGTCTCACCCATTCGGAGGGCCTGATCCAGTTGGTGACCCCTCAGCCATTGGTTCATAGTTCATGTGTTTCCATTCGTTTGGCTATTTGTCCCTGTGCATTATCCAACCTTGGTCTCAACAATTCTCGCTCATATAAACCCTCCTCATTCTCGCTAATTGGACTCCCAGAGATCTACCCGGGCCTTTCCATGTCTCTTAATCTCCATGAACTTCGCCATCTTGGTCTCCTTGAACTCATTGCCTGTGACTGGGACACCTGTGATTCCTTGTTGTACCCTGTCCTTGCTTTTTAATCTTTTCCCTACTCTGCACTCATTGTGGGATTTTTTTCAAATGTTAATCTTCTCACCTTGTCCTAGCCCTTCTTCTGAGCATATTTCAATGGATGCTCAAAGATCTTATTACAAAGACAAGTCTTTTAAAACTAACTCCAAGTATTTACTGTTTATTTTGTCTCTTAGTTCACCATCCTTTAATGCCTGCATCTGGCTACGCCAGTCATTTTTTTTTTGAATGAACCAACTCTAGCCCAAAGCAGGGCCTTAATGTATGCTCCCTTTTCTTTGTCTAAAATGTCTCTATCCAAAGTTCTTCGTTGTAACTCCTCCACCAATTTATATCCCAACTCAGACATCATTTAGTTCATAAGAGTTCATCTTCCGTTTGCTATTATGTAAGAAACTTTGTTTGATTCAAAGGATTGTATTAATCAGTGCTTGTGCAGTTAGTCATTCATTTATTGAAATAATATCAGTTGTTTTTACTAGAAGGCAAGCTCCTGAGATGAAGTCTCTTTCTATTTGCTACGATGTTCTCCATTGCCTACTGTATAGCCTAGTATGTAGGAGTCATTCAGTAAATATTTGAAGGGATGCACCATGACAAGGCATTATAGGATCATTCCATACAGAAGCACACTTACGTTCCAGCTATTTGTGCTCATAAAACCCAATCTTTGTCTCTATATTATAACAGGGAAAATGGTGGCTGTGGTTGCCACTCCTCTTTCAGCCTCTTTACACAATACTGGGGCCACTGTCATAACCGAGGCCTTGGTAAGTGGCATATCAAAACTGCATTTCTGATGAGTTTCCTGTGGTGCTGCTGCTGGTGGGCAGACCACACTTTATGAGCTACTGTACCAGCCCATCTGTGCTTTAGGAAGACAGTTCCTAGTTTCACGTTCCCAGCCTTTTCAAGAAATCGTCCTTCCCTCCTTTTTCACAAAGACTGGCTTTGGGTGTGATGGGACTCGAACAGTTTTGTCTTTCCTGAAAGGACCATGGAAAGATTCTCTGTTTCGGCGCTGAGCAGTGCTTGGGGATTTAGTTTCCCCAAGTGATTGGCTGACTGGCAAGACTCTCCTCAGTTTCAACATGGACAAGTGCCTGCAACTGCAAATGAGAAGGAGAGGGAGGCTCAGGAGGCTTAGGTTTCAGACGTCTTTCAGTGCGGAATTAATTTTAAGGAGTCACACAACAATAAAGCATAAAATGAGTCCAGACACCATCATTCAGGGCAAGCTTACCCTCTGAAACTGGCATCATGCCAGCTTAGAGCCAGGTGCCTCTCTTGGATCTGAGTCAATTGCCCTGCGGCCACCTACAGAGCACTCAGGTAAGATCCTAAAGCCCATCACCTCTGTCTACCCTGCTTGATTACTATTTCAGGTCCCACCTAAGGACTCCCAGCTGGCTGGCCATGGGCCAGCATCTCAGGCACAACCTTACCATTATCCCCTGGGCTGTCCCAAGGATAGGTAGGACCATGGGGTGAATGAGGTCCGTTTGCCAAACTCCTTGGCTTAGGCTTCCCTTTGAAAGAGGTATTGTTGACCTGTGACTACAGAGTTTATAGTTTGAGATCCTAGGACCAGTGGTCACAGAAAGAAATAGGAATGCCAGAGAAGCAAAACTAAGATTTTAATACAAAAACAGGGGGCGGGGGTGGAGGGGAAATGGGGTGGAGTGGGAGAAGAGCCGGTGTACAGAGTGAGAGGCATTTGCAGCATGTCCCAGAAGAAGATGAGTTCTGTGGCTTTAGTACCACAATATGATGAACAGGTGGTAGCTGTTTGCCCTAAAGGATGTGTGTTTGAGTTAAACTAAAACATAGGGTTTGCGCTTGTCTTAGGAAACATATAAATATTTTTGCACTTATTTATTCATTTTGCATGTGTGGGTGCATGCCTGCCAGCCATAGTATGTGCATGGAGGTCAGAGAGCGGCTTGGAGGAGTCAGTTGTCTCTTTCAACCATGTGTACCCCCAGGACTGAACCCAGATCATCAGGTTTGGCAAGAGTGCAGCTCTTTAGTCCTAGTAAAGCATTTCTTATAACTTGTTTTTATTGTATCATCCGTGGTCCATAGCAACAGGTTTCATAACGATGCTTTCTTGTCATTATGAATATATGTCATCTACTTTGATCCTCTTCACTCCCTATCTTGTCTTCTTTCTTCTCCCTTCCCCCGCCCACCCGTCCTTTTCCTCTTCCTGCTTTTGCTTTCTCCTATCCCTACGTGAGGGAAAGAGCGATATTTGCCTTTTGGTGTTGGACTTATTTAACATGATGATCTCCACAACTGCATCCATTTTCTGGGAAGCAGCATCAGTTTGTTCTTCTTTTCTCTTTGTCCATTCATCTGTTGATGGACAGCTAGGCTGATACCTTAACTTGGCTATTGTGAACAGCGCTGCAGTCAGAGTAGATGTGCAGGTATCTCTGTGATTCATTGAGTTAGCAAATACTCACCAGTGGTTGAGCTGAGTCATGAGGACCTTTCATTTATAGTTTCATGAGGAACCTCCGTTTAGGTGTCCACAGTGGTTGGACAAATTTCTGGTTTTCTTTCTTTTTTTTTTTTTTTTTTTTTTTTTTTTTTTTTTGGTTTTTCGAGACAGGGTTTCTCTGTGTAGCTTTGCACCTTTCCTGGAACTCGCTTTGGAGACCAGGCTGGCCTTGAACTCACAGAGATCCACCTGCCTCTGTGGACAAATTTCTATTCCTGCCAATGGTATATGAGCGTTCTCTCCCTCCACACACCCTTGCTACTATTTATTATGTTTTCTTATTGTTGTCTTCAATGTTTAAAGGTACCTAAAGTGGGACCTAAACACTCAACTACAAGAAAGGCAATTGACCAGTTGTGTAGAGGCCCTTCCCACATCGGTGGCCTGGTCCAATCCCAGCAGACTGATCCCAGCCAAAGATTAAGTCCAGCCAACATACTAAGCAGAGCTTGTTCCTCAGAGATGCAAAGATCCCCAATGGCCACTGTTGGCATTGAGGCTTCTTCAGCGGTTTCCAGAACCTTCCTTTGACTGGAGAGTAGTCTTAAGTTGAGTCTTTGTGGGTCTGTTCAACAGCCCTCTTTCCTTCCTTCTCTTGGAGTCAACTTGCATCACAATCAAATGGGTTCTCTGTTTTCCTAATTCCCTCCCCATTTTTCTTGTATATAGCTCCCCTATGAGGTCCCCGAGGATTTGATCTAGCTCATAGGATTCTAGTAAAACTAGAAGCACTTCTGCATGCAGATATAGAAATGCTGGTGGGAAGGGGTGTGTGAACAGAATGAGCCTCTCTCTTCTGTCTCTCATTTGCAAAATCCACCAGAATTCTTTCCTCTTCTTTCTCAGAGCCCCTTCCTCCTCAACACCCTCTCCTTTTCCTCTTCTTTTTTGTCCTCCCCTCCTTCTTCTTCTTCTTCCTCCTCTCTTTCCTCTTCCTCTATTGCTGAAGATTTTCAGGAAGCCATCATTCTCCTGGAATAACTAGGCATCCTAGACCCCTATAATCATGGCCTCTGTATGTTTCCTGATTCTCTCCCACCTCAAGTGACAGCCATATATCTCTAAAACTGTTGACAACAGAGAAGCTAGTAGCCTACTATATTGATGGAGTCATTAATTGCAAAGAAAACAAAAGCTTGGAAATCTTTTCAGCAATGCTTTGATCAGATATTAAGATTACCAATTGCTTTTTTTTTTATTTTTTAGCTGCAGACAACTGTGTATGGAGATTTTGAATCAGAAGCATTAAGTCAGATGCTGTGCTGCCTTAGGAAGATTACTCAGTCTCTCTGAACTTCCATTCTATCCTATCTTTAAAAAAGGAAAGGTGAGGAAGAGAAGGTAAGTATGTTACAGAGCTACTGAAAATATCATAACAATAATGTTATATGCCAAAGGAGGAAACTGTTCACCTGCTTATCCTTGCTATTATTAGCACAAAAATAGTGGTAAGGAAGAAGGTGCAGTTCCAACTCTTAGCATAAGGTAAAACACACAAAAAGTAGTTCATAAATAGTTGCCAAGTGAGAAACTTTTAACTGGACTGAATACCTCTTAGGCATGGGCTTCTGCCCTGTGCAGTGTGGGATGCCAAGCATCTAACTGACCTCCTCACACTGGTCATTGTCCTGTATCCTCCATTTGAGAATTGCCTCCAGGTAAGAACCACCATTAAAAATGAAGTAGACACAGTTCTGGAGCTCAAGCTCTCAAAATTCAGTAAGACAGTCTTCCCACTTCACTTTTTTGGGTTTTTTTAAAAGATTATCTTATTTTCAAATGTGTGTGTGTGTGTGTGTGTGTGTGTGTGTGTGTGTGTGTGTGTATGTATGAGTGTAGGTACCTATGGAGGTCAGAAGATGTCACGAGATCCCCTGGAGGTGGAGTTACAGGCAGTTCCAAGCCACTGAACGTGGGTGCTGGGAATCCAACTCAAGCCATCTACGGAGAAGTTCACACTTAAGCACGGAGCCACTCTCTGCCCTGTTTTGATGGTTTTTGCTTGTTTGTTTGTTTGGTTTGGTTTAGTTGTCTACTTGTTATGGCAGAGAAAGGATGTCGATCCATGGGTGGTTTGAATATGTTCACATGGGAAAATTTGAACTCAGACTGATGCCAACCCAAGCTCTTCTCCAATCATTGACCTCGACAAATTTCTTTTGTAAATAGACTCTCTAGGTCAGCCAGAACCAGAGGTGAGAAACTGAGGCTTGGCACCCCCCAGCTCCACAGAAGAAAGAAGCCCTTTCACAATGACAACACTGAGGTGTGGTTTTGAGCCTAAGTGGGCATGATTTTTGCTTTCCATGAGGACACTAATGTCTTCTGAATGGCTTTCACTGGTAGAAACTGGGTAAGCAGAAAGAACATTGAGGCCCCTCAGTTGATTCTTCTGCTTTGCTGAGGAGTGAGGTGAGGAATGAACCATCTTTCAGACCTTCAGAGCATTTTAACAAGCCATTTGATTTACTCAGAGAGTCCTGGGTCAGAACAAAAGTGGAGCTAAATTGTTCTGCATAAAACGCAAAAGAGGAGCGGGAGGGGGCAATCATCTGGGCTTGAAAACCTTAAGGCACATGGTGGGTGGCCAAAGGACTTGAAAGGATATCTGATATTCCCTTTAAATCACTTCCCACCTGTGTGATATAAAACTTGTTCCATGGCAGCGATGGTTGTATGTGGCCTAGTGAATGCACTTAACGCCACCAAACTGGATGCTCTCAAATGGTTGGAATGGCAAGTTTTATGAGTTGTGTATTTTAGCACAATCATATAAAACCAGTTGGGGCCTCCCAACTTTAGTACAACTTCTACCCATACACATGCCTCCCTTGAGTGGTTTGGAGCAAAGAAAGCTGGCTCCATTGCAGATCTGGGTTGATGCAGTCAGAGGAGAGGTATTGTTAAAGGCTCAGTAGAAGCCAAGGGAAACATGGGAGTAAATCCTAGGAAGTCACCAGTCCTGGAGAGGATATTGGACTTGCTTTATAGGATATGTAGGACTTAGGGATAGTGTTGTGTTGACATTTGGAGGAACAATATGAGCTCAGCTGTCACCTGGCTGTTGTACAAGGAGTAAGATAGAATCAGAAGATGATGTTCTAGGCTCTAGATTACAATCTATGGGACGTCATCTGTATCTCCTACCTCTTTGTGGAGGTGATTTGTTAGCACTCAGTTACCCCTCTCCCATCTGTAACATGGATTATTTTTGCTCACAGCTTTGGGGGTTCAGTCTATCACAGTGGAAAAGGCATGGTGGCAGGAGTGGTTCCTGGCTGTATCCGTGGAAACTTGCTCATATCTTGGTGGAACAGGAAGCAGAGAAAGGATAGGAGGTGGGGCCTCAAGGCTTACTTCCAGTAGCCACTTCCTGTACCTAGGCCTCACCTTCCAAAAGCTCACTCACCTCAAAAATCAGTCCCACCTCCTAGGGATCTTGTGAACTGTGGGTGGGTGTAGAGTGTCTCAGTCTCTCTTGTTGGGATAAAGCACTCTGACAAAAACAGCTTAAGGGAGAATACAGTTATTTGGCTCATGACTCCAGGTTGCAGTGTGTAGTGGTTGGAATGGGAAATGTGCCTCCACCCCAATAGGTTCAGGTCTTTCAACACTTGGCATCCATAGTTGGTTGTGTCTTTGGGGAAGTGGTACAACCTTGTTGAATTACTTGACTTACACACTTACATGAAGTATTTGGAGGGTTTATCTGATGAGGTATTCTCAACATCAACTGAGGTAATAAAGACAGTCCCCTACAGGTATGTTCCACAGGCCTATCTAATCTAGCTAAACCCTCACAAAATCCTGTCCCAGGTGACTCCTCTACATTGAGTCCAGTCAACAATCAGATCTCAGCATTGCACTGAGCTGTTCTCCTTCCCTCTAGATCTTTCTATATTTTCAAAGGTTGCAAGAAGAACTTATGTTTGCTTTATCACCCTAAAAACAAATATATTTAAGTTAGATCATTACCATAGTCCCTCCACCTCAAACCGGCCTGCTTCATAGTATATGTAGCCATTTATCTGATTTGATTGTGAGGATTTTTTTTTTATTTTTGTGTATTTTTTTGTCTTCTTTATATGCTTTCAAACCAAGTAACAACTGTTTCGTAATTAAAAGCACTGTGCTCTGGGTTGTAAGTTTGTAAGATCTGTCATTTACCATGCAGTTAAGCCACTGAGCAGAGAGATATTTAGGCAGCTCTGAAGAAGTGTGTGTATTTTTTAGGTCGGGGGGCAGGGATAGGCACTTCAATTGTAATGATTTTCCTCTGTGTCATTTAGTAGGTTTCCAAGGCTTTTTCATTATGGTAAGGCTGGGCCATTTGACGTACCTGCTCTCTAATCAGCCCTGGCTGACTTCCAGTCAGCCTAGGCGGAAACTCACTGGGCACCGTGTTTAATTGGGGCCACCCACTGAGGAAATGCTCCCCCCCCTCTTTGTCCAGAGAAATGGAAGCTCCTCATGTCATATACATAAAAATCTCCCAGCACTGCAAGGCCCAGATAACTAGGCTCTGAAAGGCTGAGGCTTTCGTGTCGTAGTTCAGGGTTAGCTTTCTACACTTTTCCTTGATACTCTCAAAATGAGACACTCCAACCAACTGCAGGGGAAGATGGGTCTGGCAGTGGGGGAAGCAATGTTAAGGATTTGACTGCTGTCTGGAACCTTGAACTCCTTAAACTAATTCCTCATATAAGCTGTGTGGGCGCTAACCATCAGCTCTAAATATCTGGTTCTTGAAATGGGCCCTGCAGCCCTGTAGAATAGTCAGCCTTTAGTTAGTAACCACATAACCTTTAGAAAGAAAAGGTCTGGATAATGGATAGTAGTTCCCACACAATATGCTCTGCAAGATGGACACACCAAGTAGTTGGGTGGACAGGGTCTCAGAGAAGCCAGATCATAGGGAGAAACTGGGAATGCAGATGAGTCAATGGAACCTTTATCGTCGGCATGCTTAAGATTGGAAATGTCTGACTTGGATAGGAATCTGGGCTCTAGAAGCCTCCTCTCGTTGGCTGTACTTCTCAGGGTATAAATACAGCATTCTGGGAATAAAAGCTCCCTGTTCCACAGTGCCACTATGGTGGGCAGAGGAACGATGGAGGAGAGGGGGAAAAAAAGATAGTAGCAAGGCTACCACCTCGTAAGTACCTAACCTGACAACAAACTTACTGGTTGTGGTTGTATTAATCAGTTTAGTTGTCAACGAAGAGTAAACAACACAAAAGCTGATCCCTTTTGCTCTTTTATCTGTGTGAGACATTACTATTTATATTTTCACCATCTTGTAGATATGGACACAGACACTCATTGAGTTGTCCTTTCCATCTATTCTCCAACTAGTAGTCAAGGTCCTGTCTGTTTGACTCTAGAATGGTGGTGCTCACCCTGTGGATTCAAATGGCCTGTTCACAGGGGTTGCATATCAGATATTTACAATTAGTAACAGTAGCAAAATTAGAGTTATGAAGTAGCAATGAAAATAATTTTATGGTTGGGGTCACCACAACATGAGGAACTGTATTAGAGGGTCACAGCACTGAGAAGGTTGAGAAGCACTGCTCTAGAATGTCTGTGCATTCACTGGGAATCTAGAACTAATGCAAGTGGGGCAGCAGCAAGGTGGGTGGGGCCTGGGATTCTGTGTTTCCTTCTTGTACCAAGGGGATGCTAATGTTGCCAATGTCAGGACCACATAATGGAGATGCTGGACAATGATTGGTTCTCAACTGGCTACTCTTTAGGTTCAACTGAAGCCAGGGGTCCTTAAAAATAATCCCACTGTGTATTATAGTCATTAACTCATACCTCTGGGAGAGGCACTTGGCCAGGGTGCACCTAAGATGTGAACATCTGTTGTGGGGGTAGCTAAAGAAAGTCAGAGTTGGTCTCAAGGTATTCATAATAACACAGTTCACCTAGGAAGGGAAGGAAATAAAGACAAGTGTGTTTTAGAGAGTAGGGGAGGGAACAAAAATGAGGAAAATTTGGGGAATGAAGGAGGGAGTTAAAACAAATGAAGCAGTTGGATATGGCTCACAGGCAGGTGTGGAACCCATTGAGCTATGGAAATGGTCTTTTCAAGGGAGCCATAGCTGATGTTCTATTGTGCTTTCAGATGCTGTGATAAACACCATGATCAAAAGCAACTTGGGAAGGGAAGAGTTTATTTCATCTTACAGCTTAAGTCCACTATGGGGAACCAAGGCAGAGCTCAAGCAGGAACCTGGAGGCAGGAATTGAAGCAGAGGTCATGGAGGAATGATGATTATTGGCTTGTCCCCCTCACACACACCCCAGTGTATCTTGTAAAGCTCAGGCCCAACTGCTTAGGGATAGCACTACCTACAGTGGATTGGGCCCTCTTTCATCAATTAGCAATTTAAAAAATCCCTCACAGATGTGGCTACAGGCTAATCTGATGGAGGCAATTCCTCCATAGAGGTTCCTTCCTTCTTCCCAGGTGGTTTTGGTTGCGTCTCGTTGTGGCTGCAGCTAACTACAACAGTGGGTTGATTGGTTCTGTGCTGGATTCAGTGGGCTGGGTGCTTTCTCCTTCTGGTTTCCATGCAGTATATTATCAAGGCATGTACATACTTATCCTATTCTTGATGCTAGGAACAGAGATATCTGCTTTTAACACCTCGCAGCAGAGTTGAGCGGAGCCTGTGACTTCTCTTGCATTGTCTTGGTGACCTGACAGAGGTCATGCAGGAACTGATGACTGTGGGTACAGTCTTTCATCCAGCCTAGTCCAGTCAAAACAATCAGGGTAGTCTGCCTAGATGAGGCACCTCCACTGTTGAGTCCTACAGGATACCGACAAAAATGGCCAGTAATAAGATAACTATGATTACATGCAGAGAGACTTAGGCTGAGTTACTTAGAAGACAGATTTGGGGATTAATTGATCCCCTCCTTCATTTTACCTCCTGTACCCTAGAGTCTGGGATCCTGGGAAGTTTGGACATAGATGGAACATGCTTGATAGTGTGTACTCAGTGCCTGCAAAGTTTCAGGCACTTCAGATACATCAGTAATAAAAATGTCCTCAAAATGTCTGGAAATTTGTGTCTAGAGCACAGGAGAAATTTGAGCTGGGATAACAAGTCTGGGAGTTACCAGTTCAGGGGTGGTGTTACCAAAATTCCTTCTCTAGGAGAGACTTAAAATCTCCCCAAAACCTTCACTAAGGACCCAATGATAAACTGAGATGCAGTCCATCAAAGTTCACTGTGAGGAACCAGTAAGATTATTGGGTTTACAGAGCAGTGAGTAAGTGGTCACAGGCAGGAACAGAAGTGATCTAACAACAGACACACTGGAAGGTCTACACCCAGCATGAGTGATGGATTTCCCATGGCCATGTAGATGGGACCTCCTCCTTGGTCCTTCCTCACCTATATCCTCTAACCCTACTCCAAGATCCAGAGACCATGTGCAATTATGCCAGATTACACATATCTGGTTGGATGGGTGGCTGGATACTCAGGTGAGGGTCCCATGACCTTAACTGCTCCATTACTATGAGAGAATATCAACAGTCAACACGCCCAGCTATATGTTTGGAAATTAAGCCCAGGGAACTCCTGAAGGTGGCAGCAGTAGTGTGTCTCTTGGGATGGAGATTATCTTATGAAAAAAGAGAAGAGAATCGAGAAAGACACAAATCTATGGGCATCAATGTTTAAAAGACATAAAAGCAAAGAATTGATGAATACACATTAAATGTAACAAGAATAAAAAGAGGACAGTGCACTGGGCAACTGAGGATGGAACACTCTGAGGGGGGAGTAAGCAGTTTTTAGTTTCAAATGCTATACCTCTATTTTTCAATTATTTCACTTTTATATGTGGTGTGTGTGTGTGTGTGTGTGTGTGTGTGTGTGTGTGTGTGTGTGTGTGTGTGTGTATGTACTTACAACATCCTGTAGTTCCAGTTCCAAGGGATCTTCTGCACATACCAGTTGGAAGATCTCCTGGAAATGGAACTACAGGATGTTGTAAGCTGTGACCATTGTTGCTAAAAGTGGAACTAGGATCCTCTGAAAAAGGAACAAGTGTTTGTTGTTGGTTGTTTCTATTTATTGTCTCTTTTGCTCTTTGGGGGGCCCACCACCCAGCTCCCAATTAAATCACACACGGAGGCTAATTATTACTTATAAATGCTCAGCCTTAGCTTGGCTTGTTTCTTGCCAGCTTTTCTTAACCTAAATTAGCCCATTTACCTTTTCCTTTGGGCTTTTACCTTTCTCTATTTCTGTATACCTTTTCTTTCCATCTTACTCAGTGGCTTGCTGTGTAGCTGGGTGGCTGGGTGGCTGGGTGGCTGGCCTCTGAAGTCCTCCTCCTTCCTTTCTCGCTCTTTGATCTTTCTTCTTTTCCTCCCAGATTTCTCCTTCTATTTATTCTTTCTCCCGCCAGCCCCACTTATCCTTTCTCCTGCCTTGCTATTGGTCATTCAGCTCTATATTAGACCATCAGGTGTTTTAGACAGGCAAAGTAACACAGCTTCACAGAGTTAAACAAATGCAACATAAAAGAATGCAACACATCTTTGCATCATTAAACAAATGTACTACAGCATAAACAAATGTAACACATCTTAAAATAATATTCTACAACAAGTGTTGTTAGTCACTGTGCCCCGCTCCAGCACCTTCAAATGCTATTCCTCTTTAAAGAAGATAAATTGTACCAGGGGCTGGCTCACCCTCGCTATTTTATCTGACTCCATCTGTCTAGAATTTTTAATGGTTGCATTTGAACACTTTCTATTTCTCTATATTTATTCATTAATTTTAGGTTCTATTGCACTTTTATTTTAAGGAAATGTGACTGTGACTAGGAGCTCATTGCAGGTAGGAAAGAAGTGAAAGGTAGTACCTGTCTGCCTTGCCCAACCTTTCCAATGAGCCCTGAGGTAGTAGACACACATAAAAAGGATGCTGGTTATCCATCAAGATGGTTCAGTGGATAAAGGGGCTTGTCAACAAGTCTGGTGACCTGAGTTCAATCTCCATGATTCACATAGTGATTAGAGGGAGCAGATTCCTGCAAGTTGTCCTCTGATCTCCATACACATGTCCAACAGCCCCACCACTACCACTCAGTAAATGAATAAGTATAAAATTGGGTAGATCAATACCAGTGAAAGATTATATATAGCAGCTCTTCCCTGAGTCTACCTTTTGGGCCAATGATTTTTGTCCAACATGAAAGTATTACTATATATAGATAATTAAGTACTTTAATTATGATAAAAACAATGGGTTTCATTGTGACATTTTTATACATATTCACTGACCCATTTGCCCTCTCTTATTCCTCCTTGCTTGTCCCCTGAAAGTTCCACTTAAGCATTTAGTGTCATGTGTATGTGTGTGTGTATAAACTTAGATTCTAAATAAGAGACAAAATGTGTGATGTTTATCTCTCTCCCCAAAATACAATTTTCATGTCATATAGATTTAGTATGCATCCCATATAGATTAAACTAAAAGAAAGGAAATAATTAATTAATTAATTTGAGAGTATGAATCACTCTCTCCAAACCCGAAATCAAATCAAACAAACCGCAGGTATCACTCCTTACCACTCATCATATCACATTGTGCTACAGCAAGAATTCTGTTCCATTTTCCCATATTCTTCAGTGCTAGCCTTTCTCTGCATGTGTAAACAGAAAAGGGGGAATCCGGAAGCTTTAAATCCTATACAGTAGGAAGTGGCGCTGGCATCCAAACAGAAGTGGAAGTACAGTGGGTCCCAATTACTGTTTTGTAATATATTTAGTTACATCGGAAACCCAGACACACTTAATTGGACTATTCACAGTGATGCCAAGAATGTATAGTTACAACATTGTTCCAGGTGATTCTGATTAATGGTGGTTGCCAGTCCCCACTGCTCCAGGCCTGAGGCTCCGGGGGAGTTGATGTCTAAACTCCCCCTGGTGCATGATGGGTAAGAAGGAGAGAATGGTGCCTATACACAGAAGTTATTTGTCCTTCCTAGGTGGCTTGATATTTTCCAGAGCTTTTGAAAAGTACGTATTCTACTCTTCCACAAGCTCGGAACTTGGCCTTGAATTTATTTGTGGAAATAAGCAGCCCCGTTTTAATATTACCTCTTTAGCCTCTGGCAAACAAGGAACTTTCAATGGTAGAGCTTGGGAAAGGCCTAAAAATACAAGTAGGGAAGGAAGCATACCGCACGCAGAGTAAGACCCACAGCAACAAAAAAGGGAGCGGGGTGGGGTGGGGGAACTTTCTATACAGGTAACTGGAGAACCCTGGTTCAATGTCTGTATACTAAGAAAATAAAATGTAATGCCAAATTGAAGGTGAGCAAGATGCACTGGGAATCCCTAAGTCATGAGCATGAGTTGACTGGAGAGTAGGACCTAGCAGAAGACAGACCCCATGGCATCACTCATGGAAGGCAAGTGGTCTACCACCAAGTCACACCCTCTACCTTCTTCTTACTGTTTGAGATCAGGTCTTACTAAATTGCCCAGGCTGGCCTTGAACTTGCAACCCCTCAAATCAGCCTCCTAAGTAGCTGGGATTACAGGCCTACATGCCGAGGCCTGACTCCCTGAATTGTGTTGGATAACCCCTCGTTAGAAAATTAGTTGTTAGACCCTGAGGTTCTATCTCCCATACTGTTACTAATAGTTATTGTAAAAGGCTGCTGTAATCGGCTTGAATTGCATCCTTTATTTTGTGCTCCTTATCTTTCAGGATGATTTGATTATAGAGGAGGCAGAATCAGAAACTCTCTTCCCTCCCCACTGATTTTGAAGACAACTTTCCTACCTGTGCCCCATTTCTGAGATGTTGAATGGGAAGTAATCCTACCTCCCAGGTCTCCAAGGGAGTGTATCCATATCAGGGTGGAATGTTTTTTTTATGGGAGAGGGAAGAATTGTTATGTGTATACTCACATGTAGTGGTATGCTCATTGGTATGGGTGCATGTATGTACGGCACACATAAATGTTAGACAATCCCAGATGTCCTCCAGCTCTTTCCATTCTTCCCACCTTCTGTTTGGGATGGGGTTTCTCAATGGCCTGGAACTGTGGCACATCTTCTAGGCTAGCCGTCTAGTGTGCTTTGAGAGATCCTCCTGTCTCTACCTCCAATCTTCGAGTACACTATTACAAACATTCTATTACTTCACCTAGTATTTTATAGCGTTTGTGGGGATCTGAAATCAGGCCCCCACTCAAGTGCTCTACTAAACATCTGCCTAGTCTCCCATGTCCGGGTTTTCTTCTTCCTTTGTCTATTGGGCTGAAATACGTCTTGTTTTCACTTATCCTTTATCCTTTCCATTACTCGGAGATGGTGAGATTTTCCTCAAGAGATGAAAGTACAGGAAACGTGAGATACACAACTGCTCACTAAAACCTAACAAAGTGTTCGATGCAGCTTTTCAGAGGCTGGGGAGCAGTGTCCCTCACTGTGCCTGTGGGAGAGAACAAAATCAAGAGATGGCCAGCTCAGAAAGCTAACCATGATGAGAATGTTTCACTCTGTGGGAAGGATAATGCATCTTTATGGATCAGGGACAGCGACAAGTATAAGGAGAGAACAGAGTTTGCCTCATATTCCTTGACCCGGACAGCAGACGGTATATTACCAAAAAAATATTGCTTTGCAGGATAAGAAGGTTAAATTTATGTCACTAGAAATAAAACCAACTTTTTTTTAACCATTGATTTTAAAGCAAGGGTAATGAGAAAGAAATTAAATCTTTTTTTCTTTATGTCAAATGTTCCTGTTTCCCATTTCCTTGTCTCTAGCTCTTCCCCGTTTTCTTCTTCCACATATGAGGACCATCTGCGTGCCATGTTCTGGGCTAAGATTGAAAAAAAATCTGTTGGTTCATTATGAACTTTAATAGTTATTACAGTGTTTTAGATTTCAGTTTTAAAATAAGCTAAAAATTCCAAAGTCTTTTCAAATGACTTAGAAGTGCTCCAAAATATCCCTAGCTTCAAGGCTGAATCCTGGGCTGATGACCCTCTGTCACCATCTAGAGGTAGTGCGAACATATTGCAGGCCCAGTTCTTAGGAAATTGAATGTATAAAGTCATTCCAGAAGTTAAGGCTTTGCAAATGTTTGTATATCAACCCTGCAGGAGAGATTGGACACTATCATATGTAAATTAATACAATAGGAATTTTGATTGCTATATCTGCAGTGATATATGAAATAAGTCTCGGAAACTGAACTAAAATGTAGAAGACTGAGATCTATTGGATTGTAAGAACTGGAAAGACACTGAGGGAGATGAACCACCCCATTCGGTTCATAAGGAGGTTGAGGGCCTCAATGGATGAGCATTTAATGACTCCATGTTGATGGAGAGAAGACTAAGATTAGGAACTACACTGTTCATTCATGTGCTCACAGGGGCAAGCCCTCCCTCACCCTCAGTCTGAGAACATCTGCAAGTTTGACCTGTCTCTCCCTCCCTTCCTGCCCCCCCCCCCCCCCGCCGCCCCATGTTAGTTAAGATTGCCTGATGATTTGACAGGATCTAGAATAACCTGATAGATAAACCTCTGGGCATGTCTGTGTGGCAGTTAGCAATCTAGAGGATGGGCTAATAACTGAGGTGAAAAGACTCACTTTAAATGAGGTTGGCACCCATCCATGGGTTGAATCTGAGACTGAATAAAAAAGAGATAATGAGTTGAACACCAACATTCATCTCTTTGCTTCCTGACTGGACACAATGTAACCTGTTGCCTACCTTTCATGAAAGGATGAACTATATTCCCTCTAGCTATGAGCCTTGGATTCTAGCCTTGAACTTAACCACAAAAAGAGGTGGCCTGAAAGGATGTGAGTAACTTCTTGCAAACTCGTCAGAGTCTGCGGAAGAACACTCGCCAGGGGCACAGTTATTACCAGGTGATTGGGGACAGGCCAAGTGTCCGTCCAGTTTCCTTTGGTGCTCACTTGGTGCTGTTACTTACAACATTGTTGACCTCAGTCTCCCGTTTTGTTCAGTCTAATGGTTAGTGACATGGTGGGTGGGGTGATTGTTTACTGCATGCCTTTAATGTCTAATTTCTTTTAGTGTCCAGTTCTTTGGTGAAGTCACCTAATGCATTAAGTCACCCCTGTCACAGTCTGCTGGATGCACACCTCTGGGTCCTATACCTAATGGATCCTGGCTCAGCGTCATAGGCAGTTTTGATACATATGTAAGTTTTACATAACATATTATACAAAGTAATGGAAATATTCTGTTCTTTTAAATCGTAATTATGAAATGCTTAGAAAAATATACTAAGTTCTTAGGATACCCTTTAGATATAACATGATGATTCCTGTTTAACATATTTTAAGACAGGGGCCCTAGGAAACCCCTAGTGATTGCGGAACCCTGATTCTTCTCACTTTGAAACCATGCTTCATCCTTCCAGCAGATATGTGCACATTTGCCTCTACAGTCCAAGTTTATCATTTGCTGTTGCATTCAATGAACTAGACTATGCATATTGACCTATCACCTTTTCTCAGATGGACAAGGACCTCTTTTAAATGGTATTCAGGGGACTGAGCAGGGCTGTCTCCTTTTGCTACCATCCCTGGTCTAAGTTCTATCATTTTGCAGTCTGATGCTGGCGACAGTAACCTAGCTCTCTTCCCTCTACTTGCCTGGGTACCTCTGGTCTGTCTGCATGCTCAGCAGGCTTCCTATTGGCTGATATTTGGAACTAACATTGCCTACTACCTTCACACAACACACAGTCACAGAAATCTAATGCTTCCTGCATCCTGCACACGTGCATGCTTTACACATCTTCTGCCAACACTACAGGACCCTTCTCATCCAGCTTCCTGATGGTTTTGTCTCTGGTTTGTTTAATGCTTCCACCATGGCAAACACCTTTTCTGCTTCAAAAGCGCTTCATGTGTGCTGTAGCCTTTCTCTTAGAGGGTAAATCCTAGTCCTCTCTTTCTTGTAAAACTGACTTACTGCTTGGGGCTTCCCCCCAACCCCGTGGCATCTCTTAGAGATGTCTCATGTCTGACAAGTCCCCCATACCCCAACTAGAGTCTGTCTTGCTTAAGATCCTGTTCATACACTTTCATGGTATTTGTGATCACACGCTTCTATTATTGTTTTGCTGTAGCTGAGCTACCCAATTAAGATCTTTCTCACTGGCCTGTTAAAAAGTTTTTTTTTTTTCCTCACTGCAGACTGTAGCGATCAAAAGAATCAAATAAATGCATTGAGTAAATGAATAGCCATACAGAATAGGAGGCACCTCATGTCCATGGCAAGCTCTGTTTCTTAGGGCCAATATAGAGAGGTTTGGGTGTCTGGGGACAAGATTCAATTTGTAGAAGAGAAAGCCTGGAGAAGGCCACCTCAGAACAGGGGTTGGGGATTGTTTCAGATACTGGGGACAGTGACTAGCTATTCACTACAGTGAATTCAAGCTGTCCTAGATATCATGGTTACTGGTGGGATTCTGGGCAGTTGGGTGATCTAGAGTGCATCCAAGCTTCAGGTTGCACATCTCTTTATCAAAGGTTCAGGATTCCCACCTGGTCAGGGTAGGGCCGGGGATGCGGCAAAAGAGAAAACTGCAGAAAGTTTCCAGCGAACCCTGGGTTTCTTCGCCATCACCGAAAGACTTGTCCAGAAGTCACACCCCTTACCTGAACCTCCAGCTTCTCAGCTCATCTCTATGCCCCTAAGCTAGTATCTCAAGGCGGACCCTGAGCGCTGCCCTCCCTCTCCTAGCTGTGCGTCGGTCCCTCCCTTCCCCTGACTCCCACCCGGCCTCCCCGCCCCCTCCTTCCCCTCCCTCGGAGCCCAGGCCCAGGAATCCCACGCCCTTTGCAGTACAGGAGCTTGGACGAGCCCAGGGAAGCCTCGGGTCGCCAATCACCGAGCGGAGGAGAGGCGGGCGCTAGGCTCGGGCGCGCTGGGGGAGCCAGCTGGCGCTGCTCTGCGCGAGCCGCAGACAATCACCCCGACACCGACACGCGCGCAGCAGACCCGCGGGCATCACCGACAGAGCTTCCCTACCACGGGCGCTGCAGACCCGGCTCTGGGAGACCCCTGTACCCCGAAGCGTCGCAGGCTCTCGCGGTCGGATCAGGGAGGAGGCTCACAGGCTCCAGCGCTGCCATGTGAGCCGCAGCGGCGACTCGCACCTGGCGCCGCACCTGGGGCTCGGCGGCCCTCGGGGACAATGCGCGCCTCCAGCAGTCACCGCGTCCGCACCTGACCATGGAGTGCGCCCTCCTGTTCGCGTGCGCCCTCCGGGCCGCCGGTCCCGGGCCGCCATGGGGCCCCGCGGGACTACGGCGTCTGGCCAAGGCAGGTGCCACCACCGAGGGGCGCGCCGCACAGCCGGGATCTGGGAGCCGCGCTGTTCACACACGGGTGTCACCTTTTTCTCTCTTGCAGGCGCTCCAGCTGTGCTGCCTCTGCTGTGCTTCGGTGGCCGTCGCCTTAGCCAGTGACAGCAGCAGCGGTGGCAGCGGATTAAATGATGGTTCGTATTTGCGCTCGCTCTCTCTCTCTCTCTCTCTCTCTCTCTCTCTCTCTCTCTCTCTCTCTCTCTCTCTCTCTCTCTCTCTCTCTCTCCCTCTCTCTCTCCCACCATCCCTCAAGGGCTTCCCCCGCCCCTCACACTCTGTCCCCTTTGTGTTCAAGAGAAAGAAATGTTAGAAAAGGTGCACCTCCTAACCTGGCAGGTGTGTGCTGTCTGAAAAAAAAAAAAAAAAAGTTCCCTGGTTGGAGAGGGGAAACGTGGCAAGGTCTGTGAAGTTATCAGAAAAATCAATGCCGCGAGTCACATAGATGAGAAAACAATTTCCCTCCTTCACAGATGGCTTGTTAAGAAAAATAATCCACACTTAAGTAAGAAATTAGAAAGGAAGTGGGCACCGAGTAGGGAATTGATAAAAAGGCTCCTTCGTTTCCTTCCTCCCCTGAGAAAGCCACAGAAACTAACTCTAGTTGAGGCTGAGAGGGGGTGACCCCCGCCCCGTTTCCCCTCCTGCCGCTTTCCCATCGTCCTTCCCCTCTTTCTTCACTGACATTGTACCATGGACACCCAAAGATGCCTTTTGGTGGAAAGCGCTAGTACAAGGTGTTTTAAGTCCTTTTTTCTGTCTCTTAAGTCCCCCGGCTTCAAAGGTCCAGAGTACACTCGACCTTTTCTCATTTATTAACTTTGCGATACTCCCAGAGGGGGAAACCCTTGTTTCCAGCGTTTCCCACCAGCTGCAGAAGAACAATTCATGTTTGCTCCGGGCTCTTTAGCAAGACTTTACTGGCCAACATGGCTTTCTCTGGATTCTAAATTGTCATCTTTGTAGGCTTGAGTCCTCTTGTCCAGATGCAAGGAGGCATTCTGGGACTGGAAGGTGCGAGAATTAGGGACAAAGGCTTGCAGAGAATGAATGGGTAGTGAGAGGACAAGAGACCCAGCAGCACACTCTTGTGAAATTTACCTTTTGTCCACTCAGAGTCAGTCAGAAGTTTCTAAAACTTCTCTCCTATTCACCAGGATCTAATGGCCAGCACGCCCTTCTCTTCCAAGCATGGCCTATAAGGACTTATTTGTTTTGTTTTTGGAGACAGGTCTTATGTAGTCTAGCTACAGAGAAGATGACCTTGACCTTAGGATCCTCCTTCCCCCACCTCCCTAATGCTGGTTTCACAGGAATGTCCAACACACCTGGTTTATATAGTAATGAGGATTGAACCCAGAGCCTCAAGCATGTTTGTCAAGAACTCCACCCACTCAGCTACATTTCCCAGCCCCTGTTAGCACCTGAACTGACACAGCACATCATTCTTTACAAGGGACCTCTCACTGCCCCCTTTCCCAAACAGGACTGAATGTAACCAACAACCTTTATGCTCCTCTTTTGGAAACAAGCTTATAGCAGGTGTCTGGGGTGGGTAGGGGATAAGGGGTTGGGATGGCTGGCTAACACTCCCTGGTAAGTGCAGGTGGAGTTTCAGATGGCTGTGCACGAGGAGGTAAGAAACACTAACTGTAGAAACTGTCTGGAACATATGTCGGAAATGGCTATTATGTAGTCAGCTCTGACTCTGGTAGATGGAGAAAATAAGTTTTCTCTTTAAAAAAAGAAAGCAAGAAAGGCTGGCTTTAATCAAAGGCTACATACCTGCAGAGCAACATATCAGGAATTTTTGAGAACTAAAACGTGTCCTGCTCAATTTTAAGGGAAACACATTTTTCCTTTCATTTTCTGAAAAATATGGCAATGATAGGGTATTTCTAGTTTAAAAGAGAGAGAGTGAAAAGAGCCATAAAGAGTTGGTTACGCCTTAAAAAGTCACAAGTGGTCCAGAAAGAAACAGGGCACATTATTGTAAGATTGGGGTTTCTTTGCTAATGTCAGCCTAATTAGAATATTGCGTATTGATCCCTATACACTGTAAGACTTCCTGATTCCTTAGCGTCTCCTAAATGATGTTTCATTTCATTATTGTTGACTGTTCAGTGAAGGGAAATTTCTTCCTTTTTTTTTTTCTCTCTCTCTCTCTTTTTTTTTTCCTTTTCTCCTCTGGGAGCCAAGGACCCAAGTGACTCAAACATGCCTCTTAGTTGTTCGGAATCTTTCTAAACACTTTCCAAATTAGTTTCCCATTCTGTGCCTCGAAAGTGGAAACCCAGAACTTTTTTTTTTTTTTAAATGTGCACAGGGCATGCTCCACATCATCTTCTGGGACGATGCTTTTCAATTCCAATGTTTTGTGAAAGAAAGCAGTGTACTGACTTTGCTCTTTCCCACAGCAAATTATTTCCTAGCTGTCCAGCCCCCCACACACCCACCCCCAGATCATACAGCAATTAGTGCTGCTCAGGGGAGCCAGGGGGAAGGCATTTTTAAACATGCCTTTCCAGGTGTCCCTGATCCGCCACACCCCCTCCAACATGTCTGAGCAGTTTAAAACATCAGCCTCTATCTAGGATGCTTCTGAGGTTTGGAGGCGGGTTTCTGCCTAGGTTGTATTTTAGGCCTCAGATTAAACAGGAGAGTCCCCAGTGGAAGCTGCTTGAAACAGTAAAGGAGATCCAAGTGTTGGCATCCTGTTCTCATGTGTAGTAGCACTGGAAGAGAGAGTTGACTGCCCCTTGTTAATGAGCCCAGGAATCATCAGAAGCTGCACACTTTGTGAGTTATTTGCAGTTTGAACTCTGCCAGAAAAGTTTCCATCCCCAGTTCAACCTAAACAAAACTAACAATCTCCCAGAAGAAAAATTCCCACTTACTAACCTTTGTGGCTATATATTGATTAAATTTTGTCAATGATAATAGAAATAGTAAGAATAATAAACAATTACATACAGCTGCTCCATGGCTAATACATGAAGAGTCCCTGTATTTCTTTTCAGACAGAATATTGACCTTTCACCCAAATATCTTTGAAATTGATCAAAATTGCACTTAGCTTACAGGTTTGGGAGGGTTTTCTTAAATGCTAGACAAGGGCTTCACCACCGAGTCCCCTCCACAGCTGTAGCTGTATAGGAGTTTAGGTTGGCAGAGCCCGGTGGCACAGAATGCAGTGCACACGAGCCTCTCTGAATTTTCTTCGCTGTTAGGTGCATGGAACAAGGATTTTTTTTTGTGGGCTTTGGGGCAGCCTGCTGGAAATTGACCCTTTGGCATCGTGGGCCCTGGGTGCTGACAGCCTAATTTTTCCATTACAGATTACGTCTTTGTCACGCCAGTAGAAGTGGACTCGGGCGGGTCATATATCTCACACGACATTTTGCACAACAGGAAAAGGCGTTCGGCACCCGGTGCCAGCAGCTGCCTGCATTACCGCTTTTCAGCATTTGGACAGGATCTACACTTAGAGCTTACGCCCTCGGCGATCTTGGGCAGTCACTTTATAGTCCAGGTACTTGGAAAGGACGGTGCTTCAGAGACTCGGGAGCCTGAGGTGCAGCAGTGTTTGTATCAGGGATTTATCAGAAATGACAGTTCGTCCTCTGTTGCCGTGTCTACGTGTGCCGGCTTGGTAAGTCTGCCTCAGTCTAATGGAGCTCATGCTTTTCGTGTTTTGTGTAACTTGAATGAACAGATGTCTGCAGCATTAAGCTCTCTTCCAGCCAATTCCACACATTCACACTGTCAGCTTTGATACATATAATATTCTCAATTGAATTAATCTAATCTGCTCTCTGAAAAAAAAAAAAGAAAATATAATAGAACTTTAATGAGCATTTAGAGCATTCTTTTGATGTTTAATGGCCTGGACCCTTTCATTCTCCATGTTTGAGACGATCCCCAAGGAAATTAATTTGATGGATGCCATTCGCTTTGCAAAGTCTTGGGAGACCAGGAATTCTATAAATCTAACAGGCTACATGCGTCTCCATTGCTTCGAAAGGGGAAAACTGCATTTCAATCTAAAATTGCACTCAGTAGCCAGAGTTAACCTACCTTCAACTTGATGGAATGGGGGGGGGGTCTTTTGTTTTTCTTCTAAAAATCTCTTGGTGGTGCACTGCTTACAGAAGGCATCCTCCTAGAATATGGGGCGGTGTGTGTGGACTAGCAGGATAAATGCGGTACCCGGGGAGGCAGGCCTTTTTAAAGCACTTGGGACAAGCATGATTTCCTTTTTGTATAATCTTTCTATGTCAAACACCAGGCCAAGAATATCCATGTAAACGATACTCAGAATCCAATCAAATATACAAGGCAGTAAATGGCATCCTAGGTTTCATTTCATGTCACATTGAAAAAATATCTTCAGACTGACAGCAGAGTTGGTATTAGAGACACATGGTGATCATGCTGTGGCATGGCCAGAAGAAGGAACATGTGAGAAAACCCAATTGGGAGTTTTTTTGGGATGTACATGTGGGATGCAGCTTGGCTAAGCAAGAGGTGTGGTTTGGGGTGTGGACTGGGAGTGAATGAGGGCTCCCCTATTCTTCACTGGTTAAGATTTTTCAGTTACAACTTTTTACATAGTGTTGTCCTGAAATCCAGCCAAAACCATAACCACAGTCACTATATTCTTTAGTGTGTTTAAATTACAAAATAAAACAATGAGTTAGCAATTCCCAACTAATCTCGATTCATTTGAATGATGACTGGCTCATCAGTTTCCTACGCGTTATGACATGGTTACACACATACATGTGTGCTCACACATGCATGGACACATAGTTTTTGTTTTATTGTAATGAGTCTTCTACTGTTTTTGCACAGTTTCCTTGTGTTTCCCTCTCTCTGCCTGTTCCAGTTTCTGAAAGTCTTCAAAGATTACTCATTCCACCACAGAGCCTTAGACTATCTCATTCCAAACACTCATACAATTAACAGCAGTAAGCTCAGATTCCCATTGTCAAACCAGCACCAACTAGTAGGGTTCTCCTCGTACCTGAGTTTCCTCATCTCTAAAACGGGGACTATGGCCTATGAGTTGGCTCAGTAGGTAAAGAGGCTTGCCACCAAGCCTCGTCACCTGAGTTCAATCCCTGGGACACACTTAATGGAAGAAGAGAACCAACTCCTCTGACCTCTGCATGCCTACTGTGCCACACACAAACCCACACACATACACCATCTATACAAAATAAGTAAAAACTGAAAATGTAATAAAAATAGTAATAACTGGAGAGATTTTTACCCCAGGCCTATTGAGAGGAAATGATTCATGTGTGAAGTGCTCCTTTAGTCTCTAGTTTTTCTCATTTTTACAAAATGTAGCCTCCACATTCAGTACTCGGAATTCTGCTCTTTCTGGGTGGTCAGGATTCAGATCAGTTATCTCATGAATAGACATCAGGTGATCTTTCGGGAACAAATTATCATCTAAGGCAGGAGAATGAAATGGGTTAAAGTTTTCCCCCCTTCACAAGTGTGAAAGAAGCAACTGACATTGAGGTCTGTCCTGTGGAAGGCGCAGGTTGTCCTTACTTTTCAACAAGTCAGGTGTATGGACTTAGTTACCTTGACATCATTGGACCTTGGTTGGCTCTCATCAGCTAAGTGAGATGACTTCTGAGATCATTACAATCTCCAGGCATCAGATTCTGATGATCTAATTTATTGACCCTGGTAGAGCCTCTTAGGTAAGAGGCGGGGAACAATCAAATTTATTTATCCGAAGTTTGCTACCATCCCTTTCCCATTCCCCCACCAAACACCTGTGCAATTCTTAAACTCCACACAGTAAGAAACAAGATGAGAGAGGATGGAATGCTCACTGGCAAGTGGTGACTCTGATCCATATTAATTTTGTAACCTGTGTTGAATGGTAATATCTGCATAGAAATGTTAGAATGTACATATAGAAAAACACAAAGACTAAAGTTATAACTTGATTAACATTCACAAAGTTTATATCCATATTTGTGAGCCTAGATCAAACAGGACATTGTTAGTGCCCCAAGAAGGTCCTCAGTTGTTCCTGCCTTCTTTACTGTCCGCATGAGGTGACCATTTTGTCCTAACAAATTATGTGATTTATTTATGCTTATTGAAAATTGTTCCTTAAATAGAATCATAATGTACTTCCAGGTATGAGGATCCCATAATGGTTTGTTTGTTTGTTTGCTTGTTTTTGTTGTTGTTGTTCTCGTTCTGTGGGGCAGATACCTAAGAGTAAAGTTGCTGTATCCAGGTAGGCATAGGTGAAGCTTTAACAGGTGTTGTGAATCAGCTTTTCGAGATTGGCTGTGCCAATCTACACTTAATAATATGTGGGGAAGTTCTAGATGCTTCCTGTTCCCGCCAATACTTGACACTATCTGCCTTTTCCATCTTAGCCATTTTGCAGGTGTGAATCAGATGCCACATTGTAATTTACATCTTTCTGATGGTTAACGAGTGAAGCACCACCTTTAGGTGTATTGGCTATTTATATGTTTTCTTTAATGTTCTCTTTGCTGTATATAGACAAGATATAGAATACATGTTTTCAACTTAAATAGTGATGTGTGTTCCTTTCTCAGTGGATAGAAACAAGGGTTCTAAGCAGAACACCCTTACTAGCTCAGTACCCTCCTTACTGTGGCTATCAAATTCTGATATCATCTCTTTGGTTTTGAAAAAGCAAGTTATGTGAAATCCTTTAAAGGTACCACATTGAGAGGGCAGTGAGAGATGAGCATAAAGAGAATGGCCATGTCTTCCCTCTTCTAGCTACCTACAGATACTATGGAGTATTTTTGGTCAAGAGAGAGGCTCATAACTCCCCTAAGATTAATTGACAGCAGCAGTGATGGATTCTGACCCTTGTAGGTGATCCAAGGGTTCAGCAGATGGACTTGTGTCTCATAGGCTTGTTGGAGTGACTGGTCAGAAAGTTACCATGCCAGAGGATATGCCCATTCTTCATCAATTGATCCAGACACCGATAGGAGGTGAATGACACTGTGAAATGTGAAGCTTCATGGCAAGCTTCTGTCTGGGTTTTCTTTAAGACTAGATCTAGACTGTTGGCTTCGGGATCCCTTTAGATGGGTAGCCATATCCCAGTGTGCTTGCAGAATGTAATAGGAAAGTAATCAGTCACCTTTAAATGATCTGGCAAAGTGCCAGCAGGAAAGCGAGCTTCTACCTAGACTGTTAAGGAAACCTCAGAAGAAAACATGAAAGGTAGTAAGATTATAGTAGTAAAATACATATAGTCCTCTTGTAGGCAGGAAGGTAGGCATACACACTCCAGCTGGAATTTTTCTAGCAGGGGATTTCCCCGAATAATTCAAAATTACCCAGTGCTTAAAAGATTTCTAATACTTTCTTGGAATGTACAGCTACCATGCCAAGCCAACAGAATTCACTTTAAGGAGTTCATGGGGGTTGTTCCCTTACTTTCAATAATTCACAAAGCAGGAACAAGTGAATCTTGCCTGCCATTAAGTCTGCATGTGATTCTTGGATTTTAATCCTGAATGTTTGTTCTGGGTCACGCCTGCCCGTTCCACCTGGTGACGTTAAACTCGGTGAGTGTATTTTGGACTTGCAGCCTTTGTCCCAGACTCACGGGCTCACATATTAACCTAGTCCTCAGCTCCTTCTTCCACATATGTCCTTTCTACTCCCTGAAGGCCCCTGCCTCTACCCATTGCAGTGACGAGAAAGGTCGTGACAATGGCCAAGGCTGTTCACCTTGCTGTGAAACTGACCAACTCTGCACGTTCACTGTGTTCTTTAATTCCATTTTCTGTTAGATCGTATCTTTCTTCAAAGATTTTACTGTTTTAAAACATTCTACTTTAGGGCTCTTTTTAGTTTTAAAAAAAAGTTTTGGGGGGAGGCTGGAGAGGTGGGAGGAGGGAAGAAGGGGATCTGTGATTGGTATGTAAAATGAATAAAAAATTTTCTTAATTAAAAAAAGAAAAAAGTGACTTGGTAGAGTATGATGAGCTTTGTCTGACATGCTAAAATTTTGGATCCCTTTTTTTCCAACTCGAATTTGGCCCCAGAAATGTATAATTTTCTGAATGATTTTGGTGTATTTAGTATTTGAGAACTAGCTACTGTGAACACTTGTGTTTGGGGCTGTATGGGAAAGCTACATGAACTCATTGATTCTGTCATGGTAGACACCGTTCTGATCACAGACGGTAAAGCTGTGAATGAGGAGAACACACACACACCATTAACACACTGACAGAAGTGTCTAACCTTTTATTTAAAAACAAGATTTATGTTTATTTTATGTGTATTGAGTTTGAACCTGCACACACGTATGTACATGTGTGCATGCAGTGCCCAAAGAGGACAGAAGATCATGTCGGCTCCCCTAGAACAGGAGTTACAGGCAGTTGTGAGCCTCAATGTGGTGTTGGGAACCAAGCCCAGGTCTTCCGAAATAGTAGCAAGTATTCTTAACAGTTATCTATTGCTGAGCCATCTCTCCAGGCTAGTGTCTAATGTTTTTGACACTGTAATAGGACATTGTCATCTACAAAGTCCATGGTTGACATGTATCCAGTTTCTCTCTCTCTCTCTCTCTCTCTCTCTCTCTCTCTCTCCACAAACACACATACACACACACACACACACACACACACACACACACACACATACATACACACACACACACACACACACACACACACACACACACACACACACCAACCTAATATGTTAAGTAAGTTTAGGATTCATAGTTATGCTTGCTATAAATAGCCCATGGGCTGTGGATTAGACACACCTGCAAGAGAAACAGCACTAGGACTCTTAGACCTAAAAATTCCCATCTTAATCTGAACTAAGCTGTGGCTCAGCACAGTTCAGGAGCAAAGAGCCCACAAGCTAGAGCTTCAGGAAAGGGAGAGGCTGGGCAAGGTAGGCCCAGACACCACCCCTGAGCACTACCGCGTGCATGAGCACGTCAGTGAGTCAGAAAGTCCTACATCACCTGTAACTCTTTAATTCCCTTTAAACTTAGACTTTTTCCAGCATGTTTGGTCATGGTTTTTTTTCCCCCTTTTGAAGAACATCTCTGCGTAGGTTCATGGTGACAAGACCATAGTGCTATCCTCAATTCTGTATTGTATCCGAAGTGTGAAGAAAACCTCTAGGGTTAAGAGTTTCACCGCCACTAGGCTTAAAGAAAGTTAAGCACGCAGGCTTCCACAAATTTATTATGTAGCTGAGGATGACCTTGAACTTTTGATCCTTTTGCCCCCACTTCCTGAGTGCTGGAATACCAGAAGACACCATCATGTCTGGTTTTATGTAATGTTAGGGATTAAGCTCAGGGCCTTGTGCATGCTAGGCAGGTAGGTACTCTATCAATTGAGTGCTATATCCAGAGCCAATTCACCTCTCTTCACATGAACCCCGTGTGTGCCTGAGTGTGTGTGTGTGTGTGTGTGTGTGTGTGTGTGTGTGTGAGAGAGAGAGAGAGAGAGAGAGAGAGAGAGAGAGAGAGAGAGAGAGAGAGAGTGTCTCATGTGGCCCAGGCTGTGTGTAACTGTTACATCCTATGTAACTGACCATTTCATATCTTTTAATACACTAGCATGTATTTTCTATCTCTAAAAGAAGGAGTCAATACTGGCCTGACCAATCTAAACTGTTTTAAAACTGTACTTCTGGTTGATATCTTATACCAAGATTCCCTGTTTTGGTGTAAAGAATAACTGCTGGGCCTAAGGTCATTTTGCACTTATTGGTACCCGACCTCTCAGATAACCATGGTTTGTTCTGCCTAGAGAAATACACTTTTGCTTAATAAACTCAATCTAGACCAAGCTCTGTTCTTCACATGGCTACCAAGTGGAAACATAACCCACACACAAGCAGTCACTGACCTTGCGGGTCTGCTCAGCTCTATAGTGCATGGGTCTGCTGACTTGTGATAATCTCTGCAAAGACCAGCTGACCACAGGGAAGGCTGATTTGCTGTTGCCACTAAATCTTCTGTCTGGTGTTGGCTCATTGTCCTGGCTCCTCACTCTATCCGAGGCTCCCGGCACAGTGGGTACCACAGCCAGGGCGGGCTGAAGAATCCCTTCTAGCCTGGATTCCTGGTGCACCATCCAACTTTGTCGCTTGCTTTCCTTCCCTTTCTCTTTCCTTTGTCTGCTCCGTGGCTTGCTGCCCCGATGTCCCATTGTGTCTTTTCTTCAGTGGTGGCCTTTGCAGCCTGTGATTGCTGTGGTGACCATTCTCAGGAGAGCCTGGGTCCCTGCGAGGAGCTTTCGAAGCCATTGGATTTGAATAGGCGGTAGGGAGCTTTGATGTCTCCTTTTCAAAAGTATTTTATAACTCGGGAAGCTGTCACTGAGTTGTCTGTCGCTGGTCACTGCCTGCCGCCACGTCATCTTTAGAAAGCCAATTTCCATTCATAAAAGGCCTGAAGTTAAATGCCCTTAGCCTCTGGCTCTGCTGCTTTGTGGGGCCTTGTTAGCTAGCAGGCGTTGTTGAATTACATCTACCCCCTTGGAACGTCATGGTCACTTGAGAGGATCATGTGAAATTACAGATTAGGCTGGATTGTATTTACATGTTTTTTAATATAGGCTGGCTCAAATCAAAGATGTTTTCTTAGGCTATTATTCAATTCATCAAGGGTAAAAGGACCCTTTTATTTTCTTGGCTTCTCTCCTCTGTGCTCTCCTAAGACATGATTTGTGAAGAGAATTATTTGCTTTTAACAACGCTTTGAGCAAAAGGCCAAGCTAAATTAAAAAAAATTTTTCCAAAGATTAAAGTTCTTGCCAGAGAGTTGGACTCCAAAGTAGCCAAGGCAAGCCTGAAGGGTCTCTCAGGAAAGCTGGAAGGGCCCAGCCTTCCTCTCTGCTACCTGCCTTTCATAATATGGCCACTAAGTACCATTCCTTCTGGATCATTCTGTTGGCCGTA
Source organism: Peromyscus californicus insignis (assembly GCF_007827085.1). NCBI lineage: Eukaryota > Metazoa > Chordata > Mammalia > Rodentia > Cricetidae > Peromyscus > Peromyscus californicus. The sequence goes on from NW_026294606.1 coordinate 97,084,935, forward strand.
TTTGACTCCAGGGTCCTTGGCTGGGCATCCTGGGTATCCCAGCATCCTGAGCTTGCTTCCTGAGGCCGCAGGTTTTTCATGTGTTCAGTGGAAATGGCCGCTGGCAGAGGGTGAGGGAGACTGGGGCTAAGTACTGAATTTGTCACACAGTAGCTGTTCCCTGCTTGATTGTTGACTTTGAACTAGGAGGTGGTCTGGGCAGGAAATGGCTATTGAACTCTTTTCCCCCTGTCCTGAAGCCTTTCCAGGCAGGCCTGTAAGAACAGGAAAAGACTTTCTTTGGTATTGGCAATCTTCTTGTGAAGGTTTAGGATTTTGTAGGGAAAGAAAACATTTTGTCAAGTAAGAAAATAATAGAAGAAAGAAGGCTGAGATGGGGGTTAGGAGGAGGAAGGGGATCAACACGTAGATCACAGGTTTCTCTCTTCAGACTCTGAGGAGCCGGCTCTTCCCTCCACTACCTGCACAGCCAGGTACATCACTCACCCACTGTGGGCTTGACTTCCTCACTGTAAGTTGAGGGTGTGGATAGGACCTCACTTGTGGGGCTTACAAATATTTGGTCACAAGAAACATCCTGTATGGATGTCCATGACAGTTCCCCCTGGATGATCAAGTTCCCTAACCTAAAAATCAGTTCTGTTAAGATCCTAAAATTTCTGAGTGCCATCATGATGTCACACTTCAGTACAAAAGTTGAAAGTTACCAGTCAGCACCCATTGGGGCCAATTTTGAGACTGTCTGCTTTATTCAACGTGAACACCCAGGTTATATACAGAGTCAGCAGGTTATTCAGAAGTAGGACCTGAACCATTGTATTTACTATTCCATGTCATTTTTAAGTGCCTGGTTAAAAGAGAGAGAGGGGAGGGGGAGGGGGGGGAAGGAGGAAGGGAGGGAGGGAGGGAGGGAGGGAGAGAGAGAGAGAGAGAGAGAGAGAGAGAGAGAGAGAGAGAGAGAAATTGTCACTTTAGATCTTAAATGCTAGTGTGTTGACTGGCACCTAAATATAGAAGCCTACTGCTTGCTGTGTCTTCCTTTCAACAGCCTGAGTGCAAGTGCTTTTCCGAATGAAATGTTTGCAATAATAATCATTATTATACAGCAATTATTAGAACAAGTGGTGTATGCTTTATCTGAACTGCTTGGGACTGCAGTGTTTAGGACATTTTGTCTCAAACTACATATATTGATATATATGATATACTATACTATATATATATATGTATATATGTATATATAAATTCTGTGTGTGTGTGTGTGTGTGTGTGTAGTATTAGTTACTTTTCTACTGCTGTGATAAAATTACCATAATCAACTCCACTTATAGGAGGAAAGGTTTTTTTGGACTCATGGTTCCAGAGAGACAAGCGCCTATCATAACAGAGAACCATGGCAGCAGGCACCACACACGGCAGCTGGAGCAGCTAAGAGCTCACATCTTGAACTGCAAGCAGAAAGGCTGAACTGGCCGGGCGGTGGTGGCGCACGCCTTTAATCCCAGCACTCGGGAGGCAGAGCCAGGCGGATCTCTGTGAGTTCGAGGCCAGCCTGGTCTCCAAAGCGAGTTCCAGGAAAGGCGCAAAGCTACACAGAGAAACCCTGTCTCGAAAAAGCAAAAAAAAAAAAAAAAAAAAAAAAAGAAAGGCTGAACTGGGAATGGCTTGAGGCTTTGAAAGTTCAAAGCCCACCCCCAGTGATGTGCTCCCTCCAGCTGGACCACACCTCCTAAACCTACCCAATAGCACCACCAATGGGGACTAAGTGTGCCCGAGACTATGAGGGATATCTCATTCAAACTACCATATATACATTTATACAATTACATGCGCTCTCGACACATATGTATAGACACATGTGTATGTGTATGCTTATGTATATAAATGTGCGTGTTTCTGGAATGGTTCAAATCCATCCTTTCTGTCCTTTTCCCGTTCATTTTTTTTCCCTAGCTTGCTTTCTTTTCCTCCATCCTTCCCCATCTCCATTCTCTCTTCCCATTTTTTCCCTCTTTTTCTATCTCCCTCCCTCTCTCCTTCTTTCCCACTAGAATTGCTAGCATTCAGCAAAGCTGAGCCTGAACCATCCAGCGATGTAATCACATCCTCCTCCATTATTCTCTCAACCAAACTTTCCTCTTCTTGGCTTCCTTCTGCAAACAGGGCCTCCTGAGTCCCAGGTGATTCAGATATTTCCTTGGGTTTCCTAACTTAGTCATTTCATCTGACTTATCCATCCCTAATGCCACAGATGTGTCATGGCTAAGAACAAGTGTGTGGGGTTCTAGGCTTTATTTGCCTTCACCTGTCTGTAAGACTTGAGGCGTCATTGAATTAATGGCTCTGCTCATCAGAACAAGAACAGAACAAAACTCCTCTTTTTTCTTGATATGTTCATGGGTGGATTAATGCAAAGAGGATCTAGGATGGTGCAGAGTGAACTAAGGACTTGACAGGTACCAGTTTTAAACTCTACATCGACTCTGTGTATTTGTACCCTGTATGTGCTATAAATTTATTGTGGGGGGGAGCGTTGTATTCATTGGCACTTGTATTGGGATATCCTTGTCATGGTAGTCACAGTTAGATTTTAAAAAAATGCCCGCCTTTGGAGTTTTGTTTTTTTTTTTTTTTGGTCATTTTCACCCCTCCCCAACTCCTCCAAGATCCACCTCTACTTCCTTCCCACCCGACCTAGTGTCCTCTTACATAGGCAGCAATCCAGGCCAATTTGTACTACCTCAATACTCTTAGGTGTGGGGCCATCCCTTGAATGTGAGCCAGCTACCGTGGATCACATACTTTGCAGCTCTCAGTTCTCCATCACCTGGCAGTTATCAGTTGCCAATAGCTTCTCAGCTAGAGGTTGGACTTCATGTTGACCTCTCTCCTCCACCTGGGTGTTTTGTCTGGCTTGAGCTTGCACAGGTCATGTTCATGCTGTCACAACTGTTGTGGGTTCATATATGTAACTGTCCTGTTGTGTCCAGAAAGCATCATTTCATTCCTCTGGCTCTTTCTACACTCTTCTTTGGAGATGATCCCCAAGCCCTGGTTAATATGCTTATATCTGTTCTGATTTTTTTGTCTTATTTTGTTTTTTGCTGTTGCTATAAAATATGCATGTATCAGCAAGTCTCTCAGTTGCATGCAGAACTGTATTTTAATTGAGAGGGGGGGGGGGGTAGGGCAGAAAGCTCCCTTCCTTGTGAAACGCTGTCCTATCAGATACAGGATATTAGTTATGGCCAGGGATTTATATTCTTTTATCGGCATGTGTCCCCAAGTGTCACTGTCACTGTCACCTTAATTGTCCAAGCTGCAAAGCTGCCGAGAACTCACTTCCTCTGGTTTTGCATGGGTCCAAGACAGTGGCTTCAAAGAGCTCCCACCAGCAGAACATATGTGCTGGAAAATTGCATGGTTTCCCACCATAGGCAATAAACAATTCAAGAGAAAATGGCGCTGATTAAATCTTGAAGTCCAAATATAAACAGGCCTAATGATAGTAGTACACATTAAGGCTTTCATGACCAAAAATATTTGTTTGGAGTTCATACACAACACTGTCTACAAACCCAGGAGTTTGGTTACATCAAGTTACTCCCAGGAAAGCTTGTTCCCACGGTTTTCTTAGCCTGTTGTAGAGCAGAATATACTCAAATGCTCTAATAGAGGTCTGGTGAGTGTTCTGCCTGGATAGTGTGGTCACCTCTCCTGAAGGGATGCCTTTGAAGTATCTAAGGATTTTACTTTCAGTAGAATTCCTTTGATTGCTTATTCATGCTACTCAACTTTGAAATATTTGATCTGCCCCTTTTACCAGTGTCAGTCAAGGGGGCATGTCTTCTAATATAAATTAGATGTGGACATCACTAATTTATGAGGAGCCAGCTATGTGTACACCCTCCTTTGAGGGACGGCACTTGAAAGAGATTGAGATAATACATGCATCTGCAAACCTTTTATTGCTCGATAGGAAGCTGAGACTGGAGAATTCCTGGAAGTTTGAGGGACAGATAACCTGGTGTAGGCAGCAATAAAAAACAAACAAACAAACAAACAAAAAACCAAGAGATCCTGTTTCAAGGTGGAAACTGAAGTCCAACATTTGAGGTTTTCCTCCGATGCTCACATTTTCAGGGCAAGGCCTTTCTCCTCAACATCTTTAACACAAAATAAAAACTTTAAAAGTCAAATGTTATCCAAAACAATCATTTCCTCAAAATCGCATTACCAGTGAGTGAGAGATCAAGCCGGGCTTCTAAATCTTCCAGCATTTTAACATGTCCTTCCGCCATCCTAAGCTGTTATACAAGCTATTTCTGAGATGCTGGCATGTCTGAAGGCTGTGGGATTTACCTAGACCAGAGATTTTCAGACTTGACTTTGCTTCAAGACTACCTGTGGAATCCGTAAAAAATACTCATGTCTTGGCCCCATCGTCAAACCTTCTGTTTCTGTGGGTCTGGATGGGTATCTGAACAGGAGCATCCATGATTTTCGAGCTGTCTGTACTAAAATCCACTGACTGGTCTGGGCTTCTTTTGTTAGTTATAAAAGGTAGTGGTACACGTGTCGTGTTGAACACCAGTTGGTTCGTATTTGTCTTACACACAAAAGGAAGTCGTTTACAAGAAGTGAATTCATCCTATGCCAATGAGTTTTACTGCAAAGCAATGGTTGCAAAACCCAGACCTCCTAAGAAGCTGCAGAGATGGGTATTCACATACTACAACATGAGAGGGCATGTAAGCAATATTTAACTTCAATCCTATCTTTGGCATGCATAAAACAGACCCCCAGACTTATCCACAATACAAAGAATGTGTGGTCATATCTGCTCACAGAGAAATCAACGTTGAGTTACTCTGCCTCCTGGAAATGGTAAAGTAAAATACAAAATGTGGATGAAGAACTGCAGGATCACGGGATGACCTTAGGACACTGCCCGCTCTGTTATAGAACCTGGCAAGCTGGCAGACACAAACCCCAGTTCTGGGGATCTGAACTCAAGTCTTTATGTTTTACACACTGAGCCATCTCCCAGCCCTGACATTTGATTTTAAAACAGACTCACAGGAACTTGCAGAAATATTGCATGGAGATGCTGTGGGGGAAAACTGGACAACCTGGGAATAGGAATATAGTTTACTTGTCTGTAAAGTGGCAACTTTGAAGAAAAAGAGGACTGTTATATTAAAGGGCAAAAGTCAGGAAGAACCCCCATATTCTTTTTTTTTTTTTTTTTTTTTTGGTTTTTCGAGACAGGGTTTCTCTGTGTAGCTTTGCACCTTTCCTGGAACTCACTTGGTAGCCCAGGCTGGCCTCGAACTCACAGAGATCCGCCTGGCTCTGCCTCCCGAGTGCTGGGATTAAAGGCGTGCGCCACCACCGCCCGGCTGAACCCCCATATTCTTGGCCTCTGTTGTACATGTTTCCTCTCCCAGTGGTGTGTTCTGTCACTGGATCTAGATGCTACAAGTATGAGCTTTTACAGATGTAAGGTTCCAAATCAGTTGAACTTTACTTGGGAGCATTCCAGGAAGGTCAAACGTTATCAAATAAGCCCTTGAAATCTGGGTCTAGTTGTGGGCAGACATCACTGGGGCTCAGAGAAAGAGGGGCCTAACACATGAGAGATTCTCACTTGCAGTTTCTGGGTATGAAAGGGGCCGTGTCACACGCAGAGTCAGCCTCCAGGATGAGTGTGGTCTTTGACTGATAAATGGCAAGCAAATAGAGGCTCATTTCTGTTCCCCAAAGGAGCTGAGTTCTGCCTACAGTCTGAAGAGCCCAGAAGTGGATTTCTTTACAGAACAAAAGAATGTAGGTGGGACCTCCTGCACTTGGACTGGTAGAACCTTGAGTTGGTGATAGGGTGTCTATAAGCTGCTTCTTTGCTATAATTTTTTGAGCAACAGTAGAATATAAATACAGAAGTCTCTGGGGCTTATTCTGGGGCAGGTGTTCAGGCACAAAGGAAATCCCTTCCCTTCTCAGGTTCATGGTCATCTTGGACCATCTGCCACCAAACTTGTGTAGCAGGTGAGATAGCACATATGATGGTTAGTCTAGAATGATTATCAGCCTGATGAAATTTAGGATCACCTAGAAAACAAACCTCTGGGTGTGCTGAGAGGGAGTTTCCAGACAGGATCAACTGAGAAGGGAAGACCCACCATCAAAGTGAGTGGCATCATCCATTGATGACCTAGAAACAAAAATTCTGGGGGGAAAACTGTGTGTCTGCCTGTGTTCTCCATCCTCCATCAATAGCAGACAGTCTAGCTTGATCAACCTTCTAACATGGACCCAAAATCAGTGACTCGCCAGTGATGTTTCTGGCTTTCAGTGCAGATTCAGGGCTGTGGAAGAGCCTGGCTTCACTGAGCAAGTTCTGAATTCTGTTTCTGTAATAAGTAGGTAACTATTGTTGGACTACTCAGTCCCTATAGTGTAAGGCAACCTAATGGTCCATTTTTATCATGTGTGCGTACATATGCACACATACTGTTGGTTCTGTTCCTTTAGAGAACTCCACTTAATACCATGGATCTAAAAGAAGCAGACTTATTTAAATTACCTGGGGGAACTGTGATAGTATAGATTCTCAATGGAATACTATTGGTGTTAGGATGGCTAATGCTTTCTTTAGAAAGGAATATCTATGCTTCATAGGGCACCCAGGGGCATTCCAGGTAATGGTGCTTTACCTATTAAGCACCATTACCAACCCCAATTGTGCCACCCTGAGTATCTCATAGCCAAGAAGCTCCTGTGGGTCATAGTTTGATACAACACTAACACACAATGGCTTTGTTAAGAAAATACAAATTTGTGTGGAATTGTATTTTTGGAGTGTGCATGCTATTAATTTCAGCAAGATTAATGTTTTCATGCAGTTTGAAAATCCATCACCCAAGATACTTGATACCAGAAATGTCTCTGATTTTGTAGGGTTTTTTATTTTTTATTTTTATTTTTTAGAATACTTGCATTGGCTTTACTGGCTAAGCACCTCTAGCCTGCAAATCCAAAACGCAAATTTGGCACATGTTTGAGCATCATGACCATGCTTTAAAAGTTTGGTTATGAAACCAGTACCAGGTCTGTGAATAGTGCAGTGCAATGGGGGTTAGGTTACTGCTGATACTGCTGACTACATAGATAATGCAGGGGATCTGCTGAGGATGTGTGGATAGTACAGGAAGATGAGGGAACTGATGAGATATGTGTATGGATAGCACAGGGAGGTAGGGAGTGGTGGATTGGTTGGCAGCAGAAAAAAAATCTGGGAAATTTTAATTGATGTGTATTTGTTTGTAAATTTCACATGATACCCCAGACTCCTGAAAACAATCAGGTCTTTAAAGTAACAGAAGGGTATTTATAATAAAAGTTATCTTTGTCTTCTTATGGGGAAGGGAGCCTAATCATATGAATGTAAATTTAAAATGTGGATTCTATTTATATATTGGTAGTTTTTCCAATATAAAATTAAACGTCCTCTGTATCCTCTTGACCAATGAGAATAGGACTTTGGGCAGTTCTAGAAATGGCACAGGAATAGTCTCCTTGTTCCTTGAGTGTGTTCCTCCCTGATATCCTTGTGAGGCTGAATTATAACTTTCTATCTATTGCATGTAAGTGGTACTTGTACGCAGTTGTTTCTTTTGAGATATCTGTGGGACTCGGTGGGACTCAGAGCTCTGCTTTAGCTGGAGTGCAGAAGATATGGAACCCAGTTCATGCTTGTGCAGACACACCTGCTGACTTAATTTTTAAAGCTGTATCATCCCATCCTTGCCAATGGTGATATGCCGATGCTTATGTAACTCACAGCATAGTCCAGTGGTGATATACTGACACTTATGTAACTCATAGCATAGTCCAGTGGTGATACACTGATGTTTATGTAACTCACAGCATAGTCTGAATTACTTCACTACTTTATAACTATACCGGGTAAGAAAAGTCAAGTTCTCTTTGACATTTCATTCCTGGTGGTCAATAGCTGACATTTCTCCCCCTACCCCTAGCACTTCCTTTATCCCATCCATCCATCCATCCATCCATCCATCCATCCATCCATCCATCTATCCATCCATCTCTAACCCAAAACATTAAATTGTAGCCATTATGTATTTAATAGATAGTAGGTAATCCTTGGAATTTCCCTTCATATTAAGATATGGGCTTATAAAATTATGTTATTCCTAAGTTCTACAGCATTTTAAATAAAGGTAGAGTAGTGGTGTCATGAATTTAAACTCAACAGGAGTGCAAAAAAGAATATTAAAATAAATAAAATGTCATAAGAAAAAGTAGGGCAGATGAAACGGCCTAGTAGGCAAAGGAGTCTGCAGCCAAGCCTGGTAACCTGAGTTTAATACCTGGGACCCATAGGGCAGAAGAGAATAATGGACTCCTACACATTGTCTTATGACCTCCACACTTCCTCTGTGGCATGTGCACACCTGCACACACACGTTGGGTGGAGGTGACATTTCCCACAGTGACCTGTCAGGTCAGATATTCTTGACTATAATGATTGGTTTGCAGAAACCAATGAAAACAGGATCTGAGGTGATAAAATGAAACTCTGGGACAACCTGTGGCAGCAAAGAGGAGAGAATGTAAACCCACAATTGCTGCAGCCATCTTGCTGCCCAAAAATAGGATCATCACAGTCCTAATGTCTGGTGATGCCTGACGTTAAAATACTTTGATTTTTTTTTCAATGTTAACTATAAGCTCATTTTTGTTGTGACTCTAGATCAAGTTTCTTTTCTAGTCCTTTGAAATAAAAATTAAAACTGTGATAGAGATGAAAGGGCTTTGGGTATTTCCTACAAAGAGCTTGTCGTCTCACAGAGGACATATAGACAAGCATAATGTACCAAGCTCATTGAGCCTAGAGCTGCTGTTAAGACAGAGGGAAGTAACTGACACACTTCATGAGTCAAAATGTATTGGGTGTAACACCCACAGCACAGAACATGACAGCATGCAGCTTTGTCAATATTTGCTCCTGGTCGTGCATCTTGGATCTATTATCGGTCTTGTTGATGCATTGCTTTCCACATCTGATGTATGATTGCTGCACGTCTTGTGCTGCCCGCCCACAGTAACATCAGCTGGTTTCAAAAGCAGGAAGTAGAAGTGAGTGCATTCTCTGCCTGTCAAGGAGCAGTTGCTGGAGGTGGAGACTTCATGGTTGGCTTAGAGGATGATTTCACATGCTGTAACTGCTTTTAATTGATTTCTTTGATTTGCTTGGATGATGACATGTGAGGTAACGTTGTAAACCAAGTATGCTTATCGGTGGATTACGCTGCTCAGCATTCATCTGCAGTTCATGTGTGTCTTTGAAGATGTTTATTTTAGTGAATCTAATTTTAGTGTGCAGTAGTCTTTTATTTTTGAATCGTGACAACAGACATCTTTTTTTTTTAACCCATGGAGTCTTCTATTTCCTTTTTGCATTGCACAGAACTGTTCCTCTCCTTTGTTCTGAGTGTAGTCTCTCCCTATGGAAGGAGAATGTAAGTCAAAACATGTAATTTTAGATCTCTCAAAACAAAGAAATGGATGAAAATTATGTTGCTATTATGTTTTATTTAACCCAAACATGAAAAACATAATTGTGTCAAGATATTATAGATGCATAAGTTATTAGTGAGACGCTTTGGAGTTTTACACCAGTTGATAAAGACCAGCATGTAACTTGCACTGTGTGCACATTCAGTTCACAGCAGCCATAACTAAACAGCCTAGAAATAGTCCTTGTATTGGGAAGTCCAGGTTCTAAAGTTCATTAACATAAACAGTGAAGAGTCCTCCTCATAGACTCACTTGTTCAATTGCTTCTCTTCCACAAAGATTTTCAGAACCTCTGCAGCTCTGCTATGGAATGGGTTGCTGGTCTTGGTTTGGAAGCAGTAGGTCATTATTCAATTACATAGGAAATTGCCCAATTCGTTGATGAAAGTCAGACTTAGGGATACTGAATTAAGTATTTCCCTTGAAGATAAATGAAAGAGATGATGTTTTGAAATTTTTCAGAATTTGTATGTAGACTTTCTTCTAATTATATTTGGTTTAAAACTTGCAGTTTAATTAACGCTAGCTTTTTTTCTTCAGATGGAAAATTCTTTATTAGTTCTTGGCTTTATGATTTGTTTTCATAGTGACTTTCCTAGTTATACTAAATAACATATTTAGGGAGCAAAACAAAAATCTTGATTTAAGAAGATCTCTGCTTAGGAAATTAAAAGCTAATGTCAGGGTATTATAAATTTTCTTCCCTGATAGATTCCATGACAAAAACAATCTAGTATAGTGGGCCACCAGACATGTACAGTGTGTTACGTTGTTTTCTTGTTGTTGTGAGAAATAACTAACGAGAAGCCACTTAAGGGAGGGAGGATTTATTTTTATTTTCTATTTTCCTATTAGAGTGTATTAGTTATATGTAGTAATAGGTTTCATTATGGCATTTGCATACATGGCATACATTTGCATACATTTGATCATACCCCCACTTTTTTGCTTTGAGGCAGTATCTCACTATGTAACCCTGGATTCCTTGAAGCTCACTATGTAGACAAAGATGGCCTCAAACTCCTCAGAGATCCACTTGATTCTGCCTCCCAAGTGCTAGAATTGAAGCTGTGCACCACCACAGATGGCTAATCATACCTCCAATAGTACCCTTGCCCCATTCCTATTGATACCCTTCTTCTCCCAGCCAATCATCCAAGATGAGTTTGTCTTGGCTTACAGTTGGAAGGGCTACAGTACACACGGTGAAGGGAGCATGGCAGGAGGAGGGGAAGAGAAGCTCATGGTCTCTAGTCAAATTACATCCACTGTCTGGGAGCAGGGAGTGAACAGGAAGTAGGACCCCACTTCCTCCAATGACTCACTTCCATCAAGACTCAATTTCCTGAAATTCCTACTGCTTTCCAAACAGTGCCACCAGAGGACCCAATGTTCAGACACAAGAAACTCATAGGGACATTTCACACACAACATATTGCACACTGACCATATCAGAAATTTTAGTTATCTTCTGTTTCTACCCCATGAGTAATTGTACAAATTTCCTACCCGCATGAAATGCCAACCAGAGCAGGCAGGTGAAGTTTATCCGTTGGTAGGATCTCTGTGTGTTCTGCCTGAAAATAGCCTTTTCCACAGCTGAAGAGTCAGCACCAACTGAACTTCTACTGTTTTATCTACTTGTTGAGTCCTGATTCCTTAAACCCAAAAAGTAGAAAAGAATTGTCTTGACGTAAAGAGCGGGTGACATTTCTTTTGCTCCAAGGATTCCCAATCCAGGCAAACAGCAGTGGGTGGTTTTCACTTAGGCCTCCTTCCTCTTTCTGGTCTTTCTGGTAGGTTGGGCATGAATAGACCTGTATTAAATGGGATTTCTCAGAGAAACGAAACCTACAGTTCTTTTTATATACATGTGTGTATAGAGAGATTTATTACAAGGAATTAGCTCATTCGTTTTGGAAACGGAGAAGTCCCAAGATCTGTTGTTGGTTAGCTGTAGGCCCTGGAGAGAGCCGATGTATCGGGTCCATTCTGACTCAGAAGACTGGGAATGACAGATGTGCCAATTCGAAGGCAGCACAGACAGTGACTTCTAACTCACCCAACCCTCCTGTTCTGTGTAGGCCTTCAGTGGCTTGGATGAGGCTCACCCACACTGGGCATGGCCATGGGTTTAATCAGTTTAATCAATTCACTGTTAATTTCATCCAGAAATACCTTCAAAGACACACCCAGAATAACCCTTTAAGTATCTGGACACTGTGTAGTCCCATCGAGTAGATGTGCAAACCATCCGAGGGGGTTTGGTTAAGTCATCTTTGCACAGCATCTCTTCTTCATATATTCAGCTTGTACATTTACATTTAGTAATGTGATTATTCAGCAATAGCAGCTGTCACCTGCATCAAGTAATCAGTGCCATGAGGGAACAAGCTTCGAAGTAATGATAGCGTTCTATCTGCTTCTCTGTTGCTGTGATAAAATCTTAACCAAAACCAAATTGTAGGAGGAAAGAGCTTCTCTCATCTTACACTTTACAGACCATCACTAAGGGAAGCCAAGGCAGGACCTCAAGGCAGGAACTGAAGCAGAAACCATGAAGGAACACAGCATACTGGCTTGTTCTCCATTGCTCACTAAGCTAATTCTCTTACACAATCCCCATGACCACTTACCTGCTCAGGGATAGCACTAGCCATAGGGGGCTGGGCCTGCCCACATCAGTCATGAATCAAGAAAATTCCCCACAGGCATGCCACAGGCCAATCTGATGGAGGCACTTCCTCAATTGACACCCCCCTTTGTCAAACTGACAAAAACTAACTAGAGCAATATGTATAATTCATTGTGTTGAATGTAAAAATATGTAGATAAGTTTACCTATTCACTATATGTATTTTGAGTATCATCTACTACCCCTTCTCCAAAAGTATTCTGGGAGTAGTAGCACTGGATGGCCTTAATGAAGGACATTAGCATGAGGCTGCTTCCATCATAGTCTTTCCTATCAAGGTGATTTCACTAGTGAATTGACACTTAAGTAGAGACAGAAGACAGATGCTAGGGAGCCAGTACTGTGGTTAGGTTGAAAGACAGATGAGAGACAGGGAGTGGAAATGACTGATGTAACCCAGGAGCTCAAAGCTTCAATTCTTCACTATTCATTGAGCATCAGCCACCAACATTGAATCACTGCAGCTCATTCTCTCTTCAGCCCATCACCAGAGACAAGCAGCCAATGGCCTCTCGTGTTCTGTTGGCTCTTTACAGGCAAATAAGGGCCTATTGGGATAGTTGAACCAGTTTGAAATGAGGCGCTTGCTGTGTTATGTGGAACACTGCCTCCTTGCAGAACTGCTAGATGAATCCATCTGAGAGGCCTGCCTATTCTATTGCTTGCTGCACCATAAGACTTGGTGATGCAAGTGAAGGTTTTGAAAACATGTGCTGAATGTGTTCTGTTGGCATTCAGGCTGAAGGAAGGAGGCGTTTCCAACCCTGACCTCAGTCCTGGATCTGGACCAGGACTAAGGAGAAATCCTCAGCGCTATTAATGGTTCTTCACTTCTCTCACGTGACTTTATTGTTTGGGTAGCGTCCCTCTCTCAACAGGAGCTAAAACAAGAGGGAATGGTGTAGCAGGAATCTTAAAGAGTCTTATTAATAAAATCAAACCTGTGGCCAGTTATTGGGGTGGATTCTGGAAGATCAGAGAGACAGAACAAACCACAGCCCACCTCACCTAGCCAACTTCTCAGCTGGTCTTGTTTCCTCAGACTGGATGCTTCTGTGTCCTCACCCAATGGCTCTCAGCTGAACTGCTGCTCGAAAGCCTGAAGCTTAACCAGCTAAAAGCTTAACCAGTCAAATGCTTCTTGTTTCTGGTCCTCACGCCTTATATACCTTTCTGCTTTCTACCACCACTCCCTGGGATTAAAGGCTCGCTTTCTGGGATTAAAGGCATGTTCACCATGCTTGGCCGTTTCCAATGTGGCCTTGAACTCACAGAGATCCAGAGGGATATCTACCTCTGGAGTGCTAGGATTAAAGGTGTGAGTGCCACCATTTTCTAGCCTTTGTATCTAGTGGCTGTTCTGTCTCTGACCCCAGATAAGTTTATTAGGGTGTACAATATTTTGGGGAACACAATACCACCACAGAATGGCCCTTGGCAGCCTGCCAAGTTAGCCCAGGAATGAGACTGAAGACCAGGGCTTCATCCCTCTGTTCTGCCTAAAGGTCATGTCTAGGCACAAATGGTTTCTCTTCCCCAAGCCTCAATTTCCTCTCATGTAAATAAAGGGATGTGCCACGCATTTTTTTGTTTTAAGAATTTTTTATTTTATTTTTATTGCATGTGACTGGGTGTGTTGGCTGCATATATGTCTCTGCACCATGCACATCATGTGAATGCCTTGTGTTCACAGAAGCCAGAAGAGGGTACTGAAACCCATGGAACTAGTTATAGATGGTTGTGTGCTGCCTTGTAGGTTTAGGGAATTGAACCTGGATCCTCAAGAAGAGCAGCCAGTGCTCCTAACCACTGAGCAATTTCTTCAACCCCCCTGATACATTTTCTAAAGTGTCCATTTCAGGGTATCTCTATAAGCATTATTTAAATGCCTGTTAAAAATTCATATTCCTAAGCCACTTTCCAGATCTGTTCAGTCATAATTCCTGGGAGTGGGACTCTAAAAGACTCCTAGACTCAGAAATTTTTGAAAATTATTTGACAGGGAGAATAAAAGGTAGTCTGTATCACATACTTAAACCTATTTTAATTGATATAGACAATTTTTCAGTTGGAGGTTACAAATCAGTTAGTGGTTCAAAAATCAATGTCACTCATTATGATTGACAGAAAGAAGAAATGAAACATTAGAAAAGACCAGGTGAGAGTGCTGGCCCCCAAAGCAAGAGGACTGGAGTCTGATCTCCGTCTTAGTTAAGGTTACTATGGGCATGATGAGACACCATGACCAAAAGCAACGTGGGGGGTGAGGGAGGGTTTGTTTTGGCTCGCACTTCTGTATCCCTATTCATTATTGAAGGAAGTCAGACAGAAACTCAAAACAGGCCAGAATCTGGAGGGAAGAGCTGATGCATAGGCCATGAAGGAGTTCTGCTTACCAGCTTGCTCATCATGGCTTGCTCAGCCTGCTGTCCTAGAGAACCCAGGACCACCAGCTACAATGGGCTGAGCCCTCCCCAATCAATCACTAAATAAGAAAAGGCCCTACAGGCTTGCCCACAGACCAATTTTATGGATGCATCTTCTTATGTGAGATTCTCTCCTTTCAGATGACTTTAGTGTGTGCCAAGTTGACATAAAACTGTCCAGCACAATCTCCCAGAACACACTAAATCAAAAGCCAGACAAGGTGCATGTGCCTGTAACCCCAGCACTGAGGAGACTTGAGACAGGATGATCCCTGGAACTCACTGGCCAGCAAGTCTAGCCTCATCAAGTGAGCTCCAGGTTTGGTGAGAGACTGTCTCAAAAGATAAGGTAGAAAGCAACTGAGAAAGACACCTAACATGGACATCTAGCTTCTGTGCATACCTGCACACACAGAGAATACCTGCAAATACACAGCACACTCATACAAAGTAGAGTCAACTAGACAATAACTGGTTACCTAACACTAGAGAGAGCGAGTATACATCATGGGGTTTGCAGTAGACTCTTGCATGTTTCCATGGAGCCATATTATAAATATAACATAGTATTGGGTTTATAAGCAATGGCTTTTTTTTATCAAAGATGCTTTTAGAAACACAAGCATAAAGCATCCATATTTCATGGATACATAGAATAGAATATATTTGTATATCAGGAAGTAGCATTGCTGGGCTGGAGAGATGGCTCAGCAGTTAAAAGCCTGACTGCCCTCGCAAAGGATGAAAATTAGGTTCCCAGCAGCTAGGTAGGGTGGCTCATAATGACCTGTAACTCAGCTCCAGGGGATTTGACACCCCCTTCTAGACTGTGGGCACCTGTATACAAGTGCACAGCCTCCCACATACATATTATTTAAAAAAATAAACTCTTTTCTTAAAAGAGTTGTATTGTGTGGGGTACTTAAGTAGGACCTGAAAACTCCCAAGCTCCTGTGGTGAGAACAGCAAGAGGCATTGGATAAATAAATCTGCCCTGGCACTGGTGAGTCTTAATGGTTACGAACCTCTCTACCCTCTGTGTATGTGTCTACAGTTTTCTCTACCCCTGAAGCACAAGAAAGATTCCCTTTATTTGCACAGAAGTAGGGCACTTTTCACTCCCATGTTAGCAAATGCCCAGCTTTGATAGCCCAGCTTTTAGCTGAGCTCAGACTCAAGACAAGGCTTGTTGATAAAGCAGACTTGTCAGAAAGCGTCACCATAAACGCCATGGAGCTGTTGATTTAAGGGTTTCGGGGTGTACTGCAGGCCATCAAGCCCCAAACATAGCACATGGTTGTCTATCTGCGGATTCGGCTCTCCGTTGTAAATCTGTCAGCATTGGCTGTTGAGTCAGCTACTGAGAGCAGAGTGTCTGAGGTCCTGTTTATCCTGTCATATCAGCTTAGGAGAACAGTTTTTTTGTAGCTCTGCAGAATAAGCCAGTCCCCCTGTTAAATGCTGTGTTTGCCTAATGCAGTTTCTTATCTCTATTTTCATTACTGTCTGCTTCTGTGGAACAGGCTTCAGGCAATGTAGTTTCAGCGTTTTCTGACTGAAGGTGCCACTCTGTTTATGAGGTGTTCGTGAGGTCCTGCATGCTGCTGCACTCCTCATAAGGAAGCCTTTCGTTTCTTCTATAAAGGGAATAAAAATAAGGAGCTAAAATGGCATCTAGTGGGAAAGGTGCCACTCTTGCTTCATTAATTTACAAAGTGGCCATGTTCCTGTAATCAACCAGATGAGACTATATACAGCCACCAGCCCCGGGAACGTTTCTCAGAACCTCTCTCCAGTTCCTCACTTAAACACAGCCACTATGGAGTCTTGCCTCTGAGCTTTAGATTTGCCTGTTTCTGAACCTGCTATACACATAAGCATCAGGAGGTTGCTATTTGATCCCCTTCTCTTTTTGTTGATGATATGCTTGTGACACCCATCTATAATAGTAAAACTCTCACCCCCATTTGTCTAAAGCATCCTGCTGCAGAGTTTACTTCCCATTCCCTTGTTGATGAAGATTTGGGCTGCCTCTGATCAGTTTGGGGTGATTACAGGTAACACCCTGTTGAGTATTCTCTTTGGGGTTGGGTGTATTTAGAGGTGGGATTTCTGCATTCTAATATGACTTTTATTGAAAATGCCAGGTACTTGTCCTAACTGTTTCTCTATGTGTGTGCTTATATGTCTATACATACCCATCTCTGTATGAGTTTCCTTTGTGTTGTAGTCAGTGTTCTCTTGCTGTGAAGAGATACCATGACCATGACAACATTTATAAAGGAAAGCATATAATTGGGGCGGCTGACTCACAGTTTCAGACAACACACAAGCAGACATGGTGCTGGAGAAGGAAATGAGAAGGAACTGAGAGTTCTATATCTGGGTGGGCAGGCAGCAGGGAAAAAAGAGAGAGAGAGAGAGAGAGAGAGAGAGAGAGAGAGAGAGAGAGAGAGAGAGAGAGAGAGAGACTGGGCCTGGTTTGAGCATTTGAAACCCCAAAAGTCTACCCCCAGGGACATATTTCCTCTAACAAGGCCACATCTCCTAACAGTGCCACTCCCTGTGAGCCTATGGAGGCCTTTTTCATCCAAACCACCACACCTTGTTTCTTTCGATGACCAATAGTTGACATATTTTTGTTTGATTTTATCTTATGTGGAGTGGCCTTCATGTGTCACATGCCTGTGTGTGTCTCAGAAGCTGAACATCTCTCACCTGTTTGTTAGACCTTTAGATCCTCTTCTCAAAAATCTAAGTTGAGTTTGTTTGCCTTTTTTTTCTAGTAGATAGCCTGAATATGGGATGTTTGTGGATCAATGTGTTCTATTCACTGGTGTGTCTCTTCACCCACCTGAAGATTTTTGTGATGTAGCCCTGTCTGGCCTGGAACTCACTATATAGACCAAGCTGGCCTCAAACTCACAGAGATCTACCTGGCTTTGCTTCCTGAGTTGTTGTGGAATATTATTTTAAGATATGTATTATTTGTGTATACCGTGTATATTTGTGTATGCCGTGGAACATTTATTTAATGATGCAAAGATGTGTTGCATTCTTTTATGTTACATTTGTTTAACTCTGTGAGGTTGTGTTATTTTGCCTGTCTAAAACACCTGATGGTCTAATAACAAGCTGAACAGCAACAGCGAGGCAGGAGAAAGGATAGGAGGGGTTGGCAGACAGAAAGAATAAATAGGAGGAGAAATCTGGGAGGAAAAAAAAGAAGGAGCAGGAGAGAGAGGAGGACGCAAGGAGCCAGCCACCCAGCTACACAACCAGCAACAGAGTAAGAGAGATAGATATACAGAAACAGAAAAAGGTAAAAGCCCAGAGGCAAAAAGTAGATGGGCTAAGTTAAGAAAAAAGGACAAGAAACAAGCTAAGCTAAGGCCGGGCATTTATAAGTAAGAATAAGCCTCCGTGTGTGATTTATTTGGGAGCTGGGTGGCGGGCCCCCAAAGAGAAAAAACAACACTGAGTGCTGGGATAAAAAGCATACACCATCAGGTCCAACTTGAATGTTTTCGTTAGATAATGTTATTTTAATATCTCCCAAATTGTCAGTCTTAGGCAACTTATAGTAAATCTCTTTCTACATCAGGGCCATTAAAATACTTTCTGATGTTAAATTCTAGAAATCCTATCTACTCTCACAGCTAGTCTACCTAGAATTGACTTTTTAGGAATAGAGTGACCCAAATTGGATATTGTTGAGTGACAGACTTCCTGAGGAGACCCAAGAGACTTGCATCTATTCACCCCAGAAAGTGAATCCACAAGAGACCAAGGTAAAGATTGTAGCAAAGGCCAAGTTGGGGAGCCAGTGAGGTTTTACTTTGGTTACAAACAGGAGTAGAGGTAAGAGTTCACTGTGGGAACAAGAATGACTCGGAAGCAGTGGCATCATGGGAAAGCCCACTCCAACACAGGTGATGACTCGGGAAAGCTGTGGCCCTGGACTCTCTGCATATTAGCTCAAAGGCCTGAGAAGCTCTTCTCTGCAGCCGAACTGGTCAGAGTCTCCTCCTCCAGCAGCTGTTTATTCCATCTATAAAGCTGAGGAGGAACCTTCTAGAATCTTCCAAGTTTTCTCTTTCAGACATAGGGTATTTCGTTTGCCTCCCAAGTCTCATGAGCCCCCTACACTTCTACTGATTTCCTGCTGCTGACATCACTCTTTATTAGCTATGGATTTTGTGGGGAGGGGACTTGAGGGACAGTCCAGTTTCTTGCTCTTACACTGTTTCCTTATCTGTAAGCAAAACTACTAGTAGGATCTTGTAAGCTGTCCCGAGAACTCAAGGACTATAAGGTAAGAAGCAATCAATGAAAGTAATCCAACTTTCTGTTGCCTATGGTGCTGCAGGCTCCGCCAGTCTGCAGTCAGCACCTCACCCCTATGGTTGGGTCCTTCAGAGAAACAGAAATGCAATTCGGAAAGATCTGTGCCTTGAGGAATTGGCTCCTGTCATTCTGGAGCCAGTGTGTGTCCTCATCTGTCATCTGCAAGCTGGAATCTGAGGAAAGCCCATGCAGCAGTTTCCAGTCCAAGCCTGAAGGCCTGAGAAACAGAGGTGTCCACGGTACCCAGGGACAAGAGAAGATGGTTGGCTCAGCTTGAGTGAGAGCAAATTTTCTTCAGGCTCCCATATACTAGGTGATGCTCATCTGCATTAGTGAGGGACTTCCTTTCTCTAGCTCCAGGCTTTTTAAAGGTAGATAACTTCTATTTGATTGATAATGTCACCTTTTGTTAGTATTTTTTAAAGATCTTACTTTTTTACATTTAATTGTGTGTGTGTGTGTGTGTGTGTGTGTGTGTGTGTGTGTGTGTGTGTGTGTGTGGTGTGTGTGTGTGTGTGTTTCCGGGGAAGGTGGGGGGGGGGAGGGGGCTATATGCATGTGAGAACAAGTGCCATGGAGCCCAGAAGAGGGTTTCAGATCCCCTGCAGCCAGAGTTACAGGCAGTTGTAAGCCTTCCGAAGTTGGTGCTGGGAACCAAACCTAGGTCCTCTGTAAGAGCAGTGTATGTTTTCAACTGCTGAGCTCTCTCTCCAGCCACTTGTTAATAGTTAGGTTTTGTTTTGTTTGAACAGTTTTTACCTGTTTGCATATATTATTGATATGATTATTTCACTGTTTATTTTGTAAATGCACATTAGTCTACGATCACCTCTGTGGATTAAATCTGACTTAGTCAAGATACAGTGTCCCTTTTGGTCAGTTCTGGATCTGATTTGTAAATATTTGCTGAGGTTTTCCCATGTTTCTTTTTGAGAAATGTTTGTTTACCAGTTTGTTCTCTTGCTGCATCCTTGTTTGGTTTGGGTACTGAAGTCTAGCTGTTCTCATAGAATGATCCGGAAAATGCAGAGATTTTTTTTTTATTGCCTTCCGTATGTTTAGCTGCACATTCCTTTCTCTTTGAAAACAAAAGATTCTAAGATCCTTACTTTTTCAGCCCTTCCTTCTTTTCTAATACATGCTTTAGTAGCATGTCACACATTTGAGCCTGTCAACTCCGTTGCCATAGAAAATATTTTATAGTTTTCCTTTGACTTTCCCTTTCAACTCACAGATTAGTTAGAAGGAAATGCTTCGCTTTCAGACCTTTGGGGATATCAAATAGCCAGTCATATTTTTGTGCTTTATTTCTAGTTTCACAATGGTGAAATAATATCTATCTTCTACATGTTTTTAGCCCTTCAAAGTTTAAGTCTTATATTTTGGAACTCCAAAAGCAGCCCCAGCTGGCCTTGGAGTTTTGGGGTCCTCTTTCCTTATCTTCCCATGGGTTAGGATCAGAGGTTTGTGCCACTGTGTCCAGCTGGAGTCCAGACTTTGTAAATTCTGCTCTATTTCAAGTCTCCCTTCACATCTAGGTCATACTTATTCATGTGTTTTCCTCCTCCTCCCTCCTCCTCCTCTTCCTTTTCAATGCTTAGAGTTCAGGTTTTTTATTCCCTTATAAAACTGCCAGTACTGTGGGTTAGTTAATTTGTTAATTCCAGCTCCCTGAGCCACCATCCTATTCTACAGAAAATTCCTCACAGCTGAGCCTCCATGGTCACTGGACTCGCATCTTTGCACTTCTCTCCTCTGCAGGATGCTGGAACTTCAAGTCTCAGATACGTTAGTAGCCTCAAACATAAGGTCCCACTTCCCTTGTTTCTTGACTTGATGGTAAACTTTTCTTGACTCAGCAGAAAATAGTCCTTGGTTTTCCTTCTCTGTACACTTATTTTAACCTAAACCTTTCAATCCTTATCACTGAGTACTTTAAGAAAAAAAAATGATGTAGAACGTTATATCACTTCCTTTTGTTTATCTTTTTATGGGGATCTCTTCTTTGATCCTGGATACCTTGAGAGCTATTTCATGAGCTCTCAATGTAGGTTGGGAGGGATGTTTGTGATGCTTACCTAGTTACTTTCTGTCCAGATGATGGACTGTGACCTGGAAATGAAAGATAAGCAAATCCTTGTCTCCCCTAAGTTGCTTTTAGTCACAGCAACTGAAAGGAAACCATGCAGCAAGGGTGTTTGCTGTATCACTCACAGGTTCATGTTCAGCTAGCTTTCTTATACATCCCAGACCTACATGCCCAGAGAATGGTGCTACCCACCATGGGCTGGGCCCTCCAATATCAGTTAACAATTAAGATAGTCCCTCACAGACTTGCACACAAGCAATCTGATTGCGGGGGAGGGCGTACAAGATCTCAGCTGAGACTCTTCTCTCAGGTAACTCTCTAGGCTGCATCAAGTTGACAGTAAAAACTAACTAGAACAGCATATAGTGATAATTTTTATTTTAAGATGAAGAATTGTATAATAATAGCTTCACATAGTGAGGGAATGAAAGAGCATATTTTCTTGTCATAATTCCTTCCACATACATCTAGTGACTTTAACAATATTTTTCTTAATTTACATCTTAAGATTTTAAACTCGTTTATTTGTTTTTATGTGTGTGTGGATATTTTGCTTGCATTTATGTGTGTGCACCACGTGCATGCAGTGCCCTTGGAGGCCAGAAGAGGGCATTAGATTCCCTGGAACTGGAGTTATAGGCAATTACGAGCCACCATTTGGATTCTGGCATTATACCTGTGTCCTCTGCAAAAGCAGCAAATGTTCTTAATTGCTGTGGCATCTCTCTAACCCCATTTTAAGATTTTTTTTAATCCTAGTTTTGATCTACTTTTTTAAGTAGATCAAAGTATTTTTTGAGGTTCCTTTGTTACCTACTTAACTCTTATAGCAGCAGTATGCCTTTTCTCTTCTCACCACTTTTCTATTGAAGAAAGTAAGAAGCAGAGACATGTAATAGACTGAATGCTTGTGTCCCCTCCATCCCCACATGTAATTGTTTTTGGAGAAAGGTCCTGTGAGGAGCTAATAAAGGTTACATTAGGGCATAAGAAGAATTCCCTAATCTGATGGGACTGGTGCCCTTTAAGAGAGATACCATGGACAACTTCCTCCACCATGTGAGGATACAGTGAGAAGGTGGCCACCTAAAACTAGAAAGGAACTAACTGCATGGTCGGTCACCTTGATTCTGGCCACGTGGCCCCTGAAACTGAGAGAAAACACTCTTTTTCTTGTGCCACCCAGTCTGTGGTTTTGTGGCACACGGTCCCTGGCAAACTACCACAAGAGCTAAATCTCTCAAGATCTCTCATGTAGCAAGACAAAGGACTAACTAACCTCCATAGGTGAAATACTCTCTTCTTATTTATGAAAACGGTGCACTTCAGAACACAGCTGAAACAGTCCTTTCCTATGTTGCCTTTATTCAGCAATAAACGGAACTGAAGCCTGCCGGCACCATGTGCTCATTTAGAGCCCTGCAGAAGGTCTGCTGTGCCCTGGAAGTCAGCGCGATGTTGGCCTCTGGCTTAGTGTGAGGCGCTCTGCCAAGAGTAATGGAGGAGGCGCTCGAGACATTGACAGGAATTCCATTGTTTCCGTTTGATTTTTCATTCAGGGCTTGCAAAGTTTTTGGATGCATTTGACCACAGGCTTCTTGTCTGGACATGAATTTGAGTCCACTTAGCTATCAAAATGCCACTGAGAAGTCCAGATTTGCTCTCTGAGCCTCACACGGAGTGGCCAAATGCTGCTGCAAGACAATCCCTCCCTTTGTCTCCGTTTTCCTGTCACTCTTCGTCAGAGCCTAATCTGCCTAAAATCACTCTGCATTTTTTTCCTCACCAGTGGCTAAGGTAATTAACAGCAGTGCTAAAGCATTTGTGCCCATGCTCCGCTATGCACCCCTACCCCCAGCCTCTGGTCTTCCTCTCTCATGAAAGCACTGTTCAGATATCTTCCTCCTTTTCAGGCTGTCTGCTCTGCTACTTCAAAAGCTGAGATAAAACTTTCTATGGCTATTGCCACACATCAGACAGATAACTCCTATAGGAGAAACTGACTCCAATAATCTTTGCCTCTTCAGACCCTGGCATGGATCCTTCACATTGATGTGAAGGGTCATAGCACAGGCTCTGTGCAAAATGCGTCTCAACAAGCAGATAGGATGGCCTTGGTTGGCCTTTGGAAAATGAGAAACTCTCATGACATAAATAGGAAATAAAAAAAAAACCAAAAAAACAAAGACTCCAATCTTACTAACTCCACAGTCATCATGGATTTGATGTTATATTTTTAAAGTTTGTATTGGCGTGTGTGTGTGTGTGTGTGTGTGTGTGTGTGTGTGTGTGTGTGTATGCACATGTGTGTGTGCCACACACACCATGTGAATGCAGGTAACTGATAAGGCCAGAAGAAGGAGTTAGATGCCTTGGAGCTAGAGTTAAAGGCAGCTGTGAGCCACTCCACATGGGTGCTAGGAAGAGAACTTGGGTCCCCTGAAAGAGCAGCAAGTGCTCTTAACTGCTGAACTGTCTCTCCAGCTCCTCCAGGTTGTGTTTGAAACAATATTTAGCCACACAGTCTACATTAAGTTTTCTATTTTATTTTATCTTTCCTTAAAACTATATTCCTGTCATTAGTTCTTTATTAACTTATAGGAAAAGGTAGTCGTTGGTCCATGTGGTAAGAGATATGATGTAATTTAATGTCACACTCAAAATGCATTTCTCCCAAACTAGATTTTTCCGTGGCCCCGAGAAGTTATCCCCCCAGATCCATTTTCTTGGTGTCCTGAGAAGGTCCACTTTCCCTTTGGTTTCAAGCATTTGTTGTCCCATGGAGTTTTGTGATTGCTTTAGCAGGAATGCAGAACTCAGGCTCTTGATCCATTCACTCACATCTCTCTACTCCCCCTCTTCCAATAGGAAACAAGTGCCTATTTAAAAGCCAAAGCTTTGGATTGCAAGTGCCAGTGTATGGGTTTGCAACTGTGTCTGTTTGCAGAGTTGCCTAACTTGCAAGAAGCCCTGTGATCATCCTTAGCACTCCATAAAAGCAGGCCTCATGAAGAGCTCCTGTAATCCCAGCAAGGGATTGAGAAGCAAGGAGATGAGGAAATCAAAGCCAGTCTCAGCCACAGGGGTTGAGTCCAGATGAACTATGTCGGACATTGTATCAAATGAAAAAGCAACAGCCGGTGTCAATAGAATTTTCAGAGGCTGCACATACTCTAAAGAAAGTGTCGTCCAAATGTAGTGGTTCTAAGGTCCCTCTTTTAAAACCTTTTCTTTTTCAATCCAGCCATCTCCCCAAACTTAAATTCCTTTAAGTCCCTTTGTTTTTCTTTTAAAATTTTTATTTATGTGCAAAACATATGAGAGAGAGACACAGGGGCGGGGTGTAGGGCATGTGGGTGGGTGCCTGCAGAGAGGCCATGAGAGGGCCTCAGATGCCCTGGAGTGCCAGGTGGTTGTGAGCAGCCCGATGTGGTCCTCTGAAGGACAGCAGGTGCTCTTCACCAGTTGTCCATTCCCCAGGTCCCTCTGTATTTGCTTTCACAGCATCAAGACCCTTCCTCCTAGGTATGCACCTCACACTTGATTGTGGAGCCCTCTGGTTGCTGTCAGTCTGTCCTCCCAGACTGCACATACTGTGTGATTCAGGGCTGCACCTGACTTTTCTCGGTAGCTCGGATGTATACAAGGGCTCCTGTATGTTAAATAAGGAAGGGGTGGCTCCGTTTCCATTAATAGAAAAGAAACTGGCTGAGACACGCAGGCTATTTAGATGTATTTCAGAGGCTCTGACTCACATGCTATCAGGCTATGTTCCAAAAAGAACCCAAATATCCCTAAGCCTTGTATCTCCCTTTCCCAGCCTCATGTATCCAGCATTAGTGTTGTGGCCTGGCTTGGAAGCATGGACTCTGAAGACTGGCAGTCTTGAATTTAAGCCTTGGCTCTCCCACTTCATAGAATTATATTATTGGCATTTTTTTTCTTTTCCCAGGTAGTGTGTGTGTGTGTGTGTGTGTGTGTGTGTGTGTGTGTGTGTGTGTGTTGCATGCATGTATATGTATGTTTGGAGGGGGCATAGGTGTGTGTGTCTGTGTGTTTGTGTGTATGCGTGCACAGGAATATCCATGTGGCAGTCCAAGATTGATGTTAGGAATCATTCTCAATCACCTTTCTGCCTTGTCCATTGAGGCAAGGTCTCTCATCAAATCCACTACTTACCAATATTTCTAGTCTTGCTAGCCTTCTTACTCTGGCGATCCCCAGCCTCCTGCTTCAAGGCTTAAGGACCAAATACTTCAACTACTGAGCTATCTCCTCATCCCTAAGGAAATTGTTTAACCCTTTATGCGGCCCCCTATCTAAACATGTGTGTTAAATGAGATGGCTCAAAGCATGCTGCTCGGATGCTGGTTGTCATTAATAATAGCTAGCTTGGGAATTTAAAACATATCTCTTGACTAGATTTATCAATCTGCCTCTTAATGGTGCCAATACCCTTTCTGTAAGGTTTATTTTTTATTTTGTGTGTCAGCATTTGCTGGCATGAATGTATGTGCAACATATGTATATAGTGCCCATAGAGGTCAGAAAAGGACATCAGATCTCTGGGAACTGGAGTTATATACAGCTGTGAGCCACCATATTGGGTGCTGAAAATGAATCTGGTCCTCTGGAAGAGCAGAAAGTGTTCTTAACTGTTGAGCTATCTCTGCAGCCCTGTTCACACTCTCTTAATGATAAGATCTTGTCCTTTCTGTCACCATCTATATGCCTTTAGATAAACAGATTGATCTCTTTGGGCATTGCTTGCCTTAACTATGATGTTAGCAGTATTATGATCTATCTCACAGTTATTGTGACTATGGAATTGAATTGTGTGTATAAAACTTAAACTACATTTGGCACATAATAAACAGCTCATATAGAAGCTATTATATATGATAACTTAATGATGATGATCATTATTAATAACATACCAAGTGATTGTTGTCCCAGGATTTGCTTCATGTTTGTTTGATGGGTACCCTAGATCTATGTTGTGGGTGTTTCTCATGAGGAATCAGGTTGCAGATGTGAAAAATTCACAGCATCTCACATCTTAATTAGGGTTTCTATTGCTGTGATAAAGCCCACTGTAACAAAAGCAATTTGGAGAGCAAAGAGTTTATTTCAGCTTACATAACCAGATCACAGTCTAGCATGAACGAAGACAGGGAAGGAACTAATGCAGAGACCATGGATGAGTGATGCTTACTGGCTTGCTTCCCATGGCTTGCTCAGCCGTTTCTTATACAACTCAGAGTCATCTGCCTGGGAGTAGCATCATTCACAGTAAGCTGGGTCCTCCCGTATTAGTCACTAATCATGAAAATGCCACACAAACTTGCCTACAGGTCAGTCTGAGAGAGGGATTTTCCTTAATTGATGTTTCTCTAGCTTGATGACTATAGCTGGTGGCAGGTTGACAAAAAACCAAGCAGGACATCATTACAGCTAGAGTTCTTGGTCTCAAGGCACTCATAAAAGTACAGAGATAGAGGACAAAGGACTGGAAAGCTAAAATTTGGGGGGTGTGCAGCAAAGAGTGCTAATCCAGCCATATTCTTGTTTATTTTCCAAAACGGTTATTCTCTACTGTTAGTCTTTAGATTGATTATCCATGTTGATCAAATATGGGTTTGGATATTAAGGGAGGGGAAATCATGTAAATAACTTCTATACAAAGCTGATTTTTAAAGTTACTTATGTTATGCTTTGATCTAGAACTTAAACTTTGCTGTCAAAGTTGTAATCCTGGCTGTCCTCAGCCCTCACTGGAAAGTGGACTCAGCTCTCTGCCTCCCATGCTCTAGTGGGCCTAGTCACACTTAGATTTGTGTTAGAATATCTGTGTAAAGGGGTACTCCCAGGACTGCCGGGATATTGATGAACGGGAGGACCAGAGCAATCAGAGGTAGAGGGGGTGAACACCAACCAGTGGACTATTCCTTCCTTCAGGTAGGAAGCAAACTGGGTGGGATTTTGAAGCAAGGAACTTAAGAACTTGAAAATCTCATTACATAACTAAATTCTTTCTATTCCTGTGTCTTTGTAACTGTTGTAGAGGGAGACAGAGCATGTCAGTCAGGACTCTCCAAACAAACAAAACAGTCGACTAGGTGGACAGGTAGAGAGGTTGACAGTCATAATGATGCTGGGACCAACTGCCTGGTGTAAACGTCTTAAAGGAAGAAGTATCTGTTTTGACTCATGGCTTCAGAGGTTTCCAATGGTGGCCACTTTGTTCACATATTCCAGTACAGTACCCATAGTGGTGGAAACATGTCATGAAGGTTATGCCAGAAGGAGGTGTGGTAGTGGGTAGTGACACATGCACACACATGCACATACTTGTGCATGCACATGAGCACAAATACACACGACAGAGACAGAGAGAGTCATACAGTGTCATCATTGTATGCTTTTTCTTTTTTTTTTCCATCTCATTGTATCTGAGCCTCCAGCCCATTGGATGATTCTACCCACAGTCAAAGCAGGTCATTCTCCCTCATTTTCTCTAGAAACATCCTTATAGATACACTCAGGAGAGAGTTTTAATAATCTCCTAGGTACTTATCAATCTAATCAAGTAGAATATCAACATTTACCGTCATAGATAGATAGATAGATGATTGATTGATAGATAGATAGATAGATAGTAGATGATAAGATAGGTGATAGGTAAAAAGATGATAAAAAGAGATGACAGAAAGATGGGTAAATAGATGATAGATAGATGGTAGATGATAGATAGTAAATAGACAAAAAGATAGACAGATGATAGAAAGGGTGGATGATAGAGATAATGATAAGTGTTAGTAAATAGATGATAGAAAGATAGTAGATATATATGTAAATGAATGGTAGATAGATGATAGGTGATACACAGAGAGAGATGATAGCTATAGAACTTGATAGATAGCTTATTATGGGGATTGAATTACATAATTATGGAGGCCAAGTGGTCCTACAATGTGCCCACAACAAACTGGAGAAACAGAAATCTGACATCATTTACTGATCTTGAAGACCATATAAGTCAAGAATTAGGCATCATCACTCTAGGTCAAGCCTGAAGGCCTGAGAACTTGGGATGCTGTTGATGTCAGTCCCTCGCTCCAAAGGTCTGAGAATCTGGAATTCTGATGTCTGACAACAGAAGATGGATGTCCCAGATCCAGAAAGGAGAGAATAAGTCACCTCTTTCCTCTACCTTTTTCTTCTACCTGGGCCCTCTGTGGGTTGGATGGTACCTACCACAAAGCTGAGGATGGGCCTTTTTTATTCAGTCTACTGACCTACATCCTAATCCCTCCCAGAAGCACTCTGTCAGTCACATACACACAGCCAGCTCTGTGGACAGCACTAACCAGCCAAACAGATGGACAAAACTCATGAACCCCAGACCTATAAACTCCACTATGAAAACAAGGGCAGAACACCACAATGACTAAAGCTTTAGAACCAGTTACATCCAAGTTGTATCCCCCACCCCCATTCACAGGGATAGAATGTCAAGCATGCAGGGCCTGAGATCCCAATCTTTAATCCTACCATTTGGGAGATCTGGCTGTGGGCACTGATTCATGCTAAATAGTTTCACACCAAGTACTTCTCTGCACTAGAAATATTTTTGCTTGTTTTAAATAAAGAGGTCCCAGACCAGATGTTGAGATAAGTCACTCTCATATTTAAGGTGGATCCATATAGAATTCTAGGTTACAGAGAGCAAATCTATCTGAAATTACAGAGGATAATTAATGAAGGACAGTCCAGTTGTAGTTCTAATGGTTATCATTGCTCTTATTACTAATGATGGCCACTGTGGCCGTCACCACGTCACCTTGTACACTGAGTCACACCAATGGGCATATGTTGAGTGCTAGGTTAAAAGCCAGGCACTATACCTGACACCTGAGCCTTGTCCTGCCTTCAGATCCAGATGGAGTTTTGAGTGTGTGGTATTTTCTTCTCCATTCCATGGTTGGAATGATTGGAAATCAGAGAGATTGAGCAAACGCCCTAGTTTAATTTCTGCAACTGTAACAAAGTATCCCGAGAAAAAGCAGCTGAGGGGACCAAGGGCTTATTTAACTTACTGTTCCCAATTAGAGCCATCACTTCAGGGAAATCATAATGGCAGTAGCCTGAAGCAGCTACACAACTACAGTCAGGAACAGAGAGCAATGAACACATTTATGCTTAGTACCCAGCTAACATTCCCAACTTTTTTTATAGTCTGGAATACCTAAACCATAACATGATGCCTCTGACTTCCAGGGTGATTCTGGATGCAGTGTGAGCTGAGCATGGTCTGTAGTGGGTACATGTTAAAATTCTGCAGTGCACTGACAGCCCCCACCACAAAGACTTGTGGGAATAGAGGCTACGGAACTGTCACCCAGTTCATTACCTCCAGAAAGCTGTTGCTGAAGTTAGCGCCTCCTCGCTAGTGCAAAGCTGGCAGGCTGCTGCTCTCAGCCTTTGGGTTTTCTGTCTTGTCACAGTCTTGACTGCTGCCTTCTGGAAGCCCTGAGTCTCCTTGGAATGTGCGATTGCCCCTGGGTTTCCTGCTATCCTCAGAACTTCTGGCTATCCTGGCTTCTTCTTGTCATTTCTATTGAGAATCCTAAATTCAAATCCTAAGAGCAGGCAAGATGTAAAAACAAGGCTATCTGGATGCGTATAGGGAGGCTCAGAAGAGCCCTGGGAAATGGCCAGGTTTTCTTTCTGTCTCAGGAGGAAGCCATTCGCTCCCTTAAGTTCCTCAGGAGAAAGGTTTAGATTTTTTTCTTTTCTTTTCTTTTTTTTTTGAGATGAGTTCTCATGTAGCCCAGTCTGGCCTTGAGCTCACTATGCATCAGAAGCTGATTTTGAGCTCCTCATTCTACTGACTCCCCTTCTCAAGTGCAGACAGTACAGGCATGCACCGCTCTGCCTGTCTCAGCAAGGTCTAGTTTGGGCAGCTTGAGGTTTTTAAACCAGGCATATGGCTGTGTATCATATGGTATCAGTCAATGATTAACATGAGTAACTTGCTTTTGTTTTTGTTTTTTCAAGATGTGTGTGTGGATTTGGGAAAAAAAATTTCTGTTATTTTGCAGCCATTTCTACCTCAAATATCATTATTTTCTGGTTTATTTTTTTAAGTGCTCTATATAGCAGACAGTTGTACTCTATTCTCAGGATAGACTAACATCAGTATGCTAATAAATTCAAATTATGCAGTGTCTACATATCTAGTCAATTAAGACGCCATCAAGCATGCTTCAGGAAAGAGTATTGTTCTTCGAATGGCATTAATCGTTCCCTGGAGAGTATCTTCTAGAAGACGGTGATGAGGAAATCACAGAGGAGGCATTCACGTGTTTATTCAGCAGCACCACACATGGGAAGCCTGGAGTCCTATTAGAGCTTGTTCTTAGAAAAGTTAAAACCTGGAGGACTCTCAGCTCTTCTCATGACCACATTTCCCTTCCATGGGGACCAGTAAACACACAAGACTTTTCCTCTGCACGTAGCTGATTTTTCCTCTTTCCCATGTCTAAATCAGACCCCCAAACTATTTTTCATACTTACTCTCCATGTGGCAATAACAGTGTTGAATGTAGAATCTGAGTCTCTCTAAACGTAGTGTAGATTGGCACGTTTGGTGAACAGAACCGGCAGAGTCCATAACATGCCAGGCTATGAAAACAATAATGTTTTTGGCATCCACCTGGTTTCTGACTTTAGTTTACAAAATAAACCAATCCCCATTTCTTGCACGCGTTCTTGGACCCTTGATTTCCCCTGTGTGCTGGAATTGAGAACTTCCTTTTCACAGTTTGGTCTTGAACCGATTGTTTTTGCCTTCAACATTTGTTTTTTTGATTAAGTTATTATTATTTTCTTTTAACCTTTGAAAATTTCTTGTGGTTTTGGTCTAAAATGATTTTTTTCAACCTTGTATTTCTGATAACAGCTTTCTTTAACATTTATTCCAATCATGTGAAACTGGTTCATAACCTGCATGGCGTCTGGAAATAGTTATTTTTAAATGACTTTATGCTGAAGTGCAGTCATATTTTTGTAGGGAGGCTGTGATCTGTTTTTAATTTACAACAGTTTGAAGCCATATTGATTTTTTTCTGCTGATAATCAACATTTCCCTTTTATGGCAAACACAGGCTGTTGATTAACCTCTTGGCTTCCCTTGCCATTGAGTGCCAATGGCTTTATTTACCCAAATGGAATGTCGGGAGATGAGTCAGCTTTAATTCCAGGGAAAAGTAGAGCATGGTAGAGAGCTATAAATTATTGCGGTTCCATGCTAGAATTTAGTAGTCAATGGCTAGTGAAAATTCTGGCTTTGTCATGCTAGCTGGGTGGCCTTGGGCGCATTACTTATCTTTCTCTGTCTCTGTCTCTGTCTCTGTCTCTGTCTCTGTCTCTCTCTCTCTCTTCCCACATGGTTTCTCAACTACCGAGTCTTACTCGTACTGCACTGCCCACCTGTAGGGTGCTATTAGAAGAACTACTCAGCATTGCCAGCATACTGTAAATGTGAAGCTACCAACACCATCATGGCTTCTTATAGTGGTTGTCATAACAACATACCTATGGCCTTTCTACAGAGTCATAGGGTGCCAAAAGTTCTTCCTAATCCAAGAATCTCCACAATCTTGTTAACATCATCAATTCTATCCTTTCATTACTTTTCCCCATTGTTCAGTGACATAGACTTCAGTAGGTTGATTGGCTGTTTGAAAGGTGGGATCCTTGCCCTTCTAGAATGTGTAACTTCCAATCTTGTGGGTGTGGCTCTTCCATTAAAGGATTCTGGAGGTGTGCAGTTGGAGCTGGTGTGTGCACCAAAACAAGAAGGGTGTACAGTGGTATGAAGTCATGCTTCCTGGAAATAAGAGGCAGCTCTGAGGATGGCTCAACTGAGAAGGGGGGGGGTGGAGCATCTTACCCAGGTGGAGAGAAGATCTCAAAAACCTAAGGTGGAGGCAATGGCTAATGTGGATGTCCTGTAGGCTGACTCCAGGGAAAATGGCACAGCCATGGTTGGTCCTTGGGGAACCTGCAGGAGTCACAGACTGCAAGGATCAGAGCCCTCTGCTTTATTGTCCCTCCAGAAAATATTGTCTCCCCCATAGATACTTTATCCACTTTCAACCCCATCTCAAACCACATGTGCTAACTGATGACTCTGAAAGACCTGATGTTCCCTCTGGTGTTCCTAGAGGTATGCCCTGGGTCTCCTCTGGTACCCTGGCTCACTGTGCCTTCCCCCAGATCTCTCAGGGCCGGAAATGAAGAAAGCAGGAGGGAAAACCATCCAAACATTCAGTTGCACCAGCAGATGTATTTTACATGCATATGATTTTCCATGCATCAAGGGCGGACAGAAGTGGTACATCAGATGGGAATTTGCAACCTGTGTGCAGTTGATTGTGTTGTCTTGGAGTTTAGCTGCTGGCCTTAGATACCTGTGGCACATGTGCTAAAAGGACCTTACCAGACCTGAAGAGTTGTTGATGTCCTGTAAAAATAGAACAATAAATACATGCATTTCATTCTTGAATGGATGGGCACCTGCATGCATGTGTACATACACATGCATATACTAATGTGGCTGTGTGGACTCCATTCTTTCTTACCTTTTGTTGATGAAATGTCCTGGTATTTTATTGATGATGTTGCTAGGCAATGGAATTTGCAATTTTTTTTTTAGGAAGACAACAATTCTGTGTTAATGTTAATCGTAGTTTTTATTTTCAGAACTCGTAATTCCAATAATCAAAAATTTCCTGTTATCTTTCTATATATAATAACTATTATTATTATTACAGACTTCATTACACAAACTACCCCCACAGTCCCTTCTTATCTACCTAGCACTATCAGTTTTAATGAAAGCAATTCTATGGGACACAGCTTTTAATTTATGAGCTATAACAACTTGGAATGTTAGTATCGATCCACTTAAACATACCCTATTGAAATGAATGTAATGGGGGTACATATTTATACATTTTTAGGAACAGAGTTGTAATTGCAAGACATGACATCAAATACACATAAGTAAATTGTAGCAACAAGACTGAAGGGAAAAATAATGATTTAAAAATAAATTCAAAATACATCATGAAAAATCAGCACTATTATCTTTTTTTAATTAAGGAATTTTTTATTCATTTTACATACCAGCCATGGATTACCCTCTCTTCCCTCCTTCTACCCCTCCAGCCTCCCCCCTCCCCACAACTCACCCTCCATTCCCTCCTCCAACAAGGTAAGGCCTCTCATGGGGATAAGCAAAGTCTGGTACATTCAGTAGAGGCAGGTCCAAGCCCCTCCCCATGCATCAAGGCTGTGCAAGGTGTCCCATCATAGGTAGTTGGCTCCAAAAAGCCAGCTCATGCTCCAGGGATAGATCCCGATCCTACTGCCAGGGGGCCCCCTGAAGCAGATCAAGCTACACAACTGTCTCGCTTATGCAGAGGGCCTAGTCCAGTCCCATGGAGGCTCCACAGCTGTTGGTCTAAAGTTCTTGAGTTCCCACTAGTTTGGTTTGATTGTCTCTGTAGGTTTCCCCATCATGATCTTGATGCCCCTTGCTCATAGAATCCCTCTTCCCTCTCTTTGACTGGACTCCTAGAGCTTGGCCTGGTACTTGGCTGTGGATCTCTGCATCTGTTTCCATCAGTTACTGGATGAAGGATCTATGATGACAGTTAGGGTAGTCACTGATCTGATTACTAGGGTAAACCAGTTCAGGCATTCTCTCCACTATTGCTAGTAATCTAAAGTGGGGTCATCCTTGTGGATTCCTGGGAACTTCCCTAGCACCCAGTTTCTCCCTATCCCCATGATGTCTCCCTCTATCATGGTATCTCTTTCATTGCTCTCCCACTCCATCCCTCTTCCAGCTCGACCATCCCGTTCTCTTATGTTCTCATCCCCCATCCCCTACCCTCCATTGCCTACCTTCATCTCCAGTTCACTCATGGATATCTCATCTATTTCCCCTTCTCAGGATGATCCATGCGTCCCTCTTAGGGTCCTCCTTGTTAGCTAGCTTCTCTGGAACTGTGGGTTGTAGTCTGGTTATCCTTTGCTTTACATCTAGTATCCACTTTGAGTGAGTAAATACCATGTTTGTCTTTCTGAATCTGGGTTATCTTACTCAGGATGATATTTTCTAGTTCCATCCATTTGCCTGCAAACCTCATGATGTCATTGTTTTTCTCTGCTGAGGAGTACTCCGTGGTGTATATATACCACATTTTCTTTATCCATTCTTCAGTTGATGGGCATCTAGGTTGTTTCCAGGTTCTGGCTATTACAAATAATACAGCTATGAACATAGTTGAGCATGTGTCTTTTGTGATATGATTGAGCATTCCTTGGGTATATGCCCAAGAGTGGTATAGCTGGGTCTTGAGGAAGATTGATTCCCAATTTTCTGAGAAAACGACATACTGATTTCCAAAGTGGCTGTACAAATTTGTACTCCCACCAACAGTGGAGGAGTGTTCCCTTTGCTCCACATCCTCTCCAACATAAGCTGTCTTCAGTGTTTTTGATCTTAACCATTCTGACAGGTTAAGGATGGTCTATTATCTTTTTTTAATGCTAGGAATTCTCTTTTAAAATGTCCTTGAAATATCACACTTTGAGGGGGGAATTGTTATTTCATTGTTAGTCACTGGGGCAATTTCCAGTGCAGTTTATATAACTCTGTAACGGATTTTCTTTCTCTTTTTTCCCCTCCACATGATTTCTTTTGATACAAATTTCTGATGAGAACATTATATTTTATCTCCTCCCCCTATTTTTTGTTCAGTGACTTAGGTAATATTTGTTTGTGTACTGTTATCAAACAAATACCCAGTCCTTGAAGCAGCCCACAAATAAAGCTAAAGCTGCTTTTGTGTGTGTGTGCGTGTGTGTGTGTGTGTGTATGTGTGTGTGTGTGTGTGTGTGTGTGTGTGTGTGTGTGTGTGTG
Source organism: Peromyscus californicus insignis (assembly GCF_007827085.1). NCBI lineage: Eukaryota > Metazoa > Chordata > Mammalia > Rodentia > Cricetidae > Peromyscus > Peromyscus californicus. Next base: position 97,120,097 of record NW_026294606.1, read on the forward strand.
TGTGTGTATTTGGAGGTCAGAGGCTAAACTCAGGTGTGGTTTCTTAGGCATTATCCATCTTGCTTTCTGAGGATCTTTCATCAGGATGGAATTCTTAGTTTAGATTCGGCTGGCTGGCCCCAGGGATCTGTCTCTACCTTTGCGTAGTAGAAATACAAGCACGTACCACCATACCTCAGTTTTTAACTGTGAGATCTGGGAACCAAACTTGGGTCCTCATGCCTACAAGGCAAGCAAGCACCTTACAGACTGAGCTATCTCTCCAGGTCCAAGCTAGTCTTTTTGTATAATATTTTAGATGAAACCATTGAAGTGTAGAGAGGTTAAGCAACCTCAGAGTTGTCACTGAGACAGTGTTAAGAGAGTGGGTGTACCCCTTACCTGCTGTGTGACCTCGCCTATTTCTGCTCTCTACCTACAAAGCGATGTACTCAACAAACGATTGCATTTCAGTGCCAGGAGGACCCAGAGTTGCTAGGGAAGCATCCTTGGTAGTAAAACCATTTATTTCCTACCAAACAGCAGCTGAATTTGTGTGTGTGTGTGTGTGTGTGTGTGTGTGTGTGTGTGTGTGTGTGTGTGTGCTCTGATATCAAGTTCAATAGATTCTTATAATGAAGTTCTTGGTCTCAAAAACAAAATGATCATAAATCATATGAAGTCCTGGTAACCTGAACCCAATGTCCCAGCAGCAATAGTTTCATTAATCATGTGATGATTCACGGTCAGGGACAAACAAAAATGGGGCAAGTGGAGACTAAGTGAGTCTTGTTGGAGGATTATGATAACCCAAGCCTCTTACATCTGTCAAGAGGTATCTGAGATTTATCTACTTTTGTTTTTGTTTTATACTGTGTATATGAGTATTTGGTCTACATACACACACACACACACACACACACACACACCACATGTGTGTCTGGTGCCTGTGGAGGCCAGGAGACGGCATCAGATCTTGTGGAACTGGAGTTAACAGGCAGTTGTGAGCCTCCCTATCTCTGTTCTGGGAACTGAACTCAGACCCTCTGTAAAAAAGCAGCAAGTACTCTTAACTTCCCTACCATCTCTTTAGCCCAGCAGTCACACTTTAAAATCCCAGCGGTGTCTACACTGTTCTCACACTGAAGCTTAGTGCCCTTTTAAAGTCTAAGGAATCTCACAGTTTGGGGAGCTTCACCGCCACTTATAGAATTCCTCTGCTGCTTCTGGGGCCTACTTCTATTTCAGCTGAATACAAGGGTTTGCTAACAACGTTATTTTATTTTAAATTATACACGAATATACACAACACTTTTAATAGGGCTTCTAGAAAATTCTCTTGTTTTTCTATTCCCAGTAGCAGATACGTGCCAGTGCACATACCCATTCTATGCTTGACAGATCAAATAGCTACAGGCCACTGAGCCTTTCTGACTTTCACCTCTGCTCCCTCACCTGCAGCTCCTAGTCCCCTTCCCCACTCCTGGTTCACCTGGCTCACTCTAGCCTCAGTAAAGGCTGTTTGGATACACACACCCTCTTTGTAAGAAACCCTCTCAAGAATTTGTCAGGGTCCCTTCTTTGGCCTTACAAGTTTGTGGGTGGTGGCAGGGTAGGCAGAAAGGGGCTGTTGGGGAATTTCTGCTTAACTGTTTGTCTCCCTGCTCAGAATCCCCACACCCTGAGGCCAATGGCCAGCCCGAGCCAGGTTTCATTCCTTAAAGCCAGCGCCTCACTCAGGGCTTAATCCATCACAAATACTCAGTATTTGTTCCACAAATGAATCTGACAGTCGAGCACTGTCATGGAGGGAGTTTGCTAACTCCAGTTCCTCAGCAAATAAAGAAAACCAGAACAAACAAGATAAAAAGCAAACCTTGAATAAGCAACAATCTTGCACACTTTTTATGGGACAGACAGTGTAAACTTTGGGCTACTTAGTATTCACTGTTAAATTCCATCCCCGGACTTTCTACCTAAGGGTAATTTCATTTAGTTGGCTGATAACAACTTCATTAGAAGCTGTCGTTTATCAGAAGCACCTATTTACTGAGAATCTGTTACTCATCAGACACTTCTTGGTGCTGGGATGTTGCAGATGAAAAAACTGGGCTAGAATTTGCCTGGCGACCTCTCTGCTCCTTTCTGCTCCCCATTCAATCAAGAATCACAGTACTGGGCCAGTGATTCTGCTGCAGAAGACGAGAGCCCTCTGACTGAGGCCTCACTCCAATAACCACTGAGGTCCCTCCTTCCACAGCCCGTCCATGGCATGTGCCTGTTACCCGCTACACTGATCGTGAAGCCACAGACCACACACCCTTCCTGATGAATACCCTGCTGTCACTCAGCTGTTTCAGTCTCAGGGCTGGTGGCCGGATTTGAGTCTGTGTTGACTTGTGATATTTATTTACTGTATAAATATAACTTATCATTTGTATCATGGAAAAAAAGAGTCACAACATTACTGTCCTTTCCTGGAGTAGGACTGTAAACTGAGCTACTGGGGAACCTGAGGCAGGAGGATTACAAGTTCAAAACCAGCATGGGTGTCTTTGGGAGACTTTGTCTCAAAATCAAATGTAACAAGAAGGCTAGGAATGTTAACTCGTGGTGGAGGGCATGTCTAGGGTCAGTGAAGTTATAGGTTTTAGCCATAGTATGGGAGGGGGTGGAGGGAAAGAGAGACAAAAATGAACGGGGTGGGGGAGAAATGAATACCATAGTGTTTTCAGACAATGAAACAACACAGAGGGCAGGTACTGGCTGTGCAGAAGGTGCTTGTCTGTGCGCTTTAGATATTTTAATATTACTCTTCAATGTCTACAACACACTGACACCCTCCATTGGCATGCATGTTGAAGGACAGGCCCAAACAGTAACTCCCCCAAGGTCACAGTTCTTCCAAGCAGGACCGTTACAATTTGACTCCCAGACATTTGGTTCAAGTTTGTGGCATGGCTGCTGCGCTGTCTGAAGTTATTCATGTTTCTGATTAGCTGATCCGGGAAGAGCCTTCTGCATAGCCAAACCTAGCCTTGAGGTGCTCCTGTGGGAGAAAGCCAGAAACAAACCCGTTCAGCCAAGAGCCTCAGAAAGGCTGTCCTGCCTGGAAAGTGGTAAAGAAAGGGGTGGGTATCCTGGTGAGGGAAGAGGACAGGAAGAAGACGAGAGCAGGCACGCGGTACTTACCATTCAAGCTCTGTAGGTGTCTAAAGGAGAGTAACTTTCATTGGCTAAATAAACAAGCTACTGGATAGAAAGGTCCAGTTGGGTTCACAGCCTGCACACTGATGGACAAATAAGATATTGGTTGTCATCTCAGGTCATGGTTATCTTAGTGATGGCTAGAGAATCAAATAAAACCTTGTTTGGAACAGATGTTAAAGAACTCAGCATCCTGATGCTAATTTCCTTAATATGGCCATAGTAAGCCACTGATGGGCATCCTGTAACTGTCCCTTAAAGGAATGGTGTGACAAGCAGAAGCAATCCCCTTTATGATATTTTACGTCAAAATATAAGAATGGGCATTTCTGAGAAGGTGACTTAGTCTGTAAAGTGCTTGTCATACAAGCAGGAGGAGCTGAGTTTAGATCCTTAGCATCTACATCACAGACTGAGTGTGGCAGTGTGCACCTAAAACCCCAGCACAAAGGAGATAGAGACAAGAGGGTCTCTGGGCTGTGATGGCCAGCTAATCCTGCAGAGCCAGTGAGCGCCAGCTTCAGTGAGACCCTGCCTCACAAAACAAGGAGGGAAGCAATAGAGGAAGACATCTAATATCCTCCCCCAGACTCTACATGTGTATACACACATGCGCACCTGCACACCCACGTGCACATGCACACGCTGCCCTTGTGCATATGCCAAGATGCTCTTGGATAATGGCGTATTTTGAGATTGCTTCCAAGAGGCTGGCTGCCCATTTTCTTTGACAATCTAGAAGCCTACAAGTATTGGGTGTGTCAAGATACAATGCGTCCCATGACCAGGGTGACCTGAACCACTTTATATGTGGAAAAAAAGAAAATCATGTAAACTGATCCATGACAGCTTGATATATAACTATATGACAGGAGATGGATGTGAGCCAAAGCTTAGCAATATAGCCACCCCTCCCCTCATCCTCCACTACTCTGTGCTTGTCACCTGAAGAGAATCCACCTGACAGCTGAGTGAGAATGTCTTTTCCAGGGGGAGGACAAGCCTGCAAATCCCTCTCCACCATCGGTGCTTCCCTCGGTTGTGTTAGTGAGTTCTCATCTCATGAGTCCCCCTACCATCTCCTATTCAGTTCTTTCTAAACAGGAACCTGGGTGGAGGATACTGTTTTAATTTAATACCCGTGGCCCTTTCTGGTTTTGCTGCCAAGTCCCCTCCTTCCCAGCCTCTGCCGAGAGCAACAATTTGGAAGCTCTAGTAATGAGCAGAAGTCACCAAATAGAAACACTCATGGCTTAGCGGCTGCTGTCCTTTGTTTCTGCATGGGAGCCCCATGGTATTTGACACACACCGACTCCATAAGGTTAAATAAACTCTGCTTCTGTCCCAACCTTTTAGAAAGCTCTGTTTATCTGCTTGCTCCTGTTTATAGTGACCACTGGTCCATTTCATAACGCCAGGCCCATCTCCAAGCAGTGAGCCTTTTGAGAGGCAGCCGGTGTAAATCCTGAGGAGTATTGAAAGAAGCAGGGTATCCAAGTGGTACAGGGTGGCAGAGCATGCTTAGGAGCAGAGTCAAAACTTGAATCTAGATCCGACGCAAAACCTCATCTCCTTTTCCCTTCCTTAGTATCTGTTCCTTGTACATATGCCAAGGTGTTTTAGGAGTTACATTTATATGTGGCGTACCCACGGTGTTAGCTTTCTGCCACGTGGTCTGGCAGATGCCAGAGACAGAAAAGGAAATGCCTCTGCCTTGCCTCAGCAAGCAAGGCATTTCTTAAACATAAGAGATTCAGTGTAGGGTTGAATGAGGACAAAGGTCATGGAGTTAAAAGTCTGCAGACAGCAGGCTAGTAATGCTCTGAGGAGGGTGGGGGAGGGGAACTTGGAATGGGGAGCTCCCTGCCTTATTCATAAAGTTAATTTTGCTCAACGTGTCACTTGCCTATGCTCCTGAGGGAAGAAAACACTAGAATTTAGCACGGAGGTGAGCCTTTTAGTCAAGCCCAACTTTTCTACTAAATAGACAAGAAATGGAATGCTAGGCAGCAAGGTTCTATCAAATTGCCAATCAGTTTTTAACGCTTTGGGCCTTTCTTTATTCTCCCTCTATCCTGTTCCCTGCCTCTGTGAAGTTAGGGGAATGGGCTACACAAGTTGCAAACACCCCTTAAGCCTGCGATTATTTTCCTTGGATTTACCTTAAGGCAGGGGACACAGAGGGGCAGGAGATAAATAACTGATGAAAATTAAAGCCAGCCATCTCCAACATGGTGGTCATCTCAGGTGCTTCCATGCCACCCAGGGGGAGCTTGGGAGTCCAGTCAATCACACAGCCATTTGGTGCAGCTACCCAGTGAGTCGACGCCACGTGGTGTACTTCCTCCCACATCTAACAGCTGGTTACTGGCCGTGTTTCCAACTCTTAGCTGTCTGTTTAACAAATGAATGCTGTCAGTTCCAAGGGAAGCAGGGCAGGGCGGGACAGAGAGCTTGACATAACCCATCACCACTACAGAAACAAGTGAAAACATATGTCTTCCCAATAGTGCATCAGCAAGCAGCTGCCTTGGGAACAGGGAGCATCATTTGTTCCTAAAACGATTCTCCACTATCTTGCAAACATAGCTGATGCTATTTACAGAGTTCCAGCTGAGGTGTCTGGTGTGCATCCACTGTTCCTTCTTGAAGAGTAACTGTTTTCTGGCAGCTCATATTGACTGTCAACCGTGTGAATTTCCTTATTGTCCAAACGTAGACATGGAGTAATAATAAATGCAATTTAAATAGCGAGTGATGCCAACAATCAGTTGCTTATTGTCAGGTGATAAGGAGTTAGAGTTTGTTATATCCGTGGCTGCCAGTCTTCTGTGAGAGTATTCATCTGAACTAATGTGCTATGGATAGTATAAGCTTCAATCATCAAACACCTGTGTTTGCATGTGTACGATTCAAAGAAGAAATTTGATGCATGGATGGTGTCCTAGTAAGACTTGGCAAACTGGTCGGTGGGTAATGTGTGCTCATTATATAAATTCTTAACGTATAAATTTCTGTCACTTCATGATCGTGTCTCAAGGAATATGAAGTGTTACATTGGCATGCTCTTTATTGTTCTAGGGGTCAGAGGAGCCCAGCAATGTGAGTACCTGCCAGGGGTTTCTCTAACATTGCTACTTGCAGCTTTTCAAACTCCTTGCTCTTCCACATGGTTCAGGAGTTCAGACCCTTAGAGGTTTCTGTCCTAAGTTCATAAATTCTATATATGCCATCATCCATTCTGCAAAATTTGAGCATCATGCCTAAGCTCTGCCAAATGCCAAGGCACAAAATCAAGTACATTATCTCTGCCTTGCCAGGTATTTGCATTACAAGGATTAGGGAGAAACTGGAGAAATACTTGCTCTCCCCCCTATTAGTGCAGGTTGACTGGGTGGCCTGTGGGAGGGATCTGTAAATCAGCAAGATGAAACTAGGAAGTGGATGCATTTGGTTTTAGCTAGTAGCACAGCTCCTTAAATGTAGATATCACTGTCTTTAGTTTTTTGCCTCTTGTCCTAACTTCGTTTCTGTTGCTATGGTAAAATACTCTGACAGCAGTTGAGGGTGGGGGTTGCTTATTTCAGCTCATTGTTCCAGGTTATAGCCCATCACCATGGGGTAAGTCACAATTGTGAGAACTTTTAACAACTGCTACATCACATCCACTGGCTGGCACTCACCTTGATTTCTCTACTCTGATACAGCCCTGAACCACCTGCCCGGAACATGGTGCTGCCTGCAGTGGGCTGACCCCTCTTAATCAATTAACAGTTGTTTCCCACAGACATGCCCACAAACCACTCTGGTTTACACAATACCTCAGTTGGGACACCCTTCTCAGATGACTTTAGGCTCTGTCAAGTTGACAGTTAAACCTGACTAGGACACTTGGCCAGTAGCTAAGGGGCTGGGTATGTATAGTTTGTCCTCCTTACTATACCCTGTGCTTAATTCTTTCAAAAAGGACTCACAGGGTATGGTGTGGCTGTCATCAAGCAGAGTAGTCCCCATTTCTTCTCTGAAAGTATTTAGATTATACTAATAAGCAGTTATATGAGAGTGGTGCTAGGTTGAATGAAAAGTAGATCAGTAATGATCATCTAGGCTGTATCCTGGAGAACCAGTGAGCCAATCATCTCTGGATCCACGGAGAACCTTACTCAATGTCACCTCAAGCACCTGCCATTCTTTCTTCCTACCTCTTGATGTGAAATTGGCAACAAGAGAGGAAAGGGCAGCCCTCCGGTTTTAACACCTCTTGACCTCACCCTTCATTGCTGACACGGACTGTACTTATTCGTATCTTTAAGTCTTCCTGGTGTGTTGGAAGTGACAAAAAGAAAGCCAAGTAGCTAGGACTCTGGCTGTACAATGTGCCGGTCCAGACATGGTTTGTTTATGACAGTCTGATACTTCACTGGCTGTCTCTTCCCCACAGTCACATCTTCCAGAATCCTAATAGGACACATGTTTAAGAGTAAGGGAGACTGTGTAGTTACACAGCATCCATATATAGCAAATACTCTGGCATCATGGGGTTTGAGCTGTTACAGCCATGAACTGTTTATTCCAGTAGAAAAACAAAATTAGCTAAAACAGTGAGTTTACTAGTATGTATTAAGGGCATCTAGAATGACCTAGCCTTCACCAGTCAGATAGCTACAGCCCTAGTGCTTTGGGAAAAGGGCTGGAATCTGTTCCCCTTTCTGTTGGGATGTGAGTGTTCCATGTGGTCAAAGTCATGTTGGTTAATTTTGATTTGGAGCTGATTTTGGCTAGTGTAATGTACCACAGAAGAATAATGAATTCTGTGATGCAGTTGAGCATCCTTAGGGAAAAGAAGGAAGACAAACATTTGGAAGAGACCTGCAGGAGGACTTAGGTGCCTTTTTTTCCCCTTTTTTTGTTTTTCTTGTCATTGTCAGTATGGAGACTTGACCTGACCTACACTGCAGAGGTCAGGGGTTACATAGAGAAGTCAGTTTTGTCTAGGGTTGCACCTGAGTAAACTACAGGCCGAGTGCTCCATGAGCATATGTGTGGTGGCTCAACTCACCAGGTATTCCATGGAAGGAGCAGGTCTTTGCCTGCTTCATCCAAAGAAATGGCCAACATGGGACTTAGGGCTCCAGTCCATAGTCATGATCCACACCCATATTCTCCAGAAAGCCTATGGTACTCTGTTACCCTAGCAATGACTCTAAACTCACCTGTTCAGAATGATCAACAGCATCCCTTTCTCCGTGATGCCAGTCAAACTGAACTCGGGCATGCCATCTCCTTCCCGTGAAGAAGGCGCACAAGACATCAGGTCTTCATAATGTGCCAAGGCTGTGTCTACACAGCTGAGCTCCTGTACACTGGGGATATGAAGTTAAGGGCTGCACTGCCCAAACAGGAGGAGGAGCTGAATAAACTCCTTCCCACCCACAACTGGCCTTCTCTATTCCCACTCAAACCAGCCAACCCTCTGTGAATGCTCCAAGATCCAATATAAATTAAGAAATTCTCCAAAGTAGAACATTCAGGACCTTTCTTTCTTTAAGAATCTTCAGTTACATCTTGAAGACTTTAACTAATCCTTTTCTTTTCAGGTCTCAAAGTCTTGCCTCATCCCTGCATCGTTTTTCTCTATATATAAACAGAAAGAATGTTTATACCACTCTCCAGAAATTCAGGTCTAATTGGAGAGGAAAATCATAAGATTAATAGTTGGGAAAAGGCCTGGCTGGCAGGTGTGCTGGGGCAGTCCTGTAATGCAAACACTCGGGGCAGAGGCAGGAGGAGCACCATACATTTGAGGCCAGATTTCTCCATAGAGAAGTCCTGTCAAAGGAAATCACACACAGCCACAGTTAGAAAAGGCCTGGCTTGAATTCTCTGTTTTGTTCCCATGCTATCAAAGATAGTAATTATAAGAATAATAGATAAACACTGTCAGGCACCATATATAATACTTTACTGGTCTTAATGCATTCAATCCTCTAAAGAAAAGGCTATTGTTATTCTCATTTTACAGACCAGGGACTAGAGTGTCCAAGGGGTTTGGGAACATCCCTCAGGGGTAAGGGAAGGGATAGAAGAAGCATTTGAGCACTGAAAAATCAAGACAATTGTGGCTCTCACTACCTTTGCTTTGCTAAGAACACTTGGGGAATATTGGCAGTGTCTATTTAAACTTAATGGAAGCACCTGACAGCTGTTGGCAGGACTTTAGTGTCTGTAGAACCATATTTGATGTCCTATCTTGATCTTGAAGTAGAACAGCTGTTGTGAACTGTGGACTAACTTGGTCCACGTCATAGTGTGGAAATGGACAGAGCAATATCACAAACAAAGAGGTCTGTGGGGAGGCTGTTGATAACACCTTTTTAGAAGGAATGTAGAGAGTTGGTCTAAGAATCTCACCTGAGATTCTAGTCACCTGTTCCTCCTGCCCTAGATGGACATAGTCTCAAGATGCTACAGTTTACAGAAAGTGGCAAGTTGAATGGGTGTTGGGTTTTTCTGGTCCTATAGCTGCCAGTGACTCACCCATGATCCTGCAAGCTAATTTCAATAAACTCATATTAGCAAGAGGCTTCTTAAAATCACCCAACCACATACAAACCGGGAAAGTGTATGTGTGTGTACACACATGCATGAGCATAGCTTTCCACTCTGTTAGGGTCAGGGTCTCTTGGTGGCCTCTCCATAGCCAGGCTAGCTGACCTGTGAACCTCTAGGACTCTGGAGTCTTTGCCATAGGGGAACTGGGATTCCAGATGCACACTACCATGCACAGCTTGACGTGGGTTTCAGGGATCTGAACTCTCGTCCTCACACTGAAGCAGCAAGCATTTCATTCATGAAGACTTTTCTCTAGTCCCAAATCTGGAAATTCTAAATCTGTAGCTAGAGTTTTCCTGCCTGGCCCAAAGTCAGGACAAATCTCTCTCACCCGCCAGTCCCAAGCCGCTCAAACCCGATCAAGTAAACACAGACACTTATATTGGTTTCAAACTGTATGGCCGTGGCAGGCTTCTTGCTAACTGTTCTTACAGCTTAAATCAATCCATTTCTATTAATCTATACCTTGCCACGTGGCTTGTGGCTTACCGGTACTTTACATCTTCCTTGTCCTGATGGCGGCTGGCAGTGTCTCCCCACTCAGCCTTCCACTTCCCAGCTCTATTCTCCTCCTTCTCCCGCCTATACTTCCTGCCTGGCCACGGGCCAATCAGTGATTTATTTATTGACCAATCAGCAACACATTTGACATACAGACCATCCCACAGTATAAATCTCTTCCTAAATATCGTTGTGAATCCCATGAATACTGAGATAAAGGAATGGATGGGAAATGCTAGTATTTTGTTAAAAAAATGCATTGCCCCTGCCTACCCCAAAAGTACAGGAGATGTTTTTTCCTTTGACAGTAACAGGGAACCTTGGGCATCTCTTCTCTCTTGGAGATCACATGTACACTTGAGGGTCTGTCCAGGTCATCTACTTCATCGTCTTTGCATGTGCAGATGACAGGAATTTCTGTTTAGATCTCCCAGAATTAAGTACTTTATAGAAAATGGAGTAAGCTACCGGTCATCTCAGGGTACATCAGCAGATGTCCTCTTCTTGGCCTGAGCATGTTCCAGAAGAGCCCACTTGTTCTCACCTGGGATTTAATAAACAGTTTTTGATGAATCATTTCATCATCTCCTTGGTTTTTCTGTTCAGGAGCCATCAATGCTCGTGTGTGTGTGTGTGTGTGTGTGTGTGTGTGTGTGTGTGTGTGTGTGTGTGTGTGTGTTAACATTTACTGAGAAACTCATGACAATGTGGCTAAAGATTGGCTTATTTCACCCAGGGAAGCCCTGAGTTCTAATACTGTTTAGGAGATGAAATAACGAGAAAGCAACAGACATTTAGAGCATTCGAGCCCATCTCAGGAGTGGCGACACTTAATGCTTCACCTTTCAAGTCTGTTACTCTCTTCATCGTTTTCCTTGACTACTTATCTTTGTGTCACTCCACCCAATTTCCCTCAGTAAATTTTGTTGCTTCTGGACAAAAATCCATAAACATCCTCAGACCACAGGCTGTATTCCATCAAAGACTGCCGTAGCTTTTTCTCCGCAGACCTGAATTTCTCTCCTTGGTTTCCCTGGGCCCTTGCCTCCAAATCATAGATTTTTGTTTCCTACTGACCACCTTTTTTTAAACCTTTTGTTTATTCTGACTTGGGACCTTGCCTTTAGAATGTCATCATATGGGTTGGGCACCAGAATCAGTTGTCTATTCTTTACTGTGACGGTTTGGATAAAAGCTTATATCTTTAAAAAGAATGGCAATATAGGGTGCTGGGAAGTTACCCCAGGGGTTAAAAGCCCTTGTGAGTCATGCAAGGGATCCAACTTCCGTCCCTGGCACCCTTATGACCGCTCACAACCATTTGTAATTGCAATCTAGGGGATCTGATGCCCTCTACTGGCCTCCACAGGAACCACATGCACACATGGTACACATACATACATGCAGGCAAAACACCCGTACATATAAAATAAAATCTTTTACAAAGTTAAATGAATGGCAATCTTGGGTTAAAGTCACAGCATTTGAAAAAAGTACTGTGGCTAGAATAAAAACTAAAAAACAAAAACTAATTTGCTATCAATGACTACAAATGTAGATGATAGGTCTTTGCCAATATTTTCCCAGACAGTCTTCTGGGGGTGGGCTGGTTGTACCTGTCAGTTAGACTTCAGTAAAAACTAAAGTAGAATGATACTACCCATGGGGCTATTTTCACTACCATTTCAAGAGATTTGCTTAAGGTCTGCATAATCATTTCATCCGAAGTGGTGCTTCAGTTGTAGCACATGTTATTAGTCTGTTTAGGTGTTTTAGGTTTGCAAGGTGTGTAGGTATTTAAAGGCCCTGGGATACAAATCACTGAAGGAGTTTATAAATTTCTAATTTTCATTGATCGTTAAGGCTCTTCCCACTGAGCTCTTAAAAATGAGTTATGCACCCAATCACCACTAACTTTATCAGGAGTCTTCCATTTCTTCTTACTTTTAAAGCTTCTAAGAGAGTTAAAATCTGATCATTAGGGAAAGAAATATGTATTTTCCCTGAAGATTTTATGTGTGTGTGTGTGTGCATAAAAATATACAAAAAGTATACATAAAAATATATATGTAGTATGTATGTATATATAATATACATGCATACACATGTGTACATATCTTAGACAGCTGGCCTTATTGATTAAAGGTTTGATTAAAAACATGAGCACCACTTAAAAGAGCTATTAATGTATTTTATTATTTTAACCACCAGTTTTTAAATTGCCTTTCTTTTTAATTTTACTTTTAAATTTTTTTCTTGAATGCAGAATTATTTTATATTCATTTTGTCCAGCCTAGTACTCAAAGTTTTCAAAATTTTTTATGCGCTTATATTAATTATTTAAAGTAGGAAGAGTAAAGTATCAAAATAGTATATTGGCCTGTGGTTAATATGCACTTTCTTTTTAAATTTAGTGCTTGAGTCTGTCATTAAAGATGCAATACTACTAATACAATCCTTGCATGCTGACCTTTCTGCAGAGTCCAGTAGGGGGCGCCACACCTAGGTCATCATCTGTGCCTCCCTTGGTGGAGGGAAGAGAGAGTTGGTTATTGATCTTTCTTTCTCCATTCATCTAATTTTGTTTTGTTTATCTCTTTGTTATTTTGACAAATTGTTCAGCCTTCAGTAGTTGATAACATCACCAGCTTAGTGTACTGGAGTCCTCTCCTGTCCTCTATGTCCAGGGACACCTAAGGCTGTCTTTCTTATCTGCATTGCAGACCACAAGGGTCTCAGCCTTCTTCCTGCTTGCCCCTACTTTTTCCACTTCTTAGATCTGTGATCTCATTCTCTCATTCCATCCAGTGTTTCTCTGCCTGGATCAGGAAAAATCTTCAGGTCTCAATGAGCTTCACTTCCTTAGAAAGCTTGCTATAACACACACACACACTTTCTGTTATTTCCAATAGAGTTCCCCAGCTCCATTCTGCATACTAATGAATATTTTATTTTCATCTGTGATTTTTACTAGCTTCATCTGATTTTTTTTCTGTTGAATTAGAAGTCACAAGAGACCACAGTCCATCTTATTCACCATATTTAGGCAGAATGTTGCACTCATTTAGTAATTAAAAAAGGCTTTACACACCCCACGCATAGATGGTTCTGTTTGGCTGTGCTGGGCCTATATCTTTAAGCCATAGTTTGTTTCTTTGGTTAGATTACATTGCTTTTCATCATATTCCAGAGAAAGAATATTCTCTTTATTATCTAACACCGTTCAATTCTTGTTTTGTTATAGAGAATTATTTTAGACACTTGTCCTTTGCACTGAGCTGAAGTGTATAGGTCTGATGTGTTTGCCGCAATATAGGCCCATCAGCTGAAGTGGGCGTCAGCTGAAGACACAGCTCCATGCTGCCTCCTGTAGTAGCTGAAAGGATCTTTGCAGAGATGTCCACTCAAGAGAAGCTAGAGTCTTGACTTAGCCATAGAAAAGAATTTCAAGATGATCCAATAGGAAACACAGCTGAGATTTATTAGGAGAATATTTTAACATAGAGTTAAGCATGGGGATTGATATAAAGAGAAGTAATCAGGGAAAAAGTAAAACCCACTCATGTGTGGGTGGGCATTTTAAGGGTGAGTCCCATTTGAGTGTCTGAGTAGCACCCACAAACTCAATGTGGGTGTCTTTTAAGTTACTTATCAAAGGATTGCTAAGAATCCCCCTCTTTCTTGATAACTGAGATTAGAGATTGGCTTCAGGGGTGCCTTTGATGGGATTAAATCTGATAAGATAAAGCCATAGCCCTTAAGGGGCATCATGCATTTCTTTTAGTGTAAATGGGGTTTGTGAGGCTCCTGGAAAATTGAAGCCAGGGAAGGATAGGAGCCTTCAGCATGAATCCTTGCTATTTTAACTCCCTTATTTACAACATCTCTCCATAAAAACAACATTGCTCCATGGCAAATGATGTAATCTGTGCTGGTGATGGTTACTTCTCAACAAGCAAGAAGTTTTAAGCAGACTTCAGGGAGAGGGACTGCTTTCCCTCACCACATCCACTGAATTATCCATATCTTTCTGCCCTGCCTCAGGATGACTATTTTATTGATGTCTCAACACAGAAACATCCCCTCTGCCTTTGAGCAGCCTAGAGTCTTTGTGGTGTGGGGGAAAAAGAGAAAACTTGCAAACTGGTCCGTCCAGTCAGGGCACTTAAGTGACTTAAAGGATATTAGTTGAACCAAGTGAGGAAGTAGAGAAAGCTGGAGGGCTTTTGAGGCATTTTTTTTCCTTCAGCTAATGCCTCTGTCTGGGGAGGGCTGTAAATAGTGCCTTTTGTCTGCGTGTCGTTTAGAAGAGGGGCCAGTATGATTTGGAGGAGAGGGCTCTGCACAGGAAATGGAGACCCCGGATTCCACCTGGGTTTGCACCTGGATTTCCCTTCACTTCCCAAGCCTGATTCCTTCCTGTTTCCTGATGGCCTGCTCCCCACCTAGTCTCCACTCTGACACTTGCTTGTTGACTAAGAAACAAATATTTGTTGTCCGTTAGCGTGAGAATTGCCCTGGGGATTCCTGTGTGGTCCACGTGGTCACAGATATGTTGTATTAGGTGTGGGAAGACCTGGATTTTATTTCTCTCATTGGAGAGAGCTAGGGAGACTACTGACCGTGGCTTGTGATCCTTTGGAAAGGGGACAGGGTAGTTTCCAGCTTCTCTGAGGACATGGCACAGTAGCAGGGACGCCAGTGACTAGCATTTACAAAAGGAACACAGGCTCATCGTTTGTTTGTGCATTCCACTGACCACCTAGATGGCTAAGAGAGAAAAAGGCAAAGGAAGCTGTGACAGTGTGTGGTGTGTGTGTGTGTGTGTGTGTGTGTGTGTGTGTGTGTGTGTGTCTGAGATACCTACCGGTAGTCGAAGAAGTTACTAGAAAATTTCAAAGGAAGAAAATAAATCTGAAACAGCCAGTTGGTGAGAAGAAGAGTTCAAAGTGTGAAATAAAGCATTCTGTTTTAGAACGGGGTGGAGAGGGACAGAGGACAGATGAAGCCCCCAGGGACCATTTGGGAATCTGTGGAGCTGGCAAGAAGAGGGATGGCAGAGAGTGCTGTATGTGTGATTTGTCTTTGATGAGAATTCTGGCTGGTGCCAGGGACTAGGCAGAAAGTGTCAAAATTAAAGATGGAAGTTTCTGGTAGCATTGCCTGAACTAGAAGTGGGGGGGGGGGGGGGCAAGGGGCACACCGCTGATGCATGTCTTGGATGGCGGGATTTTGCTTTTTTCAGTTTGTATGCATTTGTGTGTTCCTGTGTGAGTGGACACATATATACACACACGTATATGTACATGCGTGTGAGGGCAGAGGACAACCTCAGGTGGCCTTCTTCAGGAGTCATCATCTTGTTTCTTGAGACAGGGTATGCCACTGGCCTGGAACTCACTAAGCAGGCTGGCCAATGAATCCTAGGGATCCTCCTGTCTCTGCTTCTCCAGCACCGGGATTCCAGGGGTGTGCTGCCATGCCTACTGATTGCGGAGGAGAATTCTGGGGCTCAAACTCAGGTCTTTGTGCTTACATGGCCACCGCTTTAATGACTGAGTTATCTCCCCAGCCCAATATCGCTTTTTAATATGATCGATCCTCTTCTCTCACAATCTCCATGAGGACACGAATGTAATGTCCTTTCTATTTACTGTGTGTTCCTTTCGTACATGCCAGTGCCTAGAAAGGATCAGGACTTAGGTGCCCAATGTGCCTGGTGAATGAAGCCATTTTTTTTTCTTTTTGGCCCCCATGATCTAAATATGTCAATACCCATAAGACACTTTCTCAGAAATCAGCAGACTTTTGAGGGGGCAGAAAAAACCAAGACCAAATAATATATTCTGGGGCTTCTTTTAGGGAACTCGGGTAGGGTTAAACTCTGATACCCGTCATCCACTCTGCCCCAGTGCATCCTAGAGCCTGGGAGAGGTGCTGACTTCGTATTCCTGTGTAAGCTGCCTTTGATCCAACACAGCCACATTCCCAGACAGCTAACCACATGCTTTGAAATCCCCCTGCACTGTTGTATGGCGTGTCCTGCCTATTGTGTGGCACATGGCAGATGCTCAATGAGCATGTGTTGGTTCAGTGAGTCATTGTTATCAGCATCTGAATTGCTGCAGCCTAAAAGATTCAAAGGACTTCTGCCATGCTTGTTCTGCCTCTCCTTGTAAGGTGGTCAAGGCAGGTCAAAATCTCCCTCATTGCACGTGAAGGAAAGGCCTCAAACATGGCTTCATAACTTGTTTGTACATTCCATTAATCACCTGATGGTTAAAAAAAAAAAAAAAAGACAGAGGTACCAGTGACATAGTGTGCATGTGTCTGAGATTCCTGCTGGTGCTAATGAGCAGCACATCTGAAGGCCTCAATCAGTGCTTCCTAAACTCTAGTGGGCATGCGTATTCAGAACTCAGGATGTGCTCATAGTAGACGAAGTCCTGAGTAAATGTATTGTTGACATGGACAAGGCCATGTCAAAGACTCAGTACCTCAGACCCGTAGGAATGGCAAAGGGATCCCTGAACAGGTCAGACTTGGATTTGCCAAAGCCTTTCTCTGGTCTAAGTACAAGTGTTGACTGTGTGTGTGTCAGTATGAGTGTTTACAAATGACTGAGCAGTGTGTGCAAAACTTAGCAACTAAACCTTCCTCCTCAAAGCTGACTGCAGCTTGAGACTGCTCTCCTGTAGACCCTCTACTGAGACTAGCTAACCCCTCTGTCTTTGCTGTACTTAATAAAAGGTCTGAGGCTCTGGGTTGTTGCATAGTTGGTAATCGTCCATCAGAACTTTTCTGTACCTGTGTCTCTAAGTCTGTCCTCTGTTCGTTCCTTCACTACCACAGGCCTG
This sequence comes from Peromyscus californicus insignis, assembly GCF_007827085.1. Classification (NCBI taxonomy): domain Eukaryota; kingdom Metazoa; phylum Chordata; class Mammalia; order Rodentia; family Cricetidae; genus Peromyscus; species Peromyscus californicus. Next base: position 97,137,253 of record NW_026294606.1, read on the forward strand.
TTTCTCAGACCTCATCATGAAGGATGCAGTGCATTCGAATCATCTGGTGGTCTTAATAAGAAATACAAATCCAGATTCAAATGACCTGGGGAGAGACCATAAGACTTGTCTCTACTCACAAGCTCAAGAGCAAAACTGAAGCTACTAGTTCATTTCCCACAGTTCCCACAGGAGGCCTGGGTACCCTGGCTGTGAACCTTGTGCTGCAAGCCAAGGGCAAGTCATGGCCACCTGTTTGGTACAACAGTACATCATGGATTATGTCAGGAGCTTGGAAGATGTAATTGTGACTGTGGGGTTATCAGTGAGTGTCCTTTCTTCATTTCACAAACACATCTCTTTATGATAATACAACTCATTGGAGTGACTACATCTCCACTTAGAGAGGCCATTGCATGTTCCTTCCTCAGCCATCCTCGCAAGTCCTTCCACAACTTTAGCACTTACAACATCAGTATGGGAGGCCTTGTTCTTACTACACAAGCCATGAACTGTTTTTCTATTCACCACTCCATCTAGGTTTCATCAGGGTCTATCAGTCGAAGCCATTTAAGCAGGACACCCCTTAGCTCAGTCGTTCAAAAACACTTATTAACATTGTCAGTCTAGGGCCTGGGGAGATGGCTCAGTGGATAAGAGTGCTTGCTCTAGAAGCGTGAAGGCCTAAGTTCAAAGCCCAGCACCCATATGAAAATCTGGATAAGGCTTTATGTACCTGCAATCTCAGCACTGTAGAGGTGCAGACAGGAGGATTGCTGGGGCTTACTGGCTGCAAGCCTTGCTCCAGGTTCAGTAAGAGACCCTATCTCAAGGGAATAAAGCAGAGTAATAGAGCAGGATGCCCAACATCCTCCTCCTCATTGGCTTTCAGATACATACATGGAGCATACACACATAAACACACACAAATACATACATGCACAAGCATGTACACAAATATATTAATTAAAACATAAAATATTGGCAGCCTAGTCAGATAGCCTAGGGGTCCATGATGTATTTAGCATGTGTAGGGCCCTGGGTTTGATCCCTCTACTACTATAAATACCTATGGGATACCTATGGTTAATGTTGGTTTAGGAAATAGAGTGCCAGCCACTTAGTCTTTTATTGCCCCCTTTGTAAAACTGGAGTTATAATAGCAGCATGTGATGACACAGATAAAAATGACACGACAGAGCCAGTAAGATGGTTCAGCAGGCACAGGTGCTTGACACCAAGTCTGATGATATGACAGAAGGAGAGAATGGCCTACTATAAATTGTCCTCTGACCTCCACATAGAGGAATGCACGGATCACGTACACACACACACACACACACACACACACACACACACACACACACACACATACACATACACACACACACAGTGTGTGTATGTGTATGTGTGTGTGTGTGTAATTTTAAAAAGGCAAACAGATATCAAGCATTTTGCACAGTGCCCCTTCACAGGAAGTAATCCATGCAAAGATGCCAAGAATCAACCCAGAAAAAGACAACGCATGGAGTCATGAGTGTGCTCTTGTGTTTGGCTTTTTTAGTCAGGTCTGATAAGGACACGAGACAATGAATTCCTCATCTCACCGCTACCTCAGCTGCTGGCCCAGGAACACAACTACAGCTCGCCTGCAGGCCACCATCCTCACGTCCTGTACAAAAGGACAGCAGAGAAGAGGGTCCAGCGGTACCAAGACTACCCTGGCTCCCACCGGATTTATCCTGGTCACTCCCCAAGTCACACTCCCCCTGCCTCCCAGAGCCAAGAGACAGAGTACCGCCATCGAAGGTGGCAAAGGCAGCATTTCTGTGGACGACGCAAGAAATGTATGTAAGGAGACTTTCCTTGTCTGTTCTGAAGAGGTCCTCGATGGGTAGTCCTGGGGGCCGCTGGGTTCACTAACGTGGCAGGTCAGTGAGGCTGCACTGAATTTGTTCTCAGATGCTGCCTTATAGAAGAACTGGTGAAATCTCATGCTGAAGGAACGGCTCTCCTAGGTTCAACTAGGAAAGATGCAGATGCGGGCCCTTTTTGGCTTTTTTAGCATCTCCCAGTTTTAACCAAAGGTTATCTTAGTTTCTGTGGTCTTAGGGAGAGTACCCAGCTTTCTATAGTGAGAAACAAGAATCAGAGAAAAATGCCTTGACTGAGCATTCCTTCTAGAGACACAGAGACTTCTCAGGAAACCTCCAGGAATGTCAGCTCCTTCTGAAGGGGAGCTGACAGAGAGCAGGGGAACTCTCAGGCATGCCCTATGAGCCAGTAGTAGATACCTATAATACCAGCACTTGGAAGGCTGAAGCAGGAGAATTATGAGGTCAAACCTAGCTTGACATGTGTAATGAGCCCCTTTTTTTGACAAAAACCATTCTGTTTCCCCCTCCCCCAGTTCTGGGGTCAAGCTCAGGGCCTTACCTATAGGCAGCAAAACTCTGAACCAGCCAAGCTGTATTTCCAGTCTCTTTTGTTCTTTTCTAGACCAGCAATGTCCAGTAGATAAGAACCAAATGTAAGTTTGCATTTCCTAACAACTATGTTCAAAACCAGTTCAAGGCAAACATAGTGATGTATACTTGTAATTCCAGCACTCGGGAGCTGAAGGCAAGAGAATCAGGAGTTCAAAGCCATCCTTGGCTATATAGAGATTTAAGTCCACTCTGGGCTACATGAGATTCTGTCATTAAAAACAAAATCAAAAGTAAGAGCTGAAGAGATGGCTCAATGTAATGAGGCACTTGCTGCACAGGCATGAGAGGCAGGATTCGGATCCCCAGCACCCATGTGAATGCCAGGTTCCCCTCCCCCACTAATACCCTGTAATCTTTGCACATTAGGAAGGTGGAAACAGGATCTACTGGACAAACTGCAACTAGACTGGCTGAATTGACAAGCTCTGGGTGCAGCTGAGAGACCCTGCCTCAAAGATAGAGATTGGTGGAGGAAGACATCCATTGTCAACCTCTGACCTCACACACACACACACACACACACACACACACACACAGCACACAAAAACACCACATACTCACTCATACATCTGTTAACAAAACTCCCAAATCATAAAAGTTTAAAAACAAATTACTTTCAGTAGCATTCTTATCTAACTCAGAACATACAAAATATTGTCATCTCAAATTATAAACGATGTAGCAAACTTCTAGGGAAAAATTGAATTTTCTCTTTCCTATTGTATTCTGGAAATGTACTTAATTTACTCTTATGACTCAGTGTTGATTCTAATAAACAAATTTCCATTGGAAATGTTTAATCTGCGTGTAGATCTCATAAGACTCAATGCTGAAAAGGTAGATTTTAGATACTTCATTGTTTCGAAGATGTTTGTATTTTCCAGGGGCCAAGTTAAATATCTTACCCTTTTTTATTTGATAAAATACCTGATCTTCGTGTTTGCCAGCCACATTCCACTAACTTGGTAGCCACAGACGGCAACCAGGTCCCACACTACTCAGCACAGACAGGTGAGGGTTCCTCACACAAATTGGAGCTGTCAGAGTTGGATATAAGATAGTGTTTCTGCCATCTCCCTTGGCTGTTGGCATTACAGAGTCAATGTATTCCCAAAGTGATTTTTTTTTCTCTTTCCATCACTGACATTTGTTGACCTGCTTGTCTGCCAACTAGAATTGTAGCTTGTTTTCTTTAACTTACCTCTGAGCATTTTTAACATTTCTGGATCTACCCGTCTGTCCACCTGTCCATCAGCTCACCCATCCATGCATCTAAGCATCTGTTGAACGAATCTCAGGTGCAAAGCCCCAGGGCATGTGGCAACCGAGATGCCCAGTGTCACCTCCCCGCTGTCTTGGCTCTTTCGGCCTACGTCATCCAGAATTCTTCTGATGATCTTCCTTCCAAATGCTCTTCTGTCTACTGCAGATGCCCCCAAGCCTCCTGCAGAGGACACCTATCTATGCTTTGATGAATATGGGGGCACAGGGCGGCCCAGAAGATCAGCTGGAAAGTCACAAAAGGGTCTCAATGTAGAAACCCTCGTGGTGGCAGATGCAAAGATGGTGGAAAAACACGGCAAGGGTGATGTTACCACGTACATTCTCACAGTCATGAATATGGTAAGGAGCATCATCAAGAACCCTTGTGTGGGTGGAATGGCACACACTTAACCACAATTTTTTTAATTGTAAAATTGGAATGTTAAGAAAATCACTCTTGTAGATCCATGTATGTATCTGATAAAATCGAAGCGACACCCTTATCAATTTGTCTGATTGATTCTTTCCATGCAGGATTGTGTCTTTAAAAGATGCTATGTGGCTTTAATTGTCCCAACAGGTTTCTAGCTTGTTCAAAGATGGGACCATTGGAAGTGATATAAATATTGTGGTTGTGAGCCTAATCCTTTTGGAGCAAGAACCTGTAAGTGGCAAACTTCATTTATTCATTTGTTCTGCGGTAGAGGATGCATTTATTAAATACCTACTGTATACCAATGCATGAATCTCATATTTGAAAGTCTGCTAACCATCTCGTCAGGGCAAGGGCATTCTAATAAGGGTCACTGAGCTAAGTTACCACAAAACAATCCTTTATATACCAATCTAGATAATATATTCATAGATGTATCAACAGTTATATGTAAATATTAAATACATATATAACATTGTCAATATACAAAATGTAAATACTCGGTATAAATATGTAGTCCTTATGATAAAGGTGAATTTGGTCGTAGCTTTTTAGGGTTAGAAGGACTTCATAGGTCAAATACACTAACTAATACTAAGGTGGGCACATAAGTATATTTTGAGAATTTACCAGACAGAATCCATCATCAAATTCTTGTAGTAAGTCTATGGTCTCCCAAGCACCAATTTAGAAACAACAAAGAATAAACAAAGGGCCTTCAGCTGCCTTGAGTTGATTACGGTGAGGTGCATGACAGAGGAATTGGGGAAAGTGCAAAAAAAGAACATATCATAATGTGCTCAGTTGCACAGTACTCCCTGCTCTGCAGGGTTCTCATCTGTGAGCTCTATTTTCCTTTATGATCTCACCAATCAGACAGACAATTTTTCAAAGCCCCTGGGGCTTTTCCTCTTCAACTCTAACCCCAATAAAGAATGTGAAAAAAGAGAGCCAGAGACAAGGAAAGGAAAATGGATCTAATTACCCAGGTGTGTAGAGTTACAAAGGTTTGTGCTGTGTGAAGTTATCCTGGAATTTTAGAAAGATAGGGTGTGTGTTGTTTGGGAAACACTTGGACTGGTGTGCTAGTCACACACTGCTCAAGGATACTGAAGCCAGCAGCACCCTGATTCACTGACAGAATTATCATCTAAACATTTGACTTGACCTAAGTCATTGGTTTAGCCTAAACAAACCATTTTGATAAATGGTTATTTTAAGAATAGTTTCTGCCTTTCTTCTTCTTCTTATTTTTGTTTTTTTTTGGTTTTTTCGAGACAGGGTTTCTCTGTGTAGCTTTGCGCCTCTCCTGGCACTCACTTGGTAGCCCAGGCTGGCCTCGAACTCACAGAGATCCGCCTGGCTCTGCCTCCCGAGTGCTGGGATTAAAGACGTGAGCCACCACCACCCGGCCCTTTCTTCTTCTTTTATTTAATGTGTGGGTGTTTTGCTTGCATGTATATATCTGCATCATGGCACGAATGTACTGGTACCCACAGAGGCCAGGAAAGTGTGTTGGATCCTGCAGAATTGGGGTTATAGACAGTTGTGAGTCATGCCATGATAGGAATTGAACATGGGTCCTCTGGAAAAGCAGCCAGAGCTCCTAACATCTGAGCCATCTCTCCAGGCCTAATCTCTAGTAAATGGTTCTCCATTCAGTAAACTCACATTGTGTTATTGATTACTTGTAGCCTCTTAAGTACCAAACTTCACAGAGAAGTAAACTATGGATGCTATCTTTGTTATGCTTTATTGAAGAAATTATTGAACTTCCATATGAATAAATTTATCAAGATCAAAAATGCTTTTGATTCTAAAAATGTAGTTAGGTAGAAAGTGCATACTGAAAATTCAAGTTTACTTTAAAATTTATATTAACCTAAACCAGATTTTTTTTTTGGTAGCTCTTGGCTCAGTGGCTTTCTTCTACCGATAATTTCCCCTAGAAAGATGGTGCTTCTGCATTTGCTGTCACAGCCACAATGATTCAACCTTCTTCACTCTGGCAAAATCATCACTCTCTAATCTCTGTACCTTTCTCATAGGGAGGATTGCTGATCAACCACCACGCAGACCAGTCTCTAAATAGCTTCTGCCAGTGGCAGTCTGCGCTCGTGGGAAAGAATGGCAAGAGGCATGACCACGCCATCCTCCTTACGGGATTTGACATTTGTTCCTGGAAGAATGAACCATGTGACACACTAGGTATGGTATGCTGAGATGGCTGTGACATTACTAGACACTATTTTCCCCATGAGACCACTGTTACATAAACACACAACTATTGCCTGAGGTCATCATGTGGCACCTGGATATATTTAAGTCTTTAAATTGTGGAATGCTTCCTTGTACCATGGTGAATGTGTCCTGATTTATTGAATTCATTGTGGTATGGAGAGTCTGTATATCAATCAATTGGTGATTTTTCTTTATTGCCCCAATTGATGACCAATGAAGTAAGAGAAGTCATTTGATTAAACACAGTTTAGGGCATTCTCTTAGCACCATGACCATGTAACTGCAAAGCTGAAGAAATACTGTTGAATGGCATCATACTTCACTGTGTCATTGGTTATCAGTGTCTTCTTTAGCAAGTTCTTTGACTTGGAAGGACTCTGTTCTCCCATTTTTGCACAAGACATTCAGCACAAGAACAGTATCTTTTACATGCTTGCTGTATTTCCAAGCTGATTCAGTTGCTTATAGCAGGAACTGGACCTTTGGTTTTGGATGAATTGGGTTATTTGGGTCAAAGTCTGCCAACTTTTGCTGTAGAGGGTCCTGTAGTAAATATACTATGCTCTGCAGAGTGGGAACTACTAACATCTGCTGTGTTAGTGGGAAACCAGTCACAGACAGGCATAAACCAATGAGTGAGGCTCTGTCTAATGAAGTTATACTAAGGAGACAACCGCAGACAAAAGCATAAACAAAGGCTTGAAAACAGCAAACATGCCACCAGGAATCAATCCCTGATCTGCTCCATAGGTCACTCTCTTTAAGAATCATGTTGTACAGGCTTAAACACTCACATATGCCTTGTGAATATCCAAGTCCAGGACTATGCTGCCTAAAGCAAATGATTCACCTTCCTGAGTCTCATATACCTAATTTAAAACTTATACACACACAAAGGGAAATATTACATATACAGTGCAATTTAGGGTATTGAGAAAACACCATATATCAGAAAACATAGACCTTACATGTCCAGATCTTAAATAGGTAAGACTGAGAGCAAGGCTGGAAATAGACAGCTAGACACCTAAAGATCAAGTCAGCTTCACTGACAGCCGCACAATAACCAAGTACCCCTCCCTTATCTAGCATCTCTGTGAACTCTTATCACCTAGCCTACGTGCTTGCTCCCTTACCTCTGTCATGTGGCATAACTAAAACATTAGTTAAGTAATGATGTTTCCATGACACATATGTGCCTGCATATTAGACTTCCTGGATGATCTCATGGCTTGACATGGAGGTGGGTGCAGCCAGTTCACAAGTATGTATTTAACTCTATATGGCTACCAACCCTTGTTCTAATGGTTGTTAGATCTCCAAGTTGGGAAGAAGAAATTCTTCTGCTATAAGGTTGATCAACATAGAACCAAGAAATGATGGGAATGATTGTGTAACTGTTCTTACAGGGAGGTAACTTTGGAGAATGGGACACTTGTCACATTGTGAATGTGAGAAAGTGAATTTGATCTGTACATGTTACCTGGGCATGCTTATGTTTTTTGCTTCAGAGAAAGATCAGAAAAGAATTGGAAAGTATATTCCACACTTAGACTGTAAGGCCACTCTTAAGTTAACATTATACATTGGTGTAACTGTCAGTATATTAAATTTCTCTGACTCTAATCATAAGCTTAGTCAAGTCATATAAATTTCTGTGACAATAAAAACATTCAATATTCTTCTGCAAAAACCTTAAATGTGTTAATCCATTAAACTGTATATGTATATACCAAATTACTGTTAATATTTAAAATTGATCTTTTAATAGGATTTGCCCCAATCAGTGGAATGTGCAGTAAGTACCGAAGCTGTACCATCAATGAAGACACAGGACTTGGCCTTGCCTTCACCATTGCTCATGAGTCAGGGCACAAGTGAGTGGCTTCCCAATTCACTACTTTCTATGGAAACTGGCTAAGTAATTCTTTGGCCTTCGGTCTTAGTTAGGTTTCTATTGCTGTGTAGAGACACCATGACCACAGCAACTTTTATAAAGGAAACATTTCGTTGTGGTAGCTTGCTTACAGTTCAGAGGTTCAGTCCATCATGGCACGGAGCATGGTGGCATGCAGGCAGATGTAGGGCTGGAGCTGAGTGCTTATATCTTGATTCAAAGGTGCCCGGAAGTCAACTGACTCACTGGGTGATATCCTGAGCATAAGAAACCTCAAAACCTACCCTCACAGTGACACACTTCCTCTAACAAGGCTATACCCACTCCAGCAAAGCCACACCTTTTTATAGTGCCACTCCCTACTGGATTATGGGGGCCAAATACATTCAAACTACCACACTTCCTCTAATGGTTATTATTGATCTAATCAAACACATAGAATTCATTTTGTATAAAGCTTCAAATTGTGGATTCCAAAATGGCTTGGGGATGAGGAGATGGCTCAGTTGCTAAACTTTTTGCCACACAAGCAAAAGGACATGTGTTTGATCCAAATAACACACACAAATTAAAAGCCAAGTATGATGGGGCATGCTTGTAATCCAAGTGTCTTAGTCACTGTTCTATTGCTGTGAAGATGCCACAGCCAACGCAACTATAAAGGAAAGTATTTAGTTGGGGGCTTGCTTACAGAGGCTAAGTCCATGATCACTATGGTAGGGAGCATGGTAGCAGGCAGACATGGCCCAGGAGCAGTAGCTGAGAGCTTAGATTCTGATAAGCAAGCTAAAGTCAGAGGGAGAACAAGACTGGGTTGTGGCCTTTTGAAATTTCAAAGCCCAGTGACAAACCTCCTCCAAAAGGCCACACCTCTTAATCCTTCCCAAATAGTTCCACAAATTGGGCACCAAACATTCAAATATATGAGCCCATGGGGGCATTTCTCATTCAAACTACCATACCCAGTAATATGGAGACATTTTCCTAACCCTAATGCTAACCCTAACCTTAACCCTAACCAGCATCTCCTTGGCAGTCACTGACTAGACATCCTAGCCTCCTTAGCAAATTCTAGGACAGTGATAGATATTGCCTCAAAGAAAAAAATAAAATAAAACAAATTTAAAAAAATGTGAACAGTGCCTGAAAACAGTGATACTGGAGGTTGTCTTCTGACCTCCTTCATATGTGCATACACACACACACACACACACACACACACACACACACACACACACACCAGTTCAGTAAGCACTAGTCATTGATGTCTGTCTTTTCATGTTATATATTACATCTTTTAAGATTTCAGGTTTGCACATGGGCTGCCCATTACTTCCCTGGTTCTCTTGACTTCTGGTGTTGATTTTCATTTGGGTTTTGCTTTGGTTAAGATACTTTAAGCTCATTCTGCTTTTTCCCTTTGTGTAGTGAGCACATTCACTGCCACTGAATCATATCCTTCCCCTCATTTTTAACTTTCATTATGTGGCAACAATCTCTCAGTACATTTCCCTGGCTGGCCTTGAACTTGTGACCTTCCTGCCTTAGCCTCCCAAGTAGTGGGATTCCAGGCCTATGCTACCCACCATCCAGAACCGCTCATTCTTCATACAAAACAAACTGATCATGGTAACATGTGAATCCACCTGCCTAGGGCAGTGATATACTGAATTCAGTTTTCAAACTACAGGCTATGAAAACTTTAAACAGTCTTGCTTATGAGTAAAAGTTATCTGAAACCAAAATCCAACATCTTGGTTGAGGAAAACAAGTCATAGTCTTTAGATAGGGTGGGAGAGAGGTATCTGGTAAGAGAAGAATGAACGTTGGGATTGGTGAGATAGCTTAGTAAGGCTTTTGCTGTGCAAGCTTGAAGATCTGAGTTCAATCCCCTAGGTGTGGGAGTGCATGCTGGTAATACTAGGGCCGAGGGAGGCAGAAGCGAGAAGATCGCTGAGGCTCTGTGACTGCCGAGGCCAGTTCTTGAGTTGTAGGCCACTGAGAGACTCCACCTCAAAAACCAAAGGTGACTAGCACCTGAGGAGCCATAACAGAGATGAACTTCTGGGTTTCACATGTATGTGCACACAAACGTGTGTGTGCCTATATGAACACACACAATGAAGAGATGTGAAATGCATTCTCAAGATGAGACCTTGGTATGTGGTCCTTTTGACATGAAACTGCTGAAGCAGATGGCTGCTGAGATTTGGGGAGGACTTTTGAAATGTGCAGGGGAAAAAAAAATATCTTCCAAAAGCCTACTAAATAAAAGTACTTTTGAAAATGTAAAAATTTGAAATTCAAAATTGAGTTCAAATTGAGTTTTCTTTTGCTCTAAAAAATTTCTAAGGAGGCTCTAGTTAAGCATCTCTCCCTCCTTGCACAATAGCTTTAATCTCTCTGTAACTCACTGGCTCTTCTGGAACTCTTGCTTTTGTTCAAGGGGCTTTAGCGTGTTTAAAAGAATGCCTCCCAACCAAACTCCCTCAGCTCCCTGCTTAGGCAGAAAGAGCTGAATTTGGCAAAGCTGAGAATACAAAAGTGCTTTTGCCAAGTGTCTTAAGATTGATAATTTTGCTTTTGTTAGCAGTCACCTGTAAATTCCAACAAGTTCACTGATAACCATTGGGTATACAGCCACCCTCCACTTGCTTGATAAGCTGGAAAGAATGATAGAAAAGAAATGGCTAGATTGTAGGCACAGCTCACAGCAACACCCTATCTATGGGCATAACAACCTCATTTGTTAGAGCCTGCCTTCAAAAGATAGCTATATAATATGATACTTCCCCCATAGAAACCATACCTGCTTATACAAATGTATTCTTTTTTTTTGTTTGTTTTTTGTTTTTTGTTTTTTGTTTTTTGAGACAGGGTTTCTCTGTGTAGCTTTGCGCCTTTCCTGGATCTCACTTTGTAGACCAGGCTGGCCTCGAACTCACAGAGATCCGCCTGCCTCTGCCTCCCGAGTGCTTGGATTAAAGGCGTGCGCCACCACTATTCTTAAGAGGCAGATTTTATTTCTTTAAATAATCAGATTGGGAACAATTTAAATTCATGATAAATTCATATAAACATCTCTTTCTGCCTTGCCTCTTCTGTAAGAAAGTCACAAAACATGCTTTGTTTCCCGAATCTTTTCCAAAGATGATCACAGAAGCGTACCGTACCTGTTTCTATGACCATTTGAGATGGCGTGTTTGTGCTGCATGCTAAGAGATGGCAGATTATCTAGGAAGAGTGTACATGATCGTCAGGGAATTGGAAAGAGGGCAAGAAAGTTACAGGCCGTTGTGAGCTCCCTCATGACAGGAGTGTGGAGAAACACACTTGAGTCCTCTGCAAGAGCAGCAAGCGTTCCTAAACACTTAGCTATCTTTCCAGCCCAACACACAATGCGTTTAAAAGAGATCATCACTGCTTATCTTCCTTCTGCAAAGGAATTGTTCTAATGTCGTAGAAAGAACGGTGTCCAGAAATTGTGAAGTCCTGTTTTCCTTCCATGTGTTCTGAACAGAGTTTTCATCATTCCCTTGTGAAGATCTTTATTTTTATGAGGGTATTCAATTATCAACTGAATTGATGAGTTTAGCTAATTGTCTGGTCATCACTGGAAGGAAGATTTATATCATGTTAGCTTTATAAATAAATATCAATGTAGGGCTTATAATTACCTTCAGTCTGTCTCTACCTCCTCCTCATTCTCAACTTCTGTGCCATAGCTCCAGGATTAGTGACAGGAAAATAAATCAGCTATTTTGAATTTTTAAAAGTTGGCTATCTAAGATTTAGGTTAGTTAAGAAATCTTTTAAACATTTATTATTTGTTTGTTTGTTTGTTATCGTGTGTGTGTGTGTGTGTGTGTGTGTGTGTGTGTGTGTGTGTGTGTGTTTTCTAGCAGTCAGTTCCTTCCTTCCATCATGTACATTCTAGGGATTGAACTCAAGCAGACAAGTTTGGCCTCAAGTGTTTTTAACTCCTGAGCCACCTTACTGACATAACCAAAGAAATCTTGATCAAGATTTCCTAGCCTTTTTGTATAGAGCACATACACCATTTTTTGATTTTGTAACTAATAACAATGTCTTTAGCATTCTTCAAGTTTTTCTGCAGAAAACTTGCAGTAGTTTATAGTAACTCATTCTTGTCACTGATTCTTTCCCCACCTGGCTCTGCTGAGTCTCCGTGCATTTTTCACATTTTTCTGGTGGTAACCCGGAAGATGAGTTCTCAGAAGGTGGTTTTCCTTTCTGTTTCAGCTTTGGCATGGTTCATGATGGCGAAGGCAACCCCTGTAGGAAGGCGGAAGGCAACATCATGTCACCCACACTGACTGGAAACAATGGGGTGTTTTCATGGTCTTCCTGCAGCCGACAGTATCTCAAGAAATTCCTCAGGTAAATGGATAAAATCCCAGGGGTTGTGCCCAGCTCCCATCTCAGTGTTCAGTAGGTGTGAAAACAGATGTTCAAGGCAGACCTGGTGGGATGGATTAGTCATTGTGACTATTTGGGAGGCTGAGATAGAATGATTGAAAGGTAGTGGTCTACCTGGACTACAGAGTAAGTTCAGGGCCAGCCTGAAAAATAAAAAGTAAAAAGGAAGCCTACAGATACCACTCATCAGTAGAGCGCTTGCCTAGCATACATGAAGCACCAGGTTTAACCTCTAGTACCAAACAATCAAATGAACCAAACATCAAATAATTCATGGGCATGTCTTTTGGTATCTCAATAAAGAGAAAGACTAAAAATTCCTATTATGATGACATTGATAATGATAATGATATGGTTGTTGAAAATCTACTGAAGACCTATTACTGTGCTAGATCTCCTCCACATGTTGCCTTCCTGAGCTGGTAAGATAGCCCAGTAGGTGAAGGCACCTGTGATCAAGCATGACTACTTGAACTCCAGCCTGGGGACCCCCAAGAGACCACGGATTCTGCAAGTTGTCCTCTGACCTGCACACTCACATTGTGACCTCCGAGTGCTTGCACGCATGTACATGCGTACACACAGGCACACACAAATAAATTTTAAATGTATTAAAAATTAAATATGTGTATCCTGTCCTCTGAGCAATCCTATTTCTATCTGCAGTCTAGAGTTGAAATTGAGTCTCTGAGGGGTAGCTGTGATGTTTAAAGTATGATAGCTGCAGAGTTGTAGGCATAAGATTCACACTTAGATCCATTCTGACCCCGAGATCTAAAATTCACAACTTATCTCTCTTTTTTTTTTTTAACTTCTAAGATTCCTGGATGTATAGCCTTTTTACTATGACTACTTACTTTAATCTAATCCACCAGTTTTTAGGACTTAGGAGAGCCCAGTATTTGATTTATATTTTAAAAATGAACCCAGGGCTGGAGACATGGCTCAGCAATTAATAGTGATTGCTACTCTCGCTGAGGACCTGAGTTTGGTTCTCGGCACCCATGTTGGATGGCTCACAAATACCTGTTGCTCCAGCTCTTGGGACCTGACATCTTTTTCTGACTCATGCAAGTACCCACACACAGAGACACACACACTTGAGTGAAAAATAATAGTAAGTCTTTATAAAAGAACTCAATGCTTAATGGCATGCATGTATCTATATCACTTTAGTCCATGTTACTCACATGGACACTTGGGTTCTGATTTCTCCCTTTGACCAGATATTAGTGAAGTTTCATTACAAATTGATGTTCCAGATATGTTCACACCTATGCTACAGTATATTAGTTGGAAATATTCACAGGATTATCAAGATACGTCAACAAGAAAGATTAAATGTGCGCATGTGTAGCTGACTGATGCCTAAAACATAGTAAAAAAAACCTGATAGATGTTTGCTAATTTATCATAAGCCATGCCCCCATATATTTTCATATTAATTTTAAATTCATTGTTTGGGGATTGACATTGCCCTTTCTACTTCTTGTAAGGAAGTAATCAATAAATACTATAAATTGAGACCTCCATGTGGATTGAATTTCCATCATGAAGTTGCTATAGTTCAGGGCTTTGGGTGGTAATGGTAGCTATAGAAGAATTGGCATTACCTTCTCTGCTATGGTAAGTACATTACATCTTCTTATTTGAGCCAAATAACAATCCTTATGGGAGTCATCATAATTAAAGAGGTTTATGAGAGTTATAAAAGTCATTATGGATGCATGGTTGATAGTACCTCCATGTCTGACTCCAAAGTTGCGTTTAATATCACATACTAACTAACCTCTTAATGGCAGCATAATTTGATTATATAAGTAAATGGGGATAAGGTGATTTTTTAAAAAATACCCATACCATGTTCTCAACACATCTCACTCAGGTATCCCTCAGGGAAGCTTTTATGCCTTATGCCCCTGATTCTAAAGTTCATTTTATGGGGTGGTTTTATTTTTACACAAGGCCTCCTGTGTGTGCCTAGGCTGGCGTTGAACATCTCACGTAGTAGAAGATGACTGTGAACTCCTGAGGCTCTTGCTTCTACTTCCTAAGTGCTAGGGTTCTTCTAGGCCTGAAACAGTACACCTAGAACCTCATGATTCTTTGGATATAACTTTGTTTATAAAGTTTATTTGCGACAAAGTACATCTTTATTTCTTCTTGATCCTATCTTTAAGAAGCACGGTATCATTTAAACCCCATGAGGACAGATATCCTCTGTACATGAGCCATTTTGTGCTTTAGTGTCTTAAGCTGATGCCTGCCCCACAGTAGGCTCTCAGTAAAAATGTCCAATGTTGTTGAATGGGACTGTAGAAGAGAGATTTTACTTATATTTACACTTCCTGTCTCCTACCCAATTCTAATGCACATTGGTTAGATGGCCAGAACTTCCAGCTCCCTATAAAACCCTTTATGACTGTATGCATTCCAGCCTTTTAGATGGGACTCAGTCTTTGCAATAAAATGTACTTTTTAACTCTAAACACATGCCTGTTTCTCTAAGCACATTCTATGTTTCTTTGCATGACTGCACTCGCAGAGGTACAGTTTTAAATGGAAAGGTCACAGATGAACAGGGCTGTTAATAAGGATGTGTTATCAATGTAGTACACCACAGGCTGGCTGTCTGGTGGATGAGCCCAAGCAAACAGGACAGTATAAATATCCGGACAAACTCCCAGGACAGATTTATGATGCCGACACACAGTGTAAGTGGCAATTTGGAGCGAAAGCCAAGCTGTGCAGCCTTGGGGTTATGAAGGTATGTTTCCTCATGATTTCTAACTTGCATTAAGGATGTGCCATGTGCCTGTGTACCTACCAAAAGGATAAACATTTGGTTTGCTGAGGCCAAAGGTTAGCATCTGGGTTATCTCTAAAATGTCATTTGTTTGGCATGATAATTAAGTGGTAATTTTCCTGTCAATGAATTATCCAGGCTTATCCCCCTTAGACTATGCATGCCTGGTTTAAATACCAGTTGTCTGCGTCCTTGGAAGAAAATTCCCCACTTCTTACATGCGGGCTTTATTCCTTGAAGCAAAGCTGAGAATGATCATTCGGGCTAATCATGGATTCGTTGTCTTCATGTGCTTTTAAAGTGATGTGCTTAAAATCACCATTACATTAATTAACACCACGTGCCTTTCATCATGCAAGAAAACTATTACAGCAGACACTCTCCTTGATACCAGAAAGTTGACAGTCTCTAATATTCCTAGCATGCTTTTTGCATTGACTCCTGGAAGCAAGATTACAGCAAAGATCAGTGAGAAAATACATCTCAGTGTGTAGAAATAAGAGAGGCCTTGTGCTCTGTCGAAAAAATGCATTCCTGACAACATTGCAGTCCCAACACAAATAAAATGTCCCATACTTTTAAAGTTAGTTTATTCCCAGTGTCCAGTGGAAATGTTGAAGTCTTGGGTACTTGGACTCATGAGAAATAGGAAAGTTGGGAGCTTCTCCTTTCCCTCACTACTTCCATCTCTCCCCCCTCCTCCCCCAATTGCTCCTTCTTCATCACCACCAGCAGCAACACACGTCGGCAGCAATGCTTCCGTCCTGATTACCGCCACCATCATTCCCAGCAGTTTTGCATGACCCTCTGTCCTACATGAGACATTCCACTGAAAGATTTATTGTATTTGACCTCCATCTTCAAAAACACTTTGAAGTAAAAGTTATTGCCCCCCTTCACCTACATCCCAGAGAAGGTATCCAGCTTGCCCAAAGCCACAGAACTCTTAAATGATGAAATCTAAACAAAGCAAATCACCCACATGGAAGTTAAGCCTCTGCCTCCCCTTTGTTGGATACCAGTTTCCCTTAATCTAACAGTCCAACAGCCACTGTCGTGACTTGTGTGGTATCTCTGTAGTTTTAAGCACATACTGCTTTTCATTAAGTCAGCTCACCTACAAAATAGAAGTCCATTCTGGAGAAATGATATCTATCTAGTCACTGGCTCAATATGGAGCTATATAAGTTAATGTAACTTAAAAGCATTACTACTAAAAAGCCAATCCACAGCTTTATCCTTTGGGCATATCCTTCATGACACATGGATGTTATATTATGTATTATAGGTTTTTTAAAGTGAGCAAATTTGCCTATTAAACCACAGCAGTAGGTAGAATAACCCGTTCACTGAGGAGAATCTCCTAAGCATGCCCTTTGCTCACTTTATTCCGACATCACTAGCTGTCTCAATCATCGAATATGTGCACATTGTAAGCACAGAGCGCATAATAAGTATGGTTTCCTTTAGAAATACAAAGGAGTTCCTGAATGAGTCCATTCCACAGGGATCATGCCTGGTCTGTGTCAGGCAGTGAGCAGGGCGTCAGTACCCTGCCGTAATCATTTTCTGGTGCCACATCATATTTTTAAAAGATGGTATCTCAGCCTTAGTTGACCCTGGAAAGCATAGTGAAGGGAACTGAAAATTCTAAATGAAAAGAACTGAAATGATGAACAGCTCAGGGATGTCTGGGTGTCTGGGAGGGGAGCTAGGGAGTCTGGACTAACAGAGAGATGGTTTAAGATGCCAGTGGATGGAGAAGGTGAGATTGATTGATGGCTCCTGAGTGTGGGCTTGTTTTTCCTTTGAACTAGCTTTTGGTATTTTTCTAATATTGTTTACAACCTAAATCATGGACATATCAAAATAAAAGATATTTTCTGAACAATGGAATCCCATTTTTAATTTTTTTATTTATCTTTCAGGCCTTTATTGTGCTGTCATTATTTTCCTTTTCTGCCTTTTCCCTTCAGTTTTCATTAACTTCTCTCCCTGTCATTCCTCCTAGAAAGTCAGGCTTACCTGGTAGTTAAAAGCATGCATGCAGGGCTGGAGAGATGGTTCAGGGGTTAAGAGTGTGTCCTGCTTTTCCAGAGGACCCAAGTTCAATTCCCGAACCTGCACTGGGCTCCTTATAACTTCCTGTAACTCTAGCTCCACAGAATCTGACAGCCTCTCTGGCCTCTGGAAGAACATACACTCATATACCAACACACACTTGCATGCACACATGCACACTCTGTGCCTTTAGGAGTTAGGCAGACCTGGTTAGAGTCTTATTCCAACTTTGCCTAGATTCTTGATGATTGGGCCTCCCTTGACCTATGTGTCCACACCCATAAGGAGAAGGTATTAGTTCTTCCCTGGCTAATTTGTGAGGATTGTTCTCTGGGTCCAGTAGCATCCTTCTGCATATGAGAGTTCCTCTTGACCTCTTCCTTACACGTTCAGCATCACTGCCACCAGAACTGGACTTCTTCACAGAGGCAGAGGTGTCTGAGATGATTTTTTTTTTTATGTGTGCCCACTCTCCTTCTTCTCCCAGCCTCAAATTTCACTTGCATAGCAAATAACACTGTTCTCTGTTCCTTCCCACAGTATTTGTATGGTCAGTCTGAGGGCTGTAACGAAAATTCTGAAGCAAAGCTGCATATGGAAAAAAGAGGTTGCTTTAGGCAACAGTTTAGGAGGTTATTCATGGGTGTTGCACTGATGTTGACTAGCTCTAGTGAGGGTTTTCCTAACTGTGTCACAATGTGGATGATGTCCATGGCTAGAGCATACATGAACGAAAATAATCTCACTGCAAGTGTTAAGCTGGAAAAAGAGATAGTGGAGCCATGCCCCCAGGGTGGTTTTATCCTGTCCCTACTCAGATGAGAACTAACCAGAGTTGACAGGTGAAATACCTTAATCCTTGTTGTATGAAATTTCCTGGGGAGACATAAACACATTTCTCTGCCCCCCTCCCTCAGATAGGACACTAACAACGGATCAAGGAGACCATGCACTCAAGTCCAGCTTAGTGAACCATTGAGTTTTTTAGGTTTCCTTACAGGCACATGAATGATTCAGAAACAGGGGTATCACACAACTGCCCACCTAGCATGAGTGTTCACTTGAGAAAGCTTCATCCCATCCCTAGAGCTCTCTGAGTACCTTGGAGGCAGCTTGGACAGTTGAAGAATCTCAATTGGTTATTGCTTGTGTAACCTTGGAAAAGGGCCTATGGATCTCCCAGAAAAGTATGAGTTTCCTGTAGTTCCTGACTCTTAAGAGCCTCCCTCCAGGAGAGAGTGTTTCCATCAGAAGGAAAGAGCAGCATAGTAACCCCTGTCAAGGACACTCCTTCACTCGCCTAGAATCTTCCCACTAGACCCCATTTGATAACGATGCCGCTGCCCGACATTAACACACTGAAGACTAAGTTCCCAACATATGGGTGCTGGAGGTTCAAATCACACCCAGGGCAGAGCAGTGTTCGTGAAAATGCGTTAGTAATCTGACTTAGGGTTCCATGCCATTTAGATAGACCTAAAAGAGAGTTACCTCGCTAGCAACTGATGAGAAAAACATTCATTCAATGACTATACACTTAAAAATAAATAGTTCCTGCCTAACCAACCTAATTTGATGATGTTTGTTGGGAGATCTGAAGCATGGCACAGGAGCCAATTGATGTTTGTATGCTGGTACCTTTCCTGTATTGAACATGAGTAGGACAAAGGGGATAGATACCTCAGAGTTGATTTCAGCTCAGTATCCCCCATTACCGTCACATAGCTGGGGCTCAGGCATCCATGTTGATTGGCCCATTGAGAGAATTTGAAGCCAAATAGAAATTTGGGGGAAGATATTTGAATACTAGTGAATGTTTTAGTGCCCATCATTTCAGAGAGCATTTCTCCCAGAAGGCGTTAGGATATGGGTGTATTTTTCTCTACGGATTTGACATTGGACTTAAAGAAGAGAGAATAAATAGAAAGCTTCTAGAAGCTTCTCTGTAATATATCACATCATCTTTCAATTTTTATTACCTTTCCCCAAAAGTCTACATCCCAGTTATATCATGCCCTTATACAGCTTCAAATATTCTATTTAATATTTACTTTCTTGCATGTACAAGCCCTTGTCTATGGATTTCCCATTCTAAAATACTGCATAGCCTTCTGTATGACAAACATGTAATCATTCTGTACTGTTAAAGATGTGGCCCGAGAGTTACCTCTCTTTCCCCCCAAGGACATTTAAACAGTCCTTCCTCTGGGTTCCATCTTATGTATCATTAAGGACTTGTGATTAGAAAATTTCTTAATAAAGAGAAATGAAAAAAAAAGAAATATTTAGGAAACATCTCCTTTAAAAAAAAAGAATTTGTGATTCCACATTGTGACTATCTATGCATATTTCTTGGCCCAGTTCATGTAAAATCTGCTTAACTATTTGTCTGACATAACAGTATATCCTTTGTAGTTAATTATTGGCCTTGTAACAATGGCTTCTGTTCAGTGTTTTAGGCATTCCCATTTTCGTAAAGTAGATTTTGCCCTCCTCCTCCCTCTCATCCTTCCCTTGGGGAATCATGGGTGATTTATGTGATAGGGCACCTCAGGCTGGAGAGATGGCTCAGTGGATAAAGTTTGAGAACCAGACTTGGATCCTCAGCACCCACTTAAAATCCAGGTTGTTGAGCATGGCAGCTAGCTTGTAATCCCACAGCTCAGAAGGCAGGACAGGGGATCTTTGGGTAAGCCGGTAGAACCAGTGGACCTTGTCTCAATTAATAAGTGGATTGGGGAAGATGCCCAACATGGACCTTTGGCCTCTAAATGCATATGCACACACATGCCCCTCCACATTTAAACATGCATACACACTTATGCATATCAGACACACATGTGCATGCAAAAAGAGATGCCATCTGGGTGTGCACACCACATTATATTCCCAGCATGGCCTGTCTTTGTGCTGTTTGACTAAAGGACCCACATTTCTCTAACAATCTTCTAAAGATACCTTGCCTCCAATAGAGACTATGGCTTTCCCCTCTATCTGCAAAAGGGGAGGCGCAGTTAGTGTAATACTGTACAGACTGTGTTAGCAGAACACTTGGGCCACAGATTCAGCCATAGCCCAATTCTTCTTTGTATGTAATTTTGTTTTTTTCTGGGTCTCTCTTTGTCTGACTCCAGTGTCCCGTTAAGCTACTGGTGAAAAATACATGACCTTATTGATTGTTTCCTTTGAACTCAACAGTAAGGAAATAGGAGTTAAATAATCTAAAATCACATATAGAGCACTAATAGAAAAGAAAACAGTAAGGCCCAGGCTTCTGAGTCAACATGGATTGAATTCTTGATTGTATATTTTTGAATGAACTCTTTGAACACGGAGGAAAGATACCATTGATTTATGTAGAAATGACTATATATCTTCATACACATATTTTTACCCTTGAATTCAGTAAATCCTCTCCAAGTGTTCTGTCTGACAGAAATCATAGAGATAGTTAGGACAAAAATGACTTATTCAGTAGTGTTCTTAGCTAAAGCTTGGTTGACAAGAGTTAAAGACTAGAGGCAACCTTCAGAATGATCTTTAGACAATGACAAGACAAAATAAAACAGTGTATTTATTTCATTAAAAAATAACTATACGTGAAAACATGGAGAACTAAAAGCTACATGTTGAAAAATGCCATGAGTCCATTTGATACAATCCCACTGTCCAAATGTAAGGAAAAGCATGAAAGGTGGCAGATGTCAGAATGATTGCCTCCAAGATCGGTATTTCAGAGGGTGACACTAACGTCCTGTTTTGATTGTGGTGGTGTCTACAGTGGTGTATATATTTTGTCAGAGCTTTGAGAACCATATGCTTACAATGGGTGCATATTATTGCAAATTACACCTCAGCAAACCTGATTCTTAAAGTGATGCCAATGACATGGTCTGGTGGTTGTTGCTTTTTAATTACTGCTTCCACTTAAAAGCTTGGGCAGTGAGATTAAACACAAGGTGTTTCAGCTCTAACCTAGGAGAGATTTACTGCTGAGAGCACTTGAGTATTCATCCGACATTCCCTGAGTCTCATTTTTCCCATTGCACATTAAAGAGAACAATTGTGGAGTCAATCAAATAATGGTAATGAGGGAAAACTCTTAGCGAGGGAGTAGGATTTTTGTTTCTTTTTTCTTTTCTTTTCTTTTCTTTTCAATACTGGATTGAATCTAGAGCCTCTTCATGCTTGATAAGAGCTCTCCCTTGGAAGTGTATCCCAGCAGTGCCCCTTTTCATTATGTTTTTTAGACTATTTTGTCAGAGTCTCATGCATTTTTGGAGATAGAGTCTCACTATATGGACTAGGGGGTCCTAAAACTAGGTAGGCCAGGCTGACCTCAAACTCACAGAGCTCTACCTGCCTCTGCCTCTTGAGTGCTAGGATTAGTGTGTCTTAGTTGAAGACTCCTCTTAAGAATTGCAGACTACTTACTACTAGTGAGGATGTTATCTAATTATAAAGTCAGTCATTTTAATTCATATATTGACTTGTAAAAAAATATTTATTAAAGTGTGCCTGATACCCTGCCCTTGTAGCAGTGACACTGTGTTAGGAAGGAGGATGATACATGGAAAATATTTTAAACAAACATTATTGGCGAAATGACTTTGGGATAAATAGGTTAAAGGTTGATTGCACGGTAGCTAATTAAATTTTAATTAGTAATGCTGGCATGTTGCTAAGTGGTAGAGCATTTGTCTAGCATGTGTGAAGCCCTGACATACACATACCAACACAAACTCACATACATGCATACACACACACACACACACACACACACACACACACACACACACACACACACACACGAGTTCTCAAAGGGAACTTTCGGAAATAAAAAATGAGTCACTGTTAGGTATCCAGGTCGCTGGAGATATAGATAGAACAAGATGTGCAAAGGCTTGTGTTTGGAGCAACCTGGAGGTGCTTTCAGAGGGCTGCACCAGTGTGGATAGAGCAGCTGTAAGCAGGTGTGTGGTTAGTTTTAACTCTCAACTTGATACAACCTAGAATCATCTGGGGAAGGGAGTCTTAATAAGGAATTATCTAGATCTGATTAACCTGTGGGAATGTCTATGGAGTATTATCTTGATTGTTAATTGATATAGGAAAACAGCCCACTGTGGGGAGCACCATTCCCGAGTTGGGGTCTGATCAGTATAAGAGAGGAGAAAGCCAGCTTGAGGGTAAGCAAACAATTATCCATTCATTGATTATTTCCATGATCTGACCATGGATGTGATATGACTAGCTGCTTCAAGGTCTTGATATGCTAGGGTGAACTGTAACCTGGAATTGTTATTTGCAATTCAGCTTTCCTCCTCTAAGTTAGGAGTTTTATCACAGTCAAGGAAATAAAACCATAATAGCAAGAGTTAACCTGTAAGAGATGAGAGCAGAGGGATAAAAAGGATTCAGTGACTGGCTTGGAAGGGGCCAAGAAGGACCCTGGATTTACCCTGAGCCAAGTGAGACAGCATCACGTGGTTTGAACAGAGAAGTAACATGAACTGAACTGACTGACATGGAAGAATCCCTCTAGCTCATAATGCTGGCCAGCATAACTTTCTATAATGATGGGACTGTCCTCTGCTTTTCAATATGATTGCCACATACCATATCTGACTCTTGAAGGCATGAGATGTGACCAGGGAAAAAGTCATATACAGCTACGGGCCATTGTATCAGGTAGTGCCCTGTTGAGAATTCGCTGGGTAGGGATGGATCAAAACACAATGGCTAGGCTTGTGATAAAGGGTATGACATTAAGGCACATGCAAAGTAGATGGGAACAGGGTGGTAACAATGGTATGGGAAGCATTTAGATTCAGGAGATATTTTGAAGGTAAAGTCAACATGATGGTATAGCTTTAGAAGTCCTGATGAGAGCCTGAGTATGTATACACTCTCTAGAACTTGAGTTTTCAGATGCTTTTAACATTTTCAACATGTCATATTTTACTAGAAGGAACTTGTCTTGTGGAATATAACCAGAGAACATGGGTCAGCAAATGACAGGACCCAGTACAGCCAGCGTTGCTTAAATATGTGGTCTTGTTGAGGTGGGGGGGATCATATCCAGGCAACATGAGACCTTAGGGGTCTCTGTGGTTATTTCTCTTTCTCTTAAATTATGACTTAAGTCCAGGTAATTATAGATAAGACAAAGTGGGATATGCTGAAGGGGGAAAAAGAGGGAGGTACCAGCAAAAGAGTGCAAGCTCCCCTTTTTGTTTACTTTGAAAGGGAGTTTTCTCAGAGGGTTTTTGTGGTCGTTAAAGCATGTCGTCGGCTATAATTACATTTGACTTCTGCACTTCACCACAGGGGAAATAACATGTCCGTACAGCCTGTCTCACTTCTCTCTGGAATCCCTGTGTTTTGCCTGCTCTTCTCTAGCTGCGCCTTGTCTCAGCCCTGTGGCTTGGCTTTGGCTGTGGTGTCTAGACCACCATCCCCCAACTCCTTTTTCTATTTTCTTAAGTTCTCCCCCCTTTTTTGCTCTGTGCTGGGATCATTTTGATGGCTGCTATAGGCATGGGTCGTGGCTCTCCAATGGCTGTAGGAAAGAAAGGTATTTGGTCTTCCAAGTTATGGCTTGAACTGACACTAGGATTGCAGAAGCTCACTAGCAAAATGACCTTTGTTCTGAATGGATGGAAGATGCCTCTGGCCCTTCCATAAGATTGGCACATTTTCTTGGACTGTTGCCTTGGAGACCTCTTGCTCCTCCAGTCTGACCTACTCTCCTCACATCTCTTGCTCAATAACTGCCTTCAACTCTAGAATACCTTGATATGGAAGCCCATATAGACAACAGCCCGGGTTCTGTGTGTTGAGAGGCTGTCTCCCAATCCTTTAAAATTACCTCATAGGCCTGGTGTCAGAAATAAGTTGCCATAGTACTGGCACGAGGTTAAGAAAGTGGTGACGGTGGTGAGAATCATAACGAAGACATTAGGAACTGTGTGTGACAGGCTGGATGGTCCCTGTCATTTATCCTTGAGAACATCTCTCAGAGGCAGGGAGGTCAGGCGATAGTTTTACAACTTTCAGAGCAGCAACTAGAGGAGGGGGAAAGGAACCTGTAGCTTCTGGAGTTCTAAAACATGCTGGGGACACGGACTGAGTCTGAGTTGCTTTATTCCTCTTGATCTGTTCTGTTACCCAGGCTATTGTCACTGTCGTCAGAAAACAGATCTCTTGGGCCCAGTGAGATGGTTAGGGTAAAGGTGCTTGCTTCTAAGTCTGATGACCTGAGTTTGATGATTGCCAGGACTCATGTAGTGGAAGGAGAGAACTGACTCTCACAAGTTGTTCTTTGACTTCCACATGTGTGCATTGCGCATGCGCGCGCACACACACACACACACACACACACACACACACACACCCCTACCACTTAGGGCCAAACTGTCAGTGCTCTGGACATTAACTAGTGCCACCCCCATCACTAAATACACATGAACATGCAGGGGGCACAGAGACTTCCTGTTTATCGCCTTAGTACAACAGCTTGCTCTACTGCCACCAACTTGACTTGCCTGTACTTCGAGGGGTTGGTCTGATTGCATCCATCCCCAAATAAAATACAGCACCCCAAAAGCTTTGACTGTTTGCATTTTTTGTGTATTATCAGTCTTACTCCCCACCTTTTTTTTTCCCCTTCCTTTCAGGATATTTGCAAATCACTCTGGTGCCACCGCGTGGGCCACAGATGTGAAACCAAGTTCATGCCTGCAGCAGAAGGGACCGTTTGTGGCTTGAGTATGGTAACTGTGCACTTGTTAGTCTGTAGCTCTAGAATGGTGTGGAGGTCATAGAACTGTGACTCTAGAATGGCACATATTCTTGGCTACATTTTTTTTTCTGTCTTCTCTTAAAAGTAATCAGTATTAGCAAGCAAAAATTATAAAACAGAATTATAATATGTAGACCAGTTCATTCATTTTTTTATATAGATATTTTATTTGTGTTTCTCTTTTATAGATGGGGCCTTGATTCTTAAGTATCTCTATGTCACTGAACTAATAGGCTTCATTGCATGCCATTTGTGGGTTAAACTTCATGTCCTATGAAAGAGCCCCAGGGGGCAGGTGTTCCCATTAGTAACAGAAATGTCTATCGATAAAACTTTTCATATTCATTTCTGTTGTCTTTCCTTTTCCTAGTAGGGTCTGACAGGAAAGGTACCCTTGGCATAACAATAAATGAAGCATATTTAGCAAGTCCATTTGACATACCACACTAGAATTTTGACACATAATGAGATGGTACAGGTTTGCCGATCTCTGTCATTTGCTTTCTCCAAACACTCTTAACCTGGATAGAAGAATTGGTCATTTAAAGTGATTTCAGTTCCTTAGTGACTAGTGACTACCAGTATCGGGATGAGTCTCTGAAGATACAGGGATGAGACAAACTGAAAAGTCAGTCCTGTTCTTCCAAGAACCCATAGCAGAAGCTGCTGAC
Source organism: Peromyscus californicus insignis (assembly GCF_007827085.1). NCBI lineage: Eukaryota > Metazoa > Chordata > Mammalia > Rodentia > Cricetidae > Peromyscus > Peromyscus californicus. The sequence continues at coordinate 97,163,337 of NW_026294606.1, forward strand.
AACTTTCACTGTTCTTCCAACATCTCTGTCACCCGAAAGAAAAAGAATGTTGGTTGGGATTCAGTATGCACGTCCAATGAATGGTATTAAGAGTGTATACCGAGTGGACACCGGATCTTGCATTGAAGAGACTCGAGCGAGTATAGAAACCGAGGTAGAATGCAGACACATGAAACTAAAATGGGTGAAAGCCAAGTCCTTCCATCTCAAGATGTGTGTGCAAGAAAGAGGAATGTCTATGCTGTTGTACCCTGAATGAAAGGGCTTTGAGGCAGGACACTGGGGCTCACTCTGTAATTCCAGCATTCAAAAGACTGAGACGGGAGAATTGCCATGAGTTTGAGGTCAGCCTAGTTTATGTAGCAAGTTCCATGACAGCCTCTGCCAGGTAGTGAGATCCTGCCTAATAATGTCAATAATACATTTTAAAATGTGCAATGTCAATAATACATTTTAAACAGTGCAAGTCATGGCAAGTCGGCCACGTTGAATATTTGAGAAACACTAGGGATATATATGATAGATAAGATTTTATGTTATCTATTTAATATGTACATCTTATGTATAGAATTTTGTGTATGTATTGTTACTTAATCTATATATAGATTTCTATAAAGTCCCATTTGTTACACAGATTGCAAAGCCAGAGGAAGGCAGTCTGCTAGCAGCTTGACCTAGGACCAGGATGAATATTGAGATCATGGCAGCTTAGTTGTTCATTCAATGATTGAAACAGATGTAAAGAAACACTTTTTCAACAAAGAAATTAGATTAAAATTAAGGCACCTCAGGCAGTAATTTGTTTATAAGAAGCAGAATGAGCCTTGTGTAGGTGTGAAATCTAGACTCTTCTATGTGTGTTGTACTTGTGTCCCTATGAGACTGAGCAAGTCAGAATTTCCCTAAGAAGTTCTCATATGCAAAGTAGTCTTCAATTCCCAAATGCTTGAAAGGGTACTAGAAGACCCAGTACATACAGGTCTTCCCACTGTTCTCAGACATCAGAGCAACTTGGTTTTCTGTTGGCTGCTGATGCTAGTGAGACCATAGGCTATTGCTTTTTGTCCAGTGTCAGCCCAGTAGAGGCTCCATGATTCCTAGTGGGAAAGATGTGTGGTGGCAGCAGCCAAAACCCTCAGATGACTGATTGGTTCCCCACAGCATTATGTAATTTCAAACTCTGAAATGGCAATTAACCCAAGCAAAGGAAAAGCTTAAAACAGAGGGATTGACCTGCTCGTAGCAAGAATTTGAAGAAAGGAAGAAATATAACCAAGACAAAACTCACTGTCAACAAAGCTACACCATGAACAGCCACACAGCCAAATGCACCATGGGGGTAGGTAGGGGTGGTAGAGAACTAAAAGTCAAACAGTCTCCCTGTAATTCTGTAACTGAACCCCACTTCTCAGTAAAACCTGGCATCCCCTAAAGCCCAACCCTTTGGATCAAAGTGAGGAGGTTTTCAGGAAAGTGTGTGGTTCTACTAAGTCTTGCAGGACTTGCTCAAAGTGAAAACACAGCAAGAAAAAAAGCAATACTACCAGAGAACTCAACCCCTAGAGAAGAAGAAGAAATGGGGAGGGGACTAGAAAAATGTGACTTCACTGCAAAGAAGAACTAACATGGGAGGCTAACAGAGAAAACAATCCTTAGCCACCTTGTGTGAATCGCAGCCAAATGAAAGACTCAGAACAAACCACCTAAGGTGCTGAAGATCGCCAGCCATCAGCGGGTCTGCAATGGGCACCTTCTACGAATGCAATTCGTTCAGACAGAAAGTCACTAATTTCATATGAGATTAGTGTGGGGTGGTTAAATGAGACAAATCACACATGCAGTTAGCTGTGTCTCACATCTGCTTTGATAGTGAAATAATCGCAATGATCAACTCCTGAATGCATTAGAATTGTCCCATAGGTAGTACTGCCTCCAAGCAACAAGGAGGCATCCTTGTGATTCTGACTACTTGGGCCATTGCGTAGAACCTTATCTGTGTGTTTCCCCTACACAGACAGTTCACACAGCATGTACTTCTCAGAATGAGGATGGGAAACACCACTTCTCTCTACAGGCAGACTTGAAAACACAGGCAGCAGCCATGCAACCACTGAGCATTCATAAAACACAGCAAATGAGGGCTCTGCCAGTGTCACACATTGTCCCTCCTCCCTTCCCAGACCCCCTTTTCCTTTTTTTATTGTGCAGACATTTGCCTCTCCCTGCACTTTCCCAGGTGGCCTCTGATGGGAACCCTGTTGCGTGTTCTTTCTGCAGTGGTGTCGACAGGGCCAGTGTGTAAAGCTTGGAGAGCTCGGGCCCCGGCCCATCCATGGCCAGTGGTCTGCCTGGTCGAAGTGGTCAGAATGTTCGCGCACTTGTGGTGGAGGAGTCAAGTACCAGGAGAGGCACTGTAGTAACCCCAAGTAAGGCTCCAGGAAGACTTGACTTTTGAGTGGGATTTTCTTCCTTTGGGTTAAAAGCAGCCAGCCAAGGTTTTCCTGTTTACACATGAAGGCTGTGTGTACTGGGAAATGGGACAGGAAGAAGCATGGTGGGTGGACTTCAGAACACAACAGAAGAGCCCCTCTGTGTGTAAATATGATGCTTAAAGACTCCAGTCATCTCCTAACTTACTTCTTAACCTGAGCAAAGCTCTGCAGTTCTACACTTGAGCTGTTGTTCAGCCAGGACGCTTGGGGAGTGGGAAGGGTGTCTCCCACAGATGAACTGAGGTGTGTCATGATTTGTACCTTGCAGGAATAGGCTTCAATCCCTGTTGGTAGACCTGTCTGACTTTTCAAAAGATACCAGATACAAAAACACATGTGGCATTGCTAAATATTGATGATGAATTTTAATTTTCTTTAAAATTAAAACAAAAAGCCACTATGAGAACTAAAAGCATTACAGTCACATGTTGAAATTGGCCTGTGGTCACCTTTAGGGATTCTGTAGTCCCATCATTATGGAGCCTGAGTCTAGAAAAATACAAGGGCATTTAAGTAACTTTAAAAGACTCTGATTCACATGTGAGGTGAATACTTCCTTTTTGTCCTGGTAAAAAGGTCCGAGGTACTGGAGGTACAAAAACCCCAGAGAACTCACCTGCCCTTTCTTAATGCGTGACTTTGGGAAAATCACTTGAACTCTAAACTCAACGTTTCTATACAAAATGGGATGTTTGATCCATCTCACAAGACTTGGAGGAATTAGGAATAGTATCTGTAAAATTCCTCAGTGCCTGGAGAGGAGGCATACACCTATAATCTCAGCACTTGGGCTAAGCCAGAAAGATTAAGGCTAATCTGGGCTACATGGTTAGATCTTATACTGTGAGAGAGAGAGAGAGAGACAGAGAGAGAGAGAGAGAGACAGAGAGAGAGAGAGACAGAGACAGAGACAGAGAGACAGAGAGACAGAGAGAGACAGAGACAGAGACGGACAGACATTTGGATACCAACTGATCTGAAAGACAAGAAACATCAAATAGACACTCAGCAAAACATTCTGAGGGTCATGTGCTCTCATAGTCCTCATTTCAACCTCTCCAGGAGAACGGGGTCACCCAGTGTCACCCTAGAGACCTATGAAGGAAGTGGTAGCTGCTGTGTCATAACACTACCAGTGACCTATAGAGAGTATGACGGGCTGAGAAGAGTGTGGTGAGACCCTGAAAACCAGGGTTAACTTTACCACCCATCCGGGGGATGGCAGCCCATGGAGGCCAAGCACACAAGCTGTGGAGCCCAGCACCCTGCCCCTGCCCTAACCCTGCAGTACCAGCTGTGAAGCCACAAGCACTCGGTTCTCCCTTTCCCCCGGAGTCCTCGTTTATAAACACAGGGTCAGGATGGTACAAACACCAGCCATGCTGAAAGCTGTAAAGTGCTCTCTGCAAGAGGGCCCGGCATACCATAAGTACTGCAGGAACACTTGGTGAGCTGAGAATCCAAACGTAATGAAATCAGAGTAAAAAAGAAACTTTCAGAAGAGACAAATGGTACTTCATCTGAGTCAGCCATCTGAGTGCTATAAAAAGCTTTTCAATTTCTCTTTTCCAAAATACAAGGAGCAGGTTGGAGATAATTGATTAGATGGCGTGAGCCAGGCGCTTCTTCGGCTATCTTACGCTGCTCTGGAGCCAGGCTTCTCTTCACCCTTCCTGAAGATTGACTCTGGGCCTTTGCACACAGTAATGAAGTACCCCAGCCCTGAGCTAGCTCCCTTTGCAGACCCCTTTTAACTTTTTATTTAGAGACAAAGTCCTGGCTGACCATGAGCTCGTTATCTACCCCAGGCTGGCCTTGAATTTGCAGTCCTGTTCCCTCAGCCTCATAAAGAGCCGGGATTACAACCTACAGCAATGGCGGTAGTCCCAATAACCCAGAGCTTTTCAGATCTAGACTTATTGATGTAAAAGGCTGCAAAGTTCTTGTGAGTTTATCTCTTAAAATTTATTTTGCTATTTTATGTCTCGTGTGTGTGTGTGGGGGAGTGTGTGTATGTGTGTGTGGGGGGGATAGTGTGTGTGTGTGCGTGTGTGTGTGTGTGTGTGTGTGTGTGTGTGTGTGTGTGTGTGTGTGCACATGCTCATGCATGTTTGTGCAGAGGCCAGAAGGCATTTGATTTCAGGAGTTAGAGTTACAGGAGGCTGTGAGCTGCCATATGTGAGTGTTGGGTGTGGAACTCCTCTGGTCATCAGCAAGAGCAGAGTATTCTTAATTGCTCAGCATCTCCCCAGTCCCGGGGCTTCTTTTTGACAACTCAGGATCAGCATGTATGACATCTCCCACTTGATGCTAATGGGATTACTTTCTATCTCTTTACCCTCACATTACAGCAAACAACAATTTCTTCAGGCATTGTCACATATCAGTCCTAAGTGGAGCAAAACATACATTTTCCTAGGACTCCTTAGACCCAGTACCTGAATATAATAGGAGGAAGGCTTGGGATCCATTCCTGATTTATAGCAGATTATGAAAACCACATGCCTATACTTCACTATAGACAACGTCCTGGACAGTGCTCTTCAAAATCAGTGCTACTTTAGGTTTTGCAGCATGTTTCCTGGGTCTGGTTTTCATGCATGACCACATTTTATAATATTTTTATAATCTCAATATTTTCCCGAGAAAGAAACATTACCTAACTTAACAGCTCTGCCAGTAGAGTGCAGGAAAGAGACCCTTGGGATTTGAGTGAAAACCTTTCTCATGTCTATGGGATTGAGAACTCACCTTATGATAGATAACTGCTTGTGGAAATAGTGTGTCTCACTTTTCGAGATTCCTCATGAAGAATTAATCACTTAACTGTTTCTACTCGGTGGAGTTTTGTCGTGTTAAACAAGCTCGAAGATAATTGGAATACTGTCTACTTTACCTCAGGGTGAAGCCACAAATAAAACAAGTAGATGGTCAGTTAATCCCCACATGGTTGAATTAATTGTCCTAACCAGCTCTTAATTCTACTCATTGGAGCAAAGCTGCCTTGATTCTCACCCTTTCAATTCCAAGTTACTGGGTTTTTTTTCTTCCAGCTAAGTTCTGCCATTTGGTTCTGTTGGTAGCTCTCAGCTTAAACATTTTTATTTTCTCACTGGAGAAGCAGTGTAAGGTTCCCATTTCATCTACTGAGGTTCTTCCAAGGATGTGTTTTGTTTCATAAAAGAATCAAGTATGCAAGGCTGATGTGTAGACTTACCAACGTGTTTAGCCTGACAAGGGGTTAAAGGTCATCTGATTCCAGGACAGCCAACATCAAGCGTGTGTGACTGTTTCTCCTATCTGTAGTAGGTGAGTTTATTGCTTCGACATCCTGTTTTCTGTGGAGTTCCACTACACTTTAAGAGCCTTTCAAAATACGTCTCCAGGAACTTTCTCCCAGACACATTGAAACCACCCCATCAGTTCCAACCCCATGTCATCCCATTATTTCACAGATGGGCAACCAAGGGAGAAAAGAGATTCCACTCACAGCATCAGCACCTGCTTGGGTACCACACTGACAATGGCAGATTTAAAGCCAGGTGCATAGTCTTAACTCTTTGACCTTTCTCCTGGTTCCCTATCTATCAAATTATCACACTGTAACAGAGCTGTATTCCAAAAATTAACAGTGACATCCTGAGATACTCTAGAACATCCCTAAAACACAAGTCTATTCAGCAAAAAATTATAGACTATTCACTCTAGTGCCACCTAGCCAGTGGAGTTTGGGAGGAAGCTGGAGCTTCACAACAGTCATTGAACTGACTCTGGGGCCCATTTTTCTAACCAATAATTCCCAGGCTCAATTATCAAAATCAGCAGGGTCCTCTAAAAGGTGCACCAATTTCTTTGGAAGACATACAACCACACTGTGTGTTCTTATTGAAAGAGTCTGTGGATGTAAGCTCAGTTGGTAGAGTGCTTGCTTGTATGTGTGAGAATGTCCGTGGTCAGTTCCCAACACTGTGTAATCCAGGCTTAGACTACCTGAAATCATATCATTCAGGAGGTAGATTCAGGAAGACCTGCAATTCAAGTTCATCCTTGATTGTGCAGCAAGTTTGAGGTCAGAATGAGATACACGAGACCCTGTCTGAGGGAGGGAGGGGAGGAGACAGACAGACAAAGAGAATAGATGAGCATGTAAGTGAGAATGTAGAGGAAATCTTGCTATATACACATGTATCCATATGTACATTAACAGCATTCCTGCAGTGATTCTAATAGTTTTATAATAAACTGATACTACAAGCACCTGTGGTCAGGTTGACCGATGCAAAAACAAATACAGTTCTACTTTATAATGCAGTATTGTGTGCTGAGACTTTGCTTTCTGCCTCTATTTTTGTTTCTAATCCTAGAGCTCTTGCCACTCTGCAGGATGTTATGGGAAAGTTTTCTATTCACTTATCCAACCTTTCATGCTTAACACCATAAAAATCCAGGTGTGGCCGTGCAGCCCTGCAATCCATCATTCAGAGGGCACAGACAGGAAGATTCTGAGTTCAAACTCAGCTTGGAACTCCTTTTGAGACTCAGTCCCAGACAGAATAAAAGGCTGCAGGAAAATGTCCTTGAGTTGGAACATTTGGAATTATTGGAGGTCATTGCTTCGACCACTCTGACTTTATCCCATAATGAAACATGAAATCTGAGCATTCTGAACACAGAGAGCATAGTGTGGCTTGTAATTTGAGAGCATGAACAATTTAAAATATTTATAGTCTAAGTCATCTATAAAGTCAAGGACAGTAAACCAGTGCATGAACCTAAATGCACATCTACCTCGCTGTTGAAGACAGGCTGCCTAGCCACTCTGCTTACTGGATCTTTCTCTCAGTTCCCACGTGCTTCAGCAATGCCTGTCTTGCTTGGATAAATGCAGTCCTAGGTGATGAGGAAGAAAGTCTGGGACAGAGTCCAAAGATCTGAGGCTCAACTCCACTGTCCCCATGAGCTGTGTGACCTTCACTGACGTGCCGTCTGTGCCCCACCTGCCCTTTCTTCACTTCCTCTATCCGAAGAGTGGAAAGCCCTGTGAGTTCAGAGCCCTTTTCCAAGCTGCAGCTATGTAGGTTGAAAAAGTCACACACTGTGGATGGTCATTAAGCTGACTAGTAACGGGCAGTCCACATGCAGCCTATGTTTAAAATTTCAGAGAGAAAGCCTGAAGCTGAGAATTTGCCTTAATATGCTTTGTAAAGAGTATTGAGGCTGTGATAACACAATTTAGGGTTTGCTGAATGCCTTGTAAATGACCATTTGAGAAGTCTTAGGGGATCTGATTGGGTGCTACTCTACCGCATGTTTAGCCATTTGCTCCGGAATGTTTTGAAAAGGCAGGAAGATCTCATTCTGACCATGCAACTCTTTTTGTGTCTGTGAAGTTCCTCTGTGGGATCTCAGGAAGGCTTGCTAGAAGATGCTGTAGTGGATCCAGCAGTATTCTGTGACAAGCCTGGACTTCTCATGGAAACAAGGAATTTTAATCACATCCACTTATTAGCCTTGAGTCCCCTTTCAGCTTACCTGTTGGTATCAGATTTTATATGAAGCAATCCTCATTTGAGTTTTAGCTCTGGAGAAAGCTGTGGGTAGGGAGAGCATAAGGAAGGGCTTTGTGCTGAGGAGGCTTGTTGAGTGGTTAGTGTTTGGAGCAGGGTAGGCTGGGTGAGTGGTTAGTGTTTGGTGCAGGGTAGGATGAGTGAATGACACTAATTTTCAATACAATTGACTTTTTCTTCACTTTTCCTCCTGGCTTTTGAAAATCTGAATTTGCCCACTAAGACGTCTGAAGAGCTTGCTATTGAGATTATAATTATTTATATTTTTGTGAGATTCTCAGCTCTGGGAATCATTCTCTACTTCTCTTTGTGCTTGGCAGGAAAGCAGCAAGTTGCCAAAGTTAAAAAGTGGTCATGGTGGTGAAAAAGAGGCAGTGTCTCCCCTCAGAGTGCAGAGTCAATTGGAGTAAAACACCCCAGAATAGGAAAATAGCCAGAGTGCTAGCTCCAGGGCTGACAGAGCTGGCCTGGAGAACGTGGATCTTCCATTCTTTTTTCCACATGCCATGGTCTTCATGGTAGCAGGTGCACCGGAAGTGCAGGAAGATGTTTAGACTATAATGACATGGGGGTAGGGAGCCTGGAGATATAGGTTAGATCTGCATTTACAGCTTTTGAGACCAGTGCAGAAAGGTGTGTATAGATGGCACACATCTGTGGCAGAGAACATCTTACCATGTTTACAGAATCCCTGACACATGAAGTATCAAGAATACTTTTGTCATTGGTTGTTAAAGAAAGTTCTAGAATATAAAAATTAGATCAGAAACAGGAAATGAGTTTGATTTTATGTGCCACTTATAATTCGGCATAGCAGCAGCTGCCTGAAAGTATGATAAATATGATATTACAATTTTGAGGCCATATTAAGTTTCTGTGAAAACAAAAAGAGCTCTGTGATTGATTAATTGTGTCTGTATGGAAACAAGAAGGGAGTAGGCAAATTGCAGGGCATCTATTTCCAATTATGAAATAAACTAGATACGACTGCCCATAGTACAATACTTCCCTCAATTGTCCCTTCTTGCATTATTGTATGTGGCTGAGAGTGAGGTGTTTGGTTCTAAAATTCCTGAATTCTGTTTTTAGGCCTCAGTATGGTGGCAAGTTCTGTCCAGGATCTAGCCGTATCTACAAACTGTGCAACATTAACCCTTGTAGTGAAAACAGCTTGGACTTCCGCGCCCAGCAGTGTGCAGAGTATAACAATAAGCCCTTCCGGGGATGGTTGTACCGGTGGAGACCCTATACCAAAGTCGAAGGTAACTCAGTCACTATGATACTCCGGCATCTCTCTGTAGATAATATGTAAACTCACAACACAGGAAGAGATCTCTGCCCATGTTAAAGAGTTTTCATGTTTATTTTCTATTCTCCAGACTTGTCCTGGTTCAGTGTTTCATCAACTTTCATAGGTGTTTATTTTTGCAGTCTTTTTTTTTTCTTCCCAGAAGACACCTCTTGTCTGTGAGTGAAAGGACCTGTGTGTTTGGAATGGACTTATATTTCTAAATGTACCATTGACAGCTTGGTGATTTTTGTTTCCCAGAGATGTTAATTGAAATTGGTATGAGTTGTCCAGACTGAAAACTTGTGAAACCATATATGCCCCATAGAGACAGCATATTTAGGAAGGGACATGTCAAATGATTGCAAGTACAGGAAGATTTTTTTTTTTGTAGAAAGAACATATGTCTGTGCACAGAGAGAAAGGGGGGGGGCGAGAACAAAAAATTATACTGGTCTCTTCATATTTATTATAACAAAGTTATAGCTTACATTTAACTTTTTAAACAATAACTGTAAATAGAGATAAGAGGGTGGTGCTTTGAGACAATGTATCATTCTTTAGCTCAAACTAATTTGGAATTTACTATGTATTTCAGGCAGGACTATCCAGCTGCTTTAGACTTTTTAAAATTAATTTGTTTTTCTCTTGGCAAAATAACTAAACATTTATTTTAGTTGCCATGGAAAAGTTGGTATACTTTCTGTCACCCATGCTGGATGATCTGTCACTAGTCTAACTGTGTCTTGGCAATTATTGTATTGTCCTGGCTTATCACTTTCTTGGTTGTGCCTCTTGGTTGCATACATGTGGAAGGAGACACGTGGTGTTTTTGACAATTGATGGACTATTCTAAAAATGAAACTGTGTTGCCAGTTTCCATCAGGAGAGTTTCTGTAATTTAAGAACTATAGGGACCAGCCTCACCTGATGTTAACAGCAGGTAGCATAGCTTTAAACAAAACCTGCCTGGATGTTCCAGGAGTGCTGACTCTGTACTCAGGACTGTCTGTCAAAAGCAAAGGCAAATGAGAATGTTTAGAAAGGTGTGTCTCAGGAGAAAACAATGGGAGGCCTGTGACTGTTGACTATAAAAAAAAAAGAATGTAAGTTTTAAAACATTGAAATCAAGGTGTGTTAGATTTTCTTGAAATTGCTTCAAAGAATACATCTGTTGTTGTTATTTTAACTCTTTTTACTCTTTGGGGGCCTACCACCCAGCTCCCAAAGAAATACATGGAGACTTACTCTTTCTTATGAATGCCCGGCCTTAGCTTGGCTTATTTCTAGCCAGTTTTTCTTATCTTAAATTATCCTGTCTACCTTTTGCCTCTGGGCTGTTATCTTTCTCTATTCTATATATGTTTTTTTATTTCTTACTCCGGGGCTTACTGTGTAGCTGGGTGGCTGGCCCGTGGTATCCTCCTCTAATCCTTCTTTTCTCACTCCTCCATCATCTCTTCCCAGGTTTCTCCTTCTATTTATTCTCTCTGCCAGCTCCACCTATCCTTTCTCCTGCCTTGCTATTGGCCGTTCAGCTCTTTATTAGACCAATCAGGTGTTTTCAGCAGGCAAAGTAGCACAGCTTCACAGAGTTAAACAAATGCAACATAAAAGAATGCAGCATATCTTTTCATCATTAAACATAGGTTCCACAGCATAAACAAGTGTAACACATCCTCAACTACTATTCCACAATACACATCTATGTAAGATCTCAGAATGTCCAAGGACCTCAGCTTCTCAGAGAAGCCTAGCCAACACATTCTTTTGTCACTTTTATTCTCTAAAGCCTTTGTCCTGCTTTAATCTTAGCATGAGTTTACTTTTAAATTTTTATTTTTTATTTTTATCCTGTGTATAAATATTTTACCTGCCTGTATGTTTATGGACAGATCCCTTGGAACTGGACTTACAGACAATTGTGAGCCACCATGTAGATGCTGAGAATTGAACTCTGGTCCTTTCCACTTACTGCTCTTAATGACTGAGCCATCTTTCCAATCTCAAGTTTACTTTATTTGTTTGTTTGTTATCTTCACAAGAACTTCAGGTCCACAAGGGCCAAGCCTTGGTACATCTTCAGTGGGTTTTGTGTCCATAGCATCTAAGCAGGCTACTTAGTCTATACTTAAGGACTAGTTTGGGGAATTTGTTGTTGCCTTTTTTTAAAGGATACAGAGTATCACTCTGTAGCCCAGACTAATCTATAATTCTCAATCCTCCTACTTTAGTCTCTTGAGTCCTTGGATGACAGATGTGTTACCATACCTGGCTTTAATAGCTGTAATTTTTTTTAATGGATGCGTCAAAGGGACATATGATCCCCGTATAAGTGATAAGTTCTCTATCAGTACAGGCGTTCAACTGGGGGTGAGTAATGAACAGAGAAGGACACTACCCAACAGGTTCCAGCAGACAGCAGATGGGATAGGCCACACTGCTATTTCTAACATCCAAAACTGCATTTTCTCTTGTGTGTGCACTCCTGCAACCTCAAGTTTCCCATCTATACTTCTTTCTCTGAGACTGTGTCCTTCTCTTTGCTGTCTTCCTGTCCTCTGGATTCTTGGGTGTTCCTTGGCCTTCACGTGTGACTCATTATCTGTAGCACTAATGCATTCTGTTCTGTTGTTACCCACTAAGCAGGTTCTGTGTTGGAATGCAATGGGAATGTTAGGAAAGTCTGTAGCTGGGAAAATGCTTTGGGCTTCAGTGTAGCTTCACTATTGCATGGCAGACTTTGGTAACAAGAGAGTGTGCGGTTTTAGTCACTCACTCTGTGAGAATTTGCTGCCTCAGGAGCTCCTGTCTGCCCATAGTGAGACAGCACAGTTAGGGCTTTTGTTCTCACCTCCCTCTCCAGAAGAAACTTAGAACCAGAGGAGACTGACCACTATTTGAAAGTCTGGCACATTCCTACCATTTAAGACCAGGCGAAGGCCAGGTGGAACAGCACACACGTGTAATTTCAGCACTCGGGAGGCTGAGGCAGATAAGATGCCCTCGCTTGCTTTTTATTACTGTGATAACCATCCTGAATGAATGAAAGAAACTTGGCTGAGAGGAGGGTTTGTTTCATCTTATACTTCCAGATCCCAGCCCATCCTCTAGAGCAGTCAGGGCAGGACCTTAAGCAGAAACCCTGGAGGAGCACTTTTTACTGGCTCTCTCTAGCTCATGCTTAGCTGGCTTTCTTATATTGCCCAGACCTACCTGCCTGGGGAATGGTGCTGCCCACAGTAGGCTAGGCCCTTCCATATCAATCTCCAATCAAGACAGTCTCTGGAAGACATGCCTATGGGCCAATCTGATCTGAGCAATTCTTCAGTTGAGGTTTCCTCCTTCCAGATGACTCTAGGTCATATCGATTTCATGCTTAAAAGTAAGCAACACAGAGGGTATGGGTCAGAAGCCAGCTTGGGCTACTGGAGTGAGACTCTCTCAAAAACAAAGCAAAACCAAAAGACCAGGGGAAGGCTTTGTCATAAATGGAGATCATCTCCCCCTCAGCGGTGAACTTCTCTTTTATCTTTTTCATTCTGTTTTTGAAGGGCAAGGTCATGTCTGGAAATCTGTACTAGACAAAAAAAAAAAAAACTTTTATTAGAAGTTTTCAAATCCTGGGACTGGTAAAGAAGAGAAAAGACACATACATACATACACACACGTGCACACACACAAGCACACACCCATGCACACACACCATCCAACTCCTTAATCTCATTTATAAGAATTAGAAGATATTAAATAAAGTTGTTATTTGAAAAATAAAAACATTGTGGTTGAGAGAAAAACATTTTATCCACCCACACAGCTACATATTTTGACCACAGTAATATTTTTCTCTCATGGTTAAGTTTTAGTTTTGCCTTCTATTGAAGGGTTTTGTGAAGCAGGACTGTTTGCGAACTGTTTACACATCTGGGTGAAACTGTTGTTAGGGATATCACTCAGTGTCGCCTACGGAAGGTCCCATGTGAAAAACGTCATCTGGAGCTGCTGGCCAAGGACTGCTGTCTCCATCGAAGGAATTGGCTGTCTTACTCCTTCCAGATAACGAGAGCTCTATAACTACATTGTTTTTTCTTTTTCCTATGATACTAGAAATTTCTCAGGAGATTAATGAACAACACAAAATACTTTTTTTAGCCTCTAGAATTAGCTTATTTGCCCTTTCTATTAGTGACATTTTAATCTGATTTTTTTTTTTATAAACATGGTTGACTACATGCTTTTGTTTTCGAGGTGTATCAACTTGACCTTTTCACAGGCTGTATAAATATCTATAGGGATCCAGTCCCAAACCAAAATCATCAGACTATATAACCTAAACTGTTGGTAAAAATTAAAGTTTCATTAGAACACAAAGATACTCTTCCATGTATCTGCTGTTATTCATTAACTTCAGAGACCACAAAGTCGATAATACTTAGAGTCCCGGGAGGCTGGCTGCTCAACCCAGCAATCCTGTACATGGTGATGATTCCTAAAGATTAGGAATACAAAATTCTTAGGTATCAAGCCAAGCATGGTGACACACACCTTTCATCTCAGTACCTGGGAGGCAGAGGCAGGTTGATGCCTGTGAGTTCAAAGTTATCCAGGTCTACATTAGACAGCTCTAGGCCAGCCAGGGCTGCCCAGGGAGACTCTCCCTCAAACAAAACAAAACACAGCCCACAATTTTTTGGTATCTGCTGTGGATGTCCTTCTGTGTGCTATGAATATGTGTTGCTCTGATTGGTTGATAAATAAAATGCTGATTGGCCAGTAGCCAGGCAGGAAGTGTAGGTGGAGTAAACAGACAAGGAGAATTCTGGGAACAGAAAGACTGAGTCAGCAGATGCCAGCCTGCCATCCAGGGAGCAGCATGTAATGGCACACAGGTAAAGCCAAGGAATACATGGCAACATATAGATTAACAGAAATGGGCTGAGTTTAAATGTAAGAACTACTCAGTAGTAGGCCTGAGCTAATGGCTGAGCAGTTTTAATTAATATAATCTTCTGAGTGATTATTTTTAAGTGGCTACGGGGTCCATGGGGCTGGGCAGGACCAAAGAAAACTTCAGCTACAGGTATCAATATTTAATTGGCTTTTTATAGACTACCAAATGGAATTTGTCTTTTAAAAGATACATACATGTGGTCTTCTGCACACACACACACACACACACATCACACACACACAGGCACACTCACAAACAAAATTATATAGAATGTTACCTTTGCTCCTAATAGCTTTCCAAGCCAATTTCATTGCTCTGTCTGGTGGCCATACTGCTTTGCACACGGGCTAGTCTTGACTGAGCCCTCCTTTTATCTCCCTGCCTCTAGAGGAAGATCGATGTAAGCTCTACTGCAAGGCTGAGAACTTCGAGTTCTTTTTCGCCATGTCCGGCAAGGTGAAAGACGGGACACCCTGTTCCCCACACAGAAACGATGTCTGCATCGACGGGATTTGTGAAGTAAGAGGACATGTCTGCTCCAGGCTGTGCAGTCAGGCTTGGTCTCCCATGTGCTGTGAAGATGGCTGAGAAAGTTCCTGTAGTATACACTGGGAAGATGGACCAAGTGTCCAGCTGCCATGCGTACCTCTGAGGTCCTCTTTCGAATGACCCCTTTGTTTCCTGCTTCAGCCACTTCCCAGCCTAGGGGGATGGTGTGCAGGTTGCAGCCAACTTTGCATTGCTATAAAAACACTGACGGAAATAATGATGTCTCAGCACCTGTTTACCAAGCACATTCCCCACATAGCAGAACCTCAGAAGTGCAATGGGGACAGAGCTGTCCTCTCTTTACAGTTCTCTCTTTCCGGACTCACTGTCCCTTGCACTTAAACTTCACTGTGAACACTTCATCCTTTTCCACGGTATGCGTGTGTATGCTTATACATGCTCGGGTATGTGCATGTGTATTTATATGTGCTTATGTGTGTTTGTGTGTACATGTGTGTCTGTGCTTATTTGTATGCATAGGGATGTTTGTGGGGGTGTGTGTATAGGTGTGCACATGTGTGGGTTCATGCCTGTGTGTGTTTGTGTGTGTATATGTGTATATGTGCATGTGTATGCATACATATATGTGTGTGGAGGGAGTCTGAATGTATATCGCTCAGCGTTTTTATGCTTCATCCATACAGTTGGCCTATCTGGTAATAGCCTGTGACTCTTCACTCTAGTTTCAGAGAGGTGGAGTCTAAGCCTTAGATCAACTGTGCAATGTGATCAACTATGCATTTGCTTGAAGAGTAAGAGCCACTTTTCTTAGAGGGAAGTTGGCCACCAGTAGATTGCCCAGGGTCCCGGGAGTTGACCCCCCCACACACCTGTGTGCATATAAACAGCACTCATTAGAGTCAGCAGGTTAAAACAATAATAGCATACTGAGAAAAAGGCATAAAGTTAAGAGTGAGATGTATGAGGGACTTCCAGGAGAACTGGAGGGGACAGGGATATACAGAATCAAAATACAGTGTACACATGAATGACATTTTTCGAAGAATAAAGTATTATTTACAAAGAACGGAAAACTTTGAGTCCCGGTCTGACTTAACGGTCCAGCTCCCCACTTAGCAGAGCTGCCTGCCTCCTGTGAGTCTTCATCGCTGGCTTTGCTCATCTTCGATTTCTTCCCTTGCTTTTGTTCGCCACAGCCAGTGGGATGCGACCATGAACTTGGCTCGAAGGCAGTTTCAGATGCATGTGGTGTTTGCAAAGGTGACAATTCGACTTGCAAGTTCTATAAAGGGCTGTACCTCAGTCAGCACAAAGCGAACGGTAAGAGCCGCTGCTGTTCCTCATCTCATCCGTCTCTGAACGGGGAGGGGACCGTGGTAATCTCATCCTAGCTCACCTGACACCAGTGATAGCTTTTGCCACATGGCAAGTTTCTTAGGGTGAGCAGTTTCATCTATGCATTGTACTTCAGAAGTATGTTGAGTGCACCACAAAATGGCTCAGCAGAGGAAGGCACTTGCCACCAAGCCTGATGACCTGAATTCCATCCCCAGAACCCAAGGGGAAAGGGAAGAACTGACTCTCAAAAGTTGTCCTCTGGCTTCCTCATGCATGCCATGCCGACACATGGGTACCTACACACACGTGCACTCGTACATGCATGTGCATTCATGCACACACAGACACACACACACAGAGAATAAATCTTCAAAACAAGAAAATGAAATTATTGATCTTTTTACTTAATAAAATAGGGGTGAATAATCTCAAAGCCTCCATCAAAATGGGCACTGCACACCTCTGGGCATTTCTAGTCACTGTTCATTCTCCAGTCTACCGTGTATTAAACTCAAAGAGATTCTTCTCTTTCCATTCAGAATATTATCCTGTGGTCACCATCCCACCTGGGGCCCGCAGCATTGAGATCCAGGAGCTGCAGCTTTCTTCCAGCTATCTTGCTGTTCGAAGCCTCAGTCAAAAGTATTACCTCACCGGGGGCTGGAACATCGACTGGCCTGGGGACTTCACCTTCGCGGGGACCACGTTTGAATACCAGCGTTCCTTTAACCACCCGGAACGCCTGTTTGCACCAGGACCCACAAACGAGACGCTAGTCATTGAAGTAAGCTTGATTCTGATGCTGATGCCCCCTGTGGCTTTGAAAGCAATGGCTACAACTTGGGCAAACTCAGAGGACTCCCTTTCAGCTCATTGCCGAACAGGAGACCATTCTGAGTGCAAGGAGGGAAGGGCAGTCAGCAACTCTATTTTGAGGAACTGGAGACAGAAGTCAGATGTGCCTCCAAAAGGCTTCCATGTTTACATTCGCTAGCCTGGGAGTACCCAGGAATAGAAAGGGAATACTCATTAGACAATTCTATGCTGTGTCTGCCATGCGGAGAGTCCATTGCAGCTATTCCCAGCATCTGTCAGCTAGCTGGCCCAGGAGAAGGCTTTTTAGTAGAGAAAATGCTGACTTGAGTATCAGCAGGAGTTTAGTCATAATTTTGTAGGTTGTAGCTTCCCCAGAGATTTAAAAAGGAAAGAAAGCAAAACATATGAATGGGCAATAGAAGCAATAAACACAGCCAGCATTTCTCTAAATAAGTATGCAAGATTGTTATCATACGCACATTTCCTTGAGTCCTCTGGGTCTGCTCTCTTCCTGTTTGCAAAAGGGAGCTGATGGTTTGCTCTGGAAGGACTGTGATTTATTTCGGTATGTGTACAAGTGACAATGCTTACCATTTAACAAACACTCGCATAACCAGGTGTTCCTGTTAGTCATTTTTCACTGCAGTTTATTACCCACACAATTAGAGTAGAAAGCTTACTATCGTTCAGATTTCTGTGACTGTCACTAAATACCTGAAGTAATCAACTTACACACAGAAAAAGTTCGTTTTGACTCGGAGATTTGAAAGTGCCAGACTGTGCTCTGTTGGCCCTGTTGCTCTCGCTGTGTTCGAGGCAACATCGGGAGTATTTTGTGGAAGAAGATGGCAACCAGGAAGTGAAAGAGAAAGGAGAAGGGTGAGGCCAGAAAATCCCACCAAGGATTCTTCTCCCCCAGTGACGTAACAGCTTCTGACCATGGTCTACCACTTTCAGGTTTTGCACACACCACCACCACCACCCAGCAGTGTCACAGGCTAGTGACCAAGTCTCCAACACATGTAAAGATAGGGGCTTGAGCATGAGAAACAGTTAATAGCTTCCATACCCTGCATAGCCAGAAGAAAACAGAGGCCAACTTGAGTCCACATCTTCTCCATCCAGGAGCATGAACTCTTTGCCACAGTCCAGCTCCACTGCTCGTCTCTGCTCAAAGAAAGCAGATCATATGACGGAGCTGCTTCTAACACTGTTCTTAAGGCTGCTGTGGACTCTGTCTTCCTGTGGTTAGGCACTGTGCTAATAAGTTCTGTGAATTAGTTTCTCTTTTGGATTTTGAGGGAGACGATGTATATGTGTGTGTGTGTGGGGGGGGGGGGTTGATGCATGTTAAGCCAGTGTCTGTACATGACACATGTGAGAGCATGCATGAGGTGACCACAGGTCAACCTCAGGTGTTCTTTCTCGAGTGTCATCCATCTTTTTTTTGAGACAGGCTCTCTCACTGGCCTGAACGTTGTGAATTAGGTTAGGTTGGATAGCCAGCAAACTACAAGGACCCATTGCTCTGCCTCTTCTGCTCAGGATCACAAGTGTGTGGCACCATGCCCAGCTTTGTTTATGTAGGCTCTGGAGATGGAACTCATGTCTCCATGCTTGCCTGGCAGACACTCTACCAACTGAGCTATAGCCACAGCCCTTTATCATCTGGTTTCTTGAATGTCCACAGCACCTCATAAAGTAGGAGGGGTTTTGAGACCCCTTCTACAGATGAGAACACTGAGCCTCCCGGAACTTGTGTAACATAGAAGTGGTGGGACTGAGAATGGAGCTTGGGTCTTTCTAACTCTGCTGCACATGGCCTTACCCCACACCAAAGATGCTTGAAAGGCCTGGCCACTCGTGCGGTAAAGTTTTCTCAAGGCAAATCTGTACCACTTGATCTAGAAGTTTCAGAAGCTCTGGAGAGGTGGGGAGCTGTGGCAGTAGATAGCTGAGCTGCTAAGAGACAGTTGCTACCCAGATTTTTTATTTTATTTTATTTTATTTTATTTTATTTTGGTTTTTCGAGACAGGGTTTCTCTGTGTAGCTTTGCGCCTTTCCTGGAACTCACTTCGTAGCCCAGGCTGGCCTCGAACTCACAGAGATCCGCCTGGTTCTGCCTCCCGAGTGCTGGGATTAAAGGCGTGTGCCACCACCGCCCGGCTCAGATTATTTTTAAAACATTTAAAATGAACTCAGGGCCTTGCGTGTGCCAGGCATGTACTTTACCTCTGTGCCACAGCCATGGCCACCTTGTCCACACTTGAATCCACACGATCATTGCAATATACCCAACAGCCATAAACCAGTCGTAACTAGAAGGCCGCTATGAAAGCTTGACTGATGGTTTTTGCCTAGGATCCTTATTTCATTCTCTCTGCCTGGTAGGTATTTAATCTATTTGCATTATTGTATCCTTGGCATGCTTGGGAAACCACTCTACACTTACTTCTGCAGGCTTCAGGATACTGAGTCCCCCATCCTCTTAGGGTACTTTGGTCAACTTTGTGACTGGCAAAGCTGTTTCCAGAGGCAGATTCTTCCTCTATAAACTGAAACTGCCCATTCATTTTCCTCATTCCAGGCTCAGCAGGATGAGATCATACTGCTGTGGGATGTGGGTGGTGACCGTGTGCAGCTTCTGATGGTTCCATGGTGAAAGCAGTGAGGACGGATTCCCCTTGCCCTGAGTGGGAGTTTGGATGCCATGTGTGATGAGTTATTCTGAGTGAATTTACATGACATCTTGATGTTTCCCTAATGGATTCTTAGACTTGGCAGAACTGTAGAAGGCTGAAACGTGAAAATACCCAGTGTGTTAAGCAGCTGTTACTTCCTCTGTATTCTACACCCTGAGCATAGACTTGGTTCCTCACTTGACTGTAGACTAGATGCAAGTATACAGCTGGGGGTAAAATGATAAAAAAGATGAAGAGAAAGAAAGAAAAAAGGAAAGGAAGGAAGGAAGGAAGAGAAAGAGAGGGAAGGAAAGAAAGGAAGGAATGGAAGAAATAAAAGAAAAGAAAAGAAGAAAAGAAAATAGAAGAGAAGAACCAGCAACCCTCCCTGGTATTATAAAACTTAGCATACTGCAAAGTATAGAGCAGTGTTGTATTATCAGCGAACACTGACTTTGGCAAGCTCCCTGAAGGAAAATAAATCTAAAGGAAGCAAATAGAGGCTGTCTCTAGCTTTAGGGGTTGGTAGAGAAGAGCCGTCTAATGTGATAACTGAAGCAGGTGAATGACCAGCCAAGTGCACAGGAACTTCAAGACAGGAATTAGTTAAGAATGATCTTAATGCCGGACAGTGGTGGCACACGCCTTTCATCCCAGCACTTGGGGGGCAGAGGCAGGTGGATCTCTGTGAGTTCGAGGCCAGCTTGGTCTACAGAGTGAGTTGCAGGACAGGCTCCAAAGCTACACAGAGAAACCCTGTCTCAAAAAAAAAAAAATGAACTTAATGCTTCAGACTGAGAAGTTGTTAACTCCTAATTCCCATCTAGCCAGAGTATAGTTAGGAAAAGAATGTCCTGAGGTGTGAGTGGGTACAGCAGGGAAGCAGAGAACAGAGAGACATAACCCACAGTGAGGAACATGGAATTCCTGCTAAGTCAGTGTCCAGATCTTACTGAGGTGGATGTGTTAAAAACTCACTCCAGCTGCTGTGTAGAAATATGATTTGAGGGTCACAAAGTGAACAAAGGAAGGAAATGAATTCTTCTCAAATTCCAGATAAGAAATTCTAAAAACTGAAACAGAGAGGATGAGCATGAAAGAAGTGGACCTGCTTGTAAAATATCAGAAATTTAGATAGAAAGTGTGAAGGGAGGTTCTGGAGATATATGGGATATGGACTTCGAGGGAAAACACAATATTGAGAATGAACCTCAGCTTCTTCCTTGAGCCTTTGGTGGGTGTTTTTATTACTGTAGCTATCTTGATGATACCTTGAAGTGGGGCTAGGGGTAGGGGGATGCTTCCATTTCTAGCCTCCTCTTATTCAAGATACATCTTCAGTACTGAAGAAGCAGCTATGAACAGGCAGTGGGGGGTGCAGCCAAACAGTATTGGAATGAATGTGTATCAGATCCTGCAAACCCTGGAAGTGATACCTTAACCGTCGGTCAACAAATCACAGGGTAGAGGTCCCAGTTTTCTCTGATGAGCTGCCTCTTGGGACAAGCTAAACCATTGCCTTATCAAGACTATGCTTCACAAAGGTATTATAGAACAGCAGGTGACACCACAAATGAGCTGACACAAAAGGTGTGTGTTCGCCTAGACCTTGACTCAAAGTTGTCACTGGATTTTGTATGTAAATCCTCTTCTATTGTTATGCTGGAACCTTGTCCTGTGCTTTGGCTCTGTACCTGCCTGGACAAGAGTGGAGATTTCCACAATAGGGATGACAGCATTCTAGCTACTCTTTCTCTGACTGCTCCAAGTTGTGTGTGTGTGTGTGTGCACGCGCGCGTGCACTTTTTTCTGGATTCTAAGGTATTTAAAATCTGTACATGAATCCCACACTCCAAATCTCTCTGTGTTCATTTTGGAGCAGAGTAGCCATCCCAGATATTCCCTTGTTTCTGCAGGCTGCCAGAGAATACTGTTTGCCATGTGTCCGTTTTGTAGTTTCAAGACCATGCAATCGGTTTGAGGTTCAGGATCTCAGCATCCCCTACAGTTATTGAAGTCTATTTGTCTATTCTGGGCACCTTTTGAATCATGGTGGTGCAGAATAAAGGTGCAGCCTCCACACACCCTAGTCTCACTTTTGTTACTGTGATAAAACACCCCGAAAAGAGCGACTTGTGGGAAAGGGGTATTTGTCTTCCAATTCCATGTCATAGTCCATCATTGGGAAGAGGTCAAGGCAGGAACTAAGCAGATGGTCATCACATTCAAGAGCAGAGAGAGAATAAAGTAATGAATAAAATAAGAATAAAATACTCAGCTTACTTTCTCTACTCTTTAAACAGTCCAGGGCCCAAGCCTGAAGAAAGGTACTGCCCACAGTGGATTGGATCTTCTCATGTCAGTGAGTCCAATTAAGAAAATCTGTCAGTTGGGCGGTGGTGGCGCACACCGTTCCCTAGAACTCTAGAGGCAGGGGCAGGTGGATCTCTTGAGTTTGAAGCCAGCCAGGTCTACAGAGTGAGTTCCAGGATAGCTAGGGCTAAAAAGAGAAACACTGTCTCAAAAAAAGAAAGAAAGAACGAGAGGGGGGGGGTGAAAGGGAAGGGAAGGGAAGGGAAGGGAAGGGAAGGGAAGGGAAGGGAAGGGAAGGGAAGGGAAGGAAAGGAAAGGAAAGGAAAGGAAAGGAAAGGAAAGGAAAGGAAAGGAAAGGAAAGGAAAGAAAAAAATTCGTTATAAAAATGCCCACGGGAAAATCTGTGTAGACAGTCCCTCGTTGAGACCCCCTTCCCAGGTAATTCTAGGTTGTGTGAGTTGAAAACTAATGCTAACACTCACGCCATATGGAATCTGCTATGTGACCCCTTGGACATTTACTGGCGGGCTAAGAAGACGGTTCTAAAGCTAACCATCTACAACTTGACGTCTGAAGGTTAAAATGCAGGCCTGACTTGCTGATGGAACTAGGGGAAGTTTCTGTGTCCCATAATGTACCCATTTGTAAAATGGGCAAATCATGCTTGCTGCTGTGGCTCTTGTAAGAATTATTTGACATAGTTTGGTGCCCACTTCATCACTTTTTGACTTTGCATGTATGACACACATATTTCAAGAAACTAACCCTACACTTCACACCATGTGAGCAAACTGGTGGCCGGAGGCCAGATCCATTTCCCATCTCACATAGCAGTAAAACATAATGGAACAATGCCTTAATATCATGTGACTTCTTATAAAAATGTGGATTTTAAAATCTGTTTTAAGAAACTTCTGGCCCTGGCAGACACTTGAGTTTGCAAGATTAGCCACAGAACTTGGTCATTAGTTGGCCTCCCGACATCTCCTACACCAAGGGTTCTTAAACTTTTTGCACTTTTGATTCTATTTCACCTGAGAAAATTTTAAGTAACCCTAGGTATATAGGTATATAAAATAGGTGTGCCAGTCACACATTTATAGATAATAAATCATAACATTATTTTAAAATAGCTCTTTGCTATGTAAATAATTTTACCATTTATTAAAGGTAAAAATAAATTTGCTTGCTGTCATAGTTAGGTTTTTATCAGCTTGATTTGGCATACCTCAGCTGAGAAATTGCCTCCATCAGATCATCCTGTGGGCATATATGTGGGGCATTTTCTTCATGAAGAATTAATGTGGGAGGGCATAGCCTGGGCAGTACCATTCCTCGGGAAGTGGTCCTGTTCTGGATTGTATAAGAAAGATAGCGGAGCAAGCCAGAGGAAACAAGCCAATAACCAATGTTCCTCTGTGATTTCTGCTTCAGCTCCTGCCTCCAGGTACCTGCCTTGGCTTCACTTGATGATGGATTGTAACCTGCAAAATGAAAATAAAACTCTTCCTTCCCCGAGTTGTTTTGATCATAGTGTTTATCACAACAACAGAAAGCAAACTAAGACACATACTCATGAAATGAATATCCTTATTTTTTTTTCATTCTTTTAAAAAAAATATTAATTTTTTGAGAATTCTATGCAATGTATTTTGACCAGTCCCACCCTTAACAGCTTCCAGATCAACCCTACTTCCTCCTTCTAAATTTAGGGTTCTTTTTTTAAAAATAATCCACTGTGCTGGGTTTTTACTGCACATATATCATAATTTCATTTATTTTAATTTTTTGTTTTGAGATTATAATTTAATTTCAACATTTCTCCCTTCCTTTTCCTCCCTCTAAACCCTCCCATATATCCCCTTGCTCTCCTTCAAATTCATAGCCTCTTTTTCACTAATTGTTACTGCATGCATTTATATTCCTAAATATAACCTGTTCAGTCTGTATAATGCTACATATATATATGTTTTCAGGGATGATTGTTTGGCATTAGATAACCCATTGGTATGTTCTTCCCTGGGGAAGAACACCTCTCCCTTTCCCACCTTTCAGTTGACTATATAGTTCTTTGTGTAGGATTGAGGCCTCATGGGCTTTTTTCCATTGACTTTGGCATGTCCATTGGTGTCATCCTTGATCAGTTAGCATTTGGGAAGTCATGTTGGTAAGAACTTATGGATATAGCTTCTGACATTTCTAGGAGACACAATCTCACAGCAAATACCCTGATCCCCTGGCTCTTACATTCTCTCCACCCCCTCTTCCACCATGTTTCCAGAGCCTTAGGTCTAGTAGTGTTTTGTAGATGCACCCATTGGGACTGGGCTTCACAATCTTCCATTTTGATTGGTTGTGGTTTTCTCACATGGCCTCTGTCTGTTGCAAAGAGAAGTATTCTTGATGAGGGGTGAAAACTGCATTTATTTGTAGGTATAAGGACAAATGTATATCTGCCATTGGAAATTATGCTGGTTTAGTAAATTAGTGGTTGTAGATCCTCCTCCAGTAAACATTGCTTCATATAAAGAACTATAGTTTGGTGGACTATTTGGTAGTACAAGGTCTAGACAATCTTCAATATTGTTCAGAGAGTTGATCAATATTTTGACTTTATAATCATCAAGGCTGAAAACACTGCTTCACATAAATATGTGGCACAAAATTTCAGAAGCATAATTAGAGCCAGTTAAGAAACTGTTGGAAACTGGCCTAATCACGCTAAAATTAATGTAAGACATAGTACCTTGAGCTATCCTTCTCTGGAGCAACCAGAGAAGGATATCACTAAGCAAATTTATTACTAGGCAAATTTTCACAGGCAAAATTGTGTTGAATAAAAACAAAAACAAAAAACAAACAAAGAAAAGAAAGGAAACCAAGCTAAACGGCTCTCAGGGCTTCTTCCATGGGCAGCCGAAAGCAAGAACAAGTCATTTCCTGATGAGAAATGGTCTTTTTACTACTTCAAGACATACAATGTTTTGAATTTCATTTCCCTCTGCAGTTTAGTTCATGAACACAAAACCGTCCCAGTTTTTCACAGTTCTGTTTGTAATTAAAGCTTCACTATTAAACAGATCTGCTCTGTAGAAAAGCCACAACAGAGACATACGACAAGAAACAGCAGGTAGTGTGAGAGGTG
Source organism: Peromyscus californicus insignis (assembly GCF_007827085.1). Classification (NCBI taxonomy): domain Eukaryota; kingdom Metazoa; phylum Chordata; class Mammalia; order Rodentia; family Cricetidae; genus Peromyscus; species Peromyscus californicus. Next base: position 97,188,440 of record NW_026294606.1, read on the forward strand.
GTGTGACTGCGTTGAGCCATCCTGTCATCTGTAAAGCCTGAAGGTCCCATTGTGTGCACTGATCAAATTAAGCAGACTCTGATGTGCTGTTGCTAAGCATTACACCAGCCTGAGCTGTGCCTCTTTCTTATGCTTTGTCTGATCTCAGCACAGCTCCATAGCTCAGTCAGCTGTGGGACTTAATCCTGACAAAAACTACTCATCATTTGGCTTCTTCCATGGGTACAAGATTTTAACCAGTGTCTAAAAAGGATTTTTAAAATGTGCTCTTATGAATATGAATGTTTTATCTGCATGCGTGTCTGTGTACCATGTGAATGCCTGGTGCCTGAAAAGGCCAGAAGAGGGCATCAGATCCCCTGAAACTGGAATTACAAATGGTTGTGAACTGCCATGTGGGTGCTGAGACTCAAACCCAGGTCCTCTGTAAGAACAGCCAGTGCTCTTAACAGATAAGCCATCTCTCCAGTCCTTTAAAAGTAATTTTGAAGAAGTAAAGATGGAGTTTTCTAAAACTGATCAGATTCATCCATCTGTATGTTCCTAATACAGATAGCTTCTTAAACAGTAACAGCCATCTTATCAGGAGAATGTTGAATAGAGTAGATCTAAATAAAGTCATATAAATATGTGCTATATGTTCAGTTGACTGTGCCATGTTCTTAAAAGTAATGTTTAAATGCGTGTGTGTGTGTGTGTGTGTGTGTGTGTGTGTGTGTGTGTGTGTGTATGCCTGTGTATACCACAGTGCATGTATAGAAGTAAGAGGACAACTTTCAGGAGTCAGTCCCCTCTTTTTGGTTCATGGGTTCTGAGTATTGAACTCAGGTCCTCAGGCTTAGTGGCAAGCGCCTTTACCCACTGAGCCATTTCACCCACCCCTTAAAAATAATTCTTACTACACATAAAGAGAATATAAACTATAGTAATACTTGTAGTCATACAATGTTGTAGAGTCACCAGCATGAAGAAAAATTACACTTTCTTGGCTATTCGTTTCCAAAGTCTTACCTTATGATCCTATTTTACTACTAGATTCAATGAAGTGTAAATAAATAGACTAAAATTATAACCTGACAGACAAACCACCTCCATGGAAACTTCAATGACCAAATAGACATACTTTAATTTTTAAAGCAGCTACAGATTTGTATTAAATTTACAAATATCTATGAAGCTTAAAAATAAATATGATAACGTAATATTTTATTTGTTTTATCTTTTTAAATAGATCTCGTTCATTTGAGTTTTGTTGTTCTCGAAGAGCATTGTCAAATTTCTGGTTAGTTCTTTGTCTGTTTTTTAAGATTTATTGATTTATGTATTTTATATATCTGAATGCTCTGACTGCATGTATGCCTGCATGCCAATAGAGGGCTTCAGATCCCATTATAAATGATTATAAGCCAATACGTGGGTCCTGGGAATTGAACTCAAGACCTCTGGAAGAGTAGCCAGTGCTCTTAACCCCTGAGCCATCTCACCAGCCCAATACTTCTGGTTAGTTTTAATCACATTTAATTCTTTCAAAAATGAATGGCTTGAGGTTATTTTTTTTAACTTAAAGTTATAATACATCAGGCTGAGGAGATGGCTTAGTAGGTAAAGTGTTTGTTGTGAGGACCTAATTTCAGGTCACCTGAACTGTCAGGAAGCTGAATGCAATGATGAGTGTCTGTAACTCCAAGGCTCCTACAGCCAGATGTGAGGCAGAGACAGGAGAATTCCCAGAAGCTCATAGACCAGCCACCTTGGTGTGTGCAGGGGTAAACAAGAGACTGTCTCAGTAAGGGGGAAGGCAAAGACCAACAGCCGTGGTTGTCGTCGGACCTCCACATAGAATCATGGCTCCAGCATAACTGTACCTACACAAACATGCAACACACACACACACACACACACACACACACACACACACACACACACACATACTCGGGGCGGGGGGGGAGAGAGAGAGAGAGAGAGACTATAGTAAGTAATAAATTATATTTTCCCTAAACTAAACTTTATCTTAATGTCCAAGTGATCCATGGCATTATTCTTTAAAGGAAGTTAAATAAAGTTCACTTTCTTTTCCATATAATATGATGAGTTGAACCAAAATGAATACTTTGGGAGCCAAAAATATGTTCACTCCAATATAAAAATGTTGAATATGTTTTACAATCCTGTGGGATGCTGAAATCAGAATGTGGGAATGCACCAAAAAGAAAAATGCTATTCCATCCACAGAAAGAAGTCTATGAACAAAAATCCTCTTCTGGCGGATTAAAACCATGGCATGTTCCTAAGTCCTTGTTACAGTGTAAACTTCAACAGAAAGCCCTGGTTGCCAGATACCCAGGGCAGCACTGTGAGGATGATACCACTGTTTCTCACTTGTGTGTATTGCATCATAACCTGCCAAGATTCTAGCAATGCCCCATCTCCAACCAGCCTGGGATGCATTAGCTCCCATGACTATCATCAACAGGACTTGTTCCTCTCTATCTCCTCTTGCTGTCTGGTTTTAAAAACGTTAAACACATGTTGACACCTATTCACTACCCAAGTCTATCTTAGATACTGAAGATGCACTAGGGATTAAAATGCAAATTATATTGCCCAATCTTTATAATCTCAAATCTTTTAAAATATTTTTATTATTTGACAGTTTCTAAAACATGTATGATATATCTTGATCCTATCCCCAACCCAAAATATTCCCTACCACTCCTCCTGGAACCCACACCAAAAACTATGCCCTTCTACCTTGGTGTCCTCTTTTTTTTTTTTTTTTTCATTATAACCCACTATAGATTTAAGTCTTTCAAAAGCAATACCTTTATTTATTCTTTGAAAATTTCATTCATACATTTCTATAATACCATTTCATCAGATCTACCCATCATTACATACATTCCTTCAGCTTGCCCAATGCTCCCATCCTATCTTTATCACAATTTCATGTCTTGCTTTTTCTGTAGTTATTAATCCCTAGTCCAATCAGTGATGCTCATATGTACATGGATGGGGGGCCACCCACTGGGACATAGGCAACCTGCCAGTGGGCATGTACCCAAAGCTGAGTGACTCTCTCTCCCTCAGCAACTATCAGCTGTGGAAAAAAATACAAGGAACAGAACTTTGGTACATGGATCCTATACCTTTGCAAAGTTTCATGGGCAAGACAGAAAACAGCTGAAGAGGTACTTGGCAATCAGGCTTAATGATTCCTATGTGATATTAATTGTATAGCTTAGATTTTCTGGGTCCCAGTTTGTCCAGGAAGTCCTTTCAGTACCCAAAACCCTGCTTTATCACCTAGTGACTTATTTCTCTTTGTAGCTTTCCACCACTGACATAGTATTCATAATATTCTAGAATATGAGGAGAAAATTCTTAAAGCATGGAGCAAATGACATTTCATGTTCAAACTTGTTGGTTTTCTGTTGCTGTTTTTGATATTATAATTTTATTACAACATTTATCCCTTCCCTTTACTCCCTCCAACCCTCCAACACACCCTTCCCCACTCTCCTTCAAATCCTCCAGTATGTGTTATCACCATGGTTTTTGATGATCCCTAAGAACCAGCCTGAGAACCATACAGAGTAAAATAATGACAGTGAATAACATTTAAATTCATGCACTTCTTTGCTTTTAAATATGCTTATTTATGTGTGTAAGTATGTATGTGAGAATGTGCATATGTGTGTGGATGCCTGAGGAGGCCAAAATAGGGTATCAGATCCTCTGGAGCTGGAGTTACAGACAGTTAAGGGTGACCAACATGGGTGCTGGAGATAGAATGCCAGTCTTCTTTGTAGCCCTGGCTGGCCTGGAACTTACAAGACAGAACAGTCTGGCCTCAACTCACATAAATCCACCTACTTTTGCCCCCGGAGTCCTGAGGTTAAAGACAAGCGCCACCAAGCCCACATGGCCAGCAGACACTCCTAAACACTGAGCCATCGCTCCAGCCCCAGTCACACACTTGATTCCTAAAATGCCCTTGAGGATTCATAGGCTTGTGTTAGCCCCTGTGAGTATGAGTGATATGCATATAAGATGTTGTGGACCAACAAGGTCACAGAAAGCTTCCTGCAGTAAAGGAAACAATGTTGCTTCCCCAGCATGGTGTATTCACCAGATCTTTCCACATATCTCTGGGTGTTTTTTAGTAGGATGAGGAGTAATACAATCCTGGGAGTAATTGACTGCTGTCAGTTAGCCCTGAGAAATAAGTGCATGGCTTGACACCAAATAAAGGTACCTCCTGCTTTTGGTTATTTTTATATGTCAAAATTTTATAGGATGTCTTCATAGGCAATTTCATAGTTTAAACTAACTGGAAACAGACTTTGACTGTATCACAAAGTCTCAAGACAGTCCCATTTTGAAATGCAGTCTCTGTTACACCCTTGCCCTCTCTCCACATCCTTGACACTATCTGGATTCACCATTTACAACAGGTGGGTGTCACTCCTTCATAGGTCTCCTCAGTGGCCAAGGGACACTGCTGAGGCTGATCCTGTTCTGTAGGACTGTCTCAAGCCTTCAGTAATTTTAGGCATTATTTAAATCCATCCATCATGTTCCCGCTTCTACCTGCAGAATCAGACACATACAAACAACTCACATTTCTGCGTTGCTTAGAGCAGAGGCCAGTCCTGTGCACGCAAGCCCTAGCCCCCAAAGAAATCAATACAGACTTGGCAGGGGTCTGCTTTCTGAGATCACAGCAGATATAGTTTTTATGAAACCAGACAGTTTCCATCTATTTCAACTCATTCTCTACAGCATAAGTCTGGCAGAAAGACTGAAAAATCTCTTATTAAACTTATGAACTTGTCGGTTATCTGGAAAGCTTAAAGAGAGCTTGTGTTTCAATAGTGTTGAGGGTATTGTATGTGGTTGATGGTGTTATGTGATTGGGTTTGCCTGTAATAATTCTGCATCCCCAAATACTTTAGTGTGTGTGGCTTGGGATATAAGAATTATATATTGAAGGGATAGGAATAAAAAATAATTGATAATCAGGGTCAAAATTTATGCATAGCTTCTTTGAACAAAATGGGTTTTATCGGAAGTAGACAGATGTATGTATGCTGGTTTTTATTCTATTTTGTTTTGTCCTTTGAAAATGTATATATGTATATGGTGTGTTTGGATCCTACCCACCACCTCATTACCCTTTCTTATCCCCTCCCACACCCACTGAACCCCTTCTTTCCGATAAATCCCCCTCATCCTGCTTTTATGTCTGTATGTGTGTGTCCCACTGAGTTAACTACAGTTGTTTTCATGAGCAAGGGTATGAGGTAATTTGCTGGAACAATGGCTCCATCACCTCCCCAAGCAACCACTAAAAGCAAGGGTATACCTCAGAGATATACCCCTCCCCTCTCCGTGGTGGAATGCTGATGGGCTCAATCTTGTGCAGGTCTTCTGTACATAACCATGGCTGATGTGAGGTCATGAGCAGGAGTCAGGTCATGTCCAGAAGACAGCACTCCCCAGTGCTCCAGCCCTTACGATCCTTCTGCCCCCTTTGCTGTTAGGTTCTCTACGCCTTGGAGGACTTAACACAGATATCCCATTTAGGGCTAAGCATTTGGCAGTCACTCTCAGCCCTGTGACCAGTTGTGAGTCTTTGCATTTATTGCTACTGCTGAGCTTTGGGGGTAAGGATGAAAACTTATTTTTTTCCCCATTTTGAGATTTAGATATAGATTACTAAAGGTCAGTGGCTTGGGTCTTTGTTTAAGTACTGTGGGAAAGACATGCTTAATAGAGAGTGTTAGGAAGACTTGGCAGTAAGGATTAAAACATGAATTCTTTCCTTTACTGATTAACTGTTTGTGGTGCAGCAGATCCATCTCAGGGCTTTGTGCTTTGGACCACCTCCCTACCATTGAGCTGTATCCCAGCCTATGCTGTGTCTGGCTAAGGATAAGGTTCTTGCTAGTTCTCTTCCTTCTTTATCCCCCAGGCTGTCTATCTCTGTGTCTCTCTCACACACAAGCACAGGCACACAGCAGAAAAAGAGCCATCCTCTAGCAAGCCTTGCTGCAGGTGGAGGGGGATTCCTCGGGAGTGTTTCCTTGTGGAGTGATGTCATCCCTATCTCCTGAACAGAGTGGTCCGGGATGGCATGATAGCCAAGCTGCGAGTCTTTAACTGAAATCTGATCTCTCAGATTCTTGCCGCATTCCTCTTTTAGAAAAACTTAACATATAAAAGACTTTCCTTTAGGTTAAAGAATTTCCCCTCCCCCTCAGCAGTGTTAGGCTGCAGAAAAGGCACATTCAACTCTTTGCAAGCCCATTAGTGTTTGATAGAATGCCAAAGCTAAACATACAGCAGCTTTGGGAGTTAGCCACAGTAAGTGAGAAACAGGCCGACCTCAGGCTAGTTTCAAGGCTGGAAAAGATATGTATACAAAATTATCATGGGCTGAACACAGCGGTGCACACCTTTAATCAGAGCATTTGGGAGGCAGAAGCAAAGTTGATCTCTGTGAGTTTGAGGCCAGCCTGGTCTGCATAGTGAGTTTCAGGCCAGCCAGGGCAACACAGTGAGAGCCTGTCTGACAGAAAGATGAAGGTATAGGGAGAGAGAATATGAATGAGAATGAATTACTATAGTAAATAACTTCCCTCTGCACTCTCTGGCTGTAGAGTAAGGAACCAGGTGGACAGGCACCTTGATTAGCAAGATGACTGTGTATAAGTACCATCAATAAGCTATGTTTTTTCCATCTAGCTCCATGAGTCTAGCTAAATCCTCCCCTATGTATAACAGCTGTAATTAATGTAATGGAGAGAACTGTTTCTTGAGATGAGTCAGTATAGGTGAAATAGGAGTAGTCACACAGCGTGCGTTAAGTGGCGATACAGAACACAGGAGACAAGGGAGAAATGGACAATGGATTCAGGAGAGCTGATGTAGGGTGCAGGTGAGAGACAACCATTCCCCAGGACCGCCAGCATATAACAATCCGTTTTTCTCAGCTGCCATAGTCTGTTTGAAGCTGGAGCCTCAGGTTAATTCAGGGCGCATACTTCTGTGATGGATCAGCCAGCACTCTTTCTTTGTTAGAGTCAGACGAATGTCCGCTGATTGACTTAGAGGCCTCACGGAGCTTCGGTGTGTCAGCCCACACCTTTGAAGCTGCTCTACAGGTGACTGCCCAAGTTGCCTCACTGAGGCTTGTCTAGCCCTACTTCTCCACACCCGAGAAGGTGAAGAAAGCTAGATGGATTTGTAACATACTGTGGGGTTTCAGAAACCACATAAATTTACAAAAAAAAAAAAAAATGCCATGGAACTCTCTCCTTCTCCAAGACCTATGACATATGATGCTGTTTGTATTTTATCAAGGAAGGAGGAATCTGTCGGTTTATGGCTGTTTCGGTGGTTCAGACGGCACTGAAGACATTTAAACAGGCACACAGGGAAGTGAAGCAGACAGACTGAGTAACATGCTCAAAACACACAGCTGGCAGCTTCAGCTCAGCACAACAGCTTGGGCTGTGGTTATTTGGGGGTGAGGTTATTCTATAAAAATTTCACACACATATATATATACTGTAGTTTGGTCATTTCCAACCCTCTACCCCCACCCCCAACTCTCCTCAAGTCCTCTACGTCTCTCTCCTGACTTCATGTCCTCTTTATACATTTTCTTTATACCCCACCAAATCCAATTAGTGCTGCCCATATTCAAATGGCTGTGAGGTTATAGGCAACCTACAAGTGGCCACTTCCTGAAGAAAAGTGACTCAGCCGTCAACTACTAATAGTTCCCTAAGCAGGGGTGCTTTATGCGGGAATTTTTTAACTGGTGTGATCCTGGTGAGTCTCGTTCAGGTAAGCACAGCTATAGTCAGTTCATTAGTGCAAGAATCAAAAGGCCCACACTGTTAAAAAGGCTGGAAATAGCTATTTTAGCATGCTACTGAGTCTTAATAGTGTGTGTAAATGTGTGTGTGCAGGAGCGCACGCGTGTGTTTTGCTGAGGATTAAACCCATGGTCTCATGCATGCTAGAGAAGTGTGTTCTACCACTAAGCTATATCTCCAACCTTTTTTTTGTAACATATTTAACCTTTGTAAGTTTTTTAACTTGGTGACAGGGTCTCAATAAGTTGCCTAGCTAGCCGTGAACTTGTCTCAGCCACCGGAGTATCTGGGATTATAGGCCTGTGCCACTTACTCAAGCTAAAACTTTGTATTAGATTCCTAGACATTGTATCAGAGCATGAGAAAGAATGTCCTGAGAGATGAGGTTGAGTATTACAACTAGACAATACCCTATATTCCATCCTTTGCCAGCTATGGTACCTGATATTAGAATATTCATCTGCAAACTGATGGCTGATACATCTTTGTATATTATTGATATCAACTTTAAAGTAAAGAACACATTTGGAAACCTTTGCCTGGCATACAAGAACTATTCAAGAAGCATTGCTCTCGTTATGTTTAAAGCAACCAAGTTCATTATGGGGCTATGGAAAGAGCTCCATTGATAAAAAGCTTGCTGCACAGTGTGATGACCTGAGTTCAATCCCCAGGACTCACAGCACTAGGAAGGTGGAGCTGAGGACTCTGGGCTCACTGGCCAGTCAGTTTATCCTATCTGACTCGACAAGCTCCAGAGAGATGAAAGGACCCTATCTTGAAGAAGAAGGTGGATAGCACCTGAGGAACAGCACCCAAGGTTTAATTCTGGCCTCCACAGACACTTTCACAAATACCCACAGTCAGGAACACACACAGTCAAATACACAACAGAAGAGAGAAACATGTCCCCTTGCATATAGTAAAAGCCAGTCTTTAAAACCTATCTCTAACTTGGATTCTCATGAAGAGATTAGGAAAACTTACACATTTTGAAACGGGCTTTCAATAATAAAACCAATACAAACCTCATAGAAGAAATCTGTAAATTTCAACAGAAATCAAAAAGTAGAAGTAAAAGAAAAAAAAAAGCCAGTTATCTATCTACCCAAGAGTGCATTGGGTGCCATTGGCAGGAGCTGCTCCCCCCACTTTAGCGGGCAGTTGGTAGGTTCCAGCCTTGTCTGTGTTAAGGACTCCCCCCACTTTAGCGGGCGGTTGGTAGGTTCCATCCTTGTCCGTGGCTTTCCAGCTTAAGGAACTGTGAATTTTATAACCATGCACCCTGCGGTCAAAGCTGCCGAGTGCTGTGTCTGAAGGCAGGTGGTTCGTGTGTTAAAGGTAGACATTAAACAGTTCTATTAAGGACCTGGAAGTATTTAAGGGGGTCGCTTGCCAGCTATAAATTAGAGACCCAGTCCCAGTTGGCTGGAAAGTTCTCTGGACTAAGTCCAGTTAAGTAGACTGAATCACTGGCGGTCTTTCCAAATTTGCACATTTAACAGCTTGGCTGTTCAGCCTGCAGTGCAGCACCGGGCGGTTCAGAAGTGGCATCGCTGTCACGCTGTGCCGTGGAGGCAAGGATGTGATGCCTGTGGCATTGGGAGGGTGTCCCTGTCACCCACCCCCACCCGATGCGGAGAAAATCAACCTACTGCTGTGGACAGAGTCACCCCAAGCAGGTTTTTAGATATCTGTGAATGACAGATATTGTCCTTTTCAGGCTATGAAATCATTGTTGGAGGCTATCCCCCAGCATTCAGAAAGGAAGTGGGCCTGTGTACTTCTCTCCAAGGTCCCTGCACTTCACAGTAGCTATCTGCAGTTAAGAGAATTAGGATGGTCACATCAGGTACCTGGTGTCCTAGACAAGGTCACCTAACTGTCGAACTGGCTTCGTGTCCGTGGGACCTAAACGTGAGCAGAAAGCCTTGTGCTCAAAGGCACTCTATATTTGACCTAAAGGGGTGCTGAATTCTTAATTATTTATATCAAGGGGCCTTGGATTTTCCTTTTGTGCTGTGATCATAGATTCTGAAATGTGGAATTGATTTCTTCACCAAACTCAGGTTTTTTGAAAATACGAAAAATTCACAGAGATTACCCTAGGCAAAGTGGACGGTCCATTTCCAGAGAACTGTTTGAAGCACAGGGGGATTCCTTCTGTGTTCCATCTTCAGCCACTCTCCTCCTCCACACGGGGTAAAGACCAGGGCAGAGAGTGCCTCACTGTTGAGAAGCAAAAGCCACAGCCTTCCTGTTACTGTGTGCTTGTCTTTTATGTGCTTTGCCCTGCGGAGGATAGAAGTCGGTCCTTCTTTCAAAAGGCTTTTAAGGGCTTATGTTGAAGTCTCGGGCCAGCCCTCTACTGGTTTATGTATTTGCTTCTAACATACATGGCTGCTCACATAACTGCATGTGGATTTATAACTATGCAGACAGCAAGGTTGAGCCTTGAGTCCTTAGAGTTGGGGTGCTTTTAAGCTGCTTAATGTCTTTGTAAAACACATTCACATGTTTCACAAATAAATAGGAAGACTGTGTCTTATGTGTCAGTGTCTGGAAAACTAATAGAACGTACAGAGAGTCACTATGGGTGTCTGTGACTTACTGATTTAAAGGTGCATGTCTCCTGTGAAAACTGTTAACACATTGTAATACAGTGTGCCTTTTTTCATCTTTCTTTTTTTCTATTGCTTGTCTGGGTAATGTGGAGTATATTCATTCCCTATAGCTTTTAAATAGTCTACTCAGTGTTCTTGCTCTTATCTCAAATATTTTATTTTTCTAAGTATCTTTTCATATTTTCTATTCAGTGATGAGGAAAGGGAGGTGGGCAATGTCTTATTTGTCTCTTCATGAGGATTAGAAAGACACAGGAAGTTTCCCTTTGTTCGCTTTGACACATGGCTCAGGTCCTTTCCGAGATACTCCGTTAATAAGTCTAGGCATAGTGGTACCCACCTGGATTCCCAGCAATCAGAAGGCAGAGGCAGGAGAATCACAAATTCAGATCAGAGAATGCTATGTTGTAGAGCTCCAGTTCTCAAAAACAAAACAACCTTAGTACTCAAGAGACAAAGACAGGTGGATCAGAGTTCAAGTCCAGCCTTGGTTGCCTAATGAGCCCAATGCCAGGGTAGGCTACTTGAAAGTGTACTTCAATAACTAAATAAGTAAATAAACTGAACATGAAACATGGTAAGACCCAGAATTTTTGATAACACTGAATAATAGCAGCTAAGCTGCTTTAAGTGGTCATGTGATTTTAGATAGGCAAGTGATTGAGGCAATCATGTGATTTTAGATATTCTTTCAATTACCCTTAAGTTTCACATATATGTGTGATTTCCCTCTGCGGGTTTTAAAGCCCTTGGCTTTTGATTTATTGGGTGACTGTGGCAGAATTACTTTTAAATGTGTATCTGCCTCACCTTCTCTTCTGGAGAAGATCACTTCTCTCTTCCCTGTCCATGGAAGTCAGACATGATACAGTGGTGCTTAGCCCAGGATAGTGTCAGTAACATGAGAGGTAGTGGGACAGAAGGCACACAAAATGTAAAGACTATGCCATGACCTGGCCTGTTGCATGTGAGTTGTGAGAATAAGAATAGTCTATGGGGGCCCCATGATCCTGTGCTGGCCTGTAGACCTAGAAGGATGGGTGGACACCTCATGCAGAGGAGAAAGCTGAGGGAAAACTAGCCTTTCTGAATACAGGGAAAGAGATTGTAGCTAATGTTGGACTTGAATGTATCTCCCAAATATTCAGATTCAGAGGTTGAGTCAACAGTGGAATAGACAAATGTGGAGGTCAGGGGTTGGGATTTCATAGAGAATGACAACCACTGTTGACATGTGTCAGGTTGAAACACATTGGGCTGACTTAAGTTTGAGGTTACTAATGACCTGGGCTGTATACAAAAGCCAGTGAGTAAGTCAGTAGCAACGTTCCTTCATGGTTCCTACTCCAGTTCCCTCTTAATCTCCTGCCCTGACTCCCGTCAGTGATGGACATCTGGAAGTATGAGCCAAATAAACCCTTTCCTCCTCCCCAAGTTGCTTTTGGTCATGACGTTTATCAGAGCAGCAGAAAAAACAAACTGGAACGTGATGGAAGAGGTCTCAGGCAGCAGCCAGGCAGAACATCATAGAAATGACAGGGAGGGCTGGCTGCAGAGACAGGAGCAGGCTTATGGGGGGACATGGTGTAAGTCTCTTCCTGTCGGCAGTGTTGATGATGTAGAATAATTGGCTGAGATGGCAGTCTGGGAAATGTGGGCATCTTGGTTGCTTTCTCCTGAGTGTGGTGGGAGCTTTTCTGTTCAGCCTAATTTTACAGTGTTGCAGTCAAGCCATATGCTAATGTTGGTTCCTAAAGTATAGCCAAAAAGTGAAGGCAATAGGAACTATGTATGCTCAATGAAAATTTGTTAAACCATTTTTTTTCCTTGTGGATTGACTGGTGGTGGTGGTGGTGGTGGTGGTGGGGTGCGGATAGATCTCTTGTATCCCATGGTGGCTTCAGTCTCACTCCGTAGCCAAGGGTGACCTTGAACTTGCTGATTCCCCTACTTTGAGCTCCCGAGTGCTGGTATTATAGTCATGGGCCTTGTTTATGTGGTGCTGGGGCTTGAACCCCAGGTTTTGTGCACGTTAGACTCTAGCACCTCTTTTGCGTCCCTGGCTCCTCGTTTGCTTGCTTGCTTGCTTTCCCAGTGCTGCAGAGCAAACTCAGGGCTCTGTGCTTGCTTGGCAAGTACTCCCTACCAGGGATTTAAATCCCAGACCCTTGTTATACCACTCAGATCACCAAAGTGTTCACCCTTGTGGCTAAAAAAAAAAAGGCAAGAACTAACATTATTTTATATTTCTGTTTTCTTCACATTTTCATAGAAGTCTATTCCCCTGTAGCCGTAGAAATCAGCAACTAGTTTGGATGAAGGAAGGAATAGGTGCACTAAAGAATGGCAAGAAGTCAGCACATCTCTTTCTCCCTAGCATACAAGATGTGCCTCTGCTGTGAGCAGCTGAGTGTGACTCTACCGAGCTGTGGCATCACCCTGCTAAGACCTCCCTTGGCTTGCTGTAACTCTTTTGCATCTCCTATGTCCTTTTATTGCCACTCATGGACTTGTGCTATCCTACATTATTCCCCCTCCAAGATCTCTCTCTTCCTTTCTGTCGCACGGAGACAGTGGTAGCCAAGAGTGCTAAGGTTTGTCATATCACTTTAACAGAAGGAGCAAGTGAGACGAAATACCAATAAGCAGAAAGATCACCTTCTGTCCTTGTTATGTCTCTGCTGCTGTGATAAATACCTCGAGAAAAAGCAACTTGGGGGAAAGAGTTTGTTTTAGATCATAGTTTGAGATTACAGTCCATTCTTGGTGAAACTCAAGACAGGAACCTGAAGCAACTAGTCACTCGGCCACAGTCAAGAGCAGAGAATAAATGCATCATGCTTAGTGCTCAGCTAGCTTTTTCTATACTCAAGAACCAAGCTCCCCACTTTTTTTTTGGTTTTTCGAGACAGAGTTTTTCTGTGTAGTTTTGGTGCCTGTCCTGGAACTCGCTCTGTAGCCCAGGCTGGCCTCGAACTCACAGAGATCTGCCTGCCTCTGCCTCCTGAGTTCTAGGATTAAAAGTGTGCACCACCACCACCCGGCTCAAGCTCCCCACTTTTAAGCTGGGTCTTCCTGCCATATCAATTAAGGCACTCAAGACCATCCCCCAAATACACACACATACACAGGGAGAGAGAGAGAGAGAGAGAGAGAGAGAGAGAGAGAGAGAGAGAGAGAGAGAGAGAGAGGGAGAGGGAGAGAAAGGGGGAGAGAGAGAGAGAGAGAGAGAGAGAGGGAGAGAGGGAGAGAGAGAGAGAGAGAGAGAGAGAGAGAGAGAGAGAGAGGGAGGGAGGGAGGGAGGGAGGGAGGGAGGGAGGGAGGGAGGGAGGGAGAGAAAGGGGAGAGAGAGATACACACAGGCCAGCCTAGTCTAGACAATCCCTCACTGAGACTCTCTTCCTGGGTGATTCTGGGTTGTGTCGAGCAGACAAAATGAAACCACCACAGTTTCTGAATACTGATCTGCTCTTCCAATTCCAGTCTGACTGTGAGTTGCCTGTATTTACTTAATCTGGCACCAGCAAATTAGCAGAAACACAGTAGAAAGGCCAAGCAAGGGGAGCAGAACATTTTTGTTGGTAACTGGTGAGAATCCAGTGCTTGTTCATCCTAATGCTTCTGCCTGTTGTGTTGTGTAATAGTTTCATTTCCGATAAAGTGGGGGCAACTTAGATCTATCCGTTAACATGACTCTGTCTGGAAGACTCTGCTATTCCCTTGGTTATACTACCAAGTGATGTTCATGTCATGATCCCTTCGGTGGCAGACACAATACTTCTGGAGGCATTTAAGCTAATAGCAACATGAAACCCATGTGGTAGCATCCTAAAGAGCAGTGTGGTGCAGTGGTACAGTGCCACCCAGCCAACTTTAATTGGGGTGGGATGCCAACAGACAGAGAGGATGGGTGCCTATTTTTAACTAGCTGTAGGCTTTGCCTCTGGAGCATGCATGCCCAGTTCTGGTGGTGAAGAATTTTCCACAAAACTCATGGGGTGGAAGAAAACCAGTTATTTATATTCATGAATTGAGCTTGAGAGAGAGAGAAAAAAAGGGAATGGTTTGAAAGAGAGGACACCCAGAGAGTGTTTGCCCACATCAAAAAGGCTATGGATGGCATTGGAAAAGCACACACTTTTTTTGCAGATTGATTTAAATTCATTCTCTAGTCATTGAACGATCTTGTACACATTCTTTTTATGAACAAATAAAAGCATTGTAGAGTTATTGAAGGAACACTTTGAGATAATGTACAGACAAAGGCTGGCCGATCGTCTAATAACCAAAGGAGGCCCATAGCCCCGCTGCTCATCAGGAGTCATACCATATGGGATCAGTTTCGTCCTGAGTCCCAGGCTTTTTTAAGTTGAATCCCTTACACTACATATATTGACTCTATTATGATTTATTTTATTTTCAACTGTGTGTGTGTGTAGGTGTGTGTGCACGCGCGCGTGCGTGTGTGCACATGCAAACATGTCCTCTCTCATTGGGCATGGATGGGGGAGGCCCAAAAGACAACTTTGTGGATTCTGCTGTCTCCTTCTACCATCACGTGTCTTCTGGGGATTGCATTTAGGTCATCAGGCTTGCACAAGTGCCTGTGACCACTGACTCACCTTGCTGGGCCTCTTGTCTTCGTCTTAATGGCTCGTTTACTTTGTTGATGGTGATACCTTTCCTTGAGTTCTGCATGATTGCAGAAAACATCAAATTAGGTTTTTCCAGCATCCGTCTACTCCAGTTTTGATCCTAGGAAGGCAAATGCTTTCAAGTGTCATAGGAAACCTTTTGATTTCAACATTTAACATTCTTGAGAACAAGAAATGATCTGATTTTAAGACCAAAATGACTTGCAAATGTCTTTAAAATATTCAACAAGATGTCTGGATGGTACACTGATCTCTCAAGTCTTATCCCACCCTATCCAGATTCTGACACAAGGCAAGAATCCGGGGATCACATGGAAGTATGCACTTCCCAAGGTCATGAACATAACTCAGCCAACCACAAAGAGGTACCAGTACACCTGGCGCACGGTGCAGTCTGACTGCTCAGTCTCCTGTGGGGGAGGTAAGCGATTTCCTACCTCTGCCTCCCAGCTCATCTCAGCTTACAGATTTTATCCAGTCTGTAGAGGGACACTGTGAACTCTGGGGAACCCCAATGCAGTTTAGATCTGTGTCTCCGGAAAACAAACTTTTGTTAGCTGAGGAGAGCAGCTGACTGCCAATCATTAAAGCGAGGGTGACATTTGAATCATGTCTCAAATGCTGTTTGAAGGAAAGTCATATAAATGAAAAACAAAGAACAATTCCAAGACAAGGTGGCATTTTCTGTCTGAGGAGCTAAACATGAGTATTTACAGAACATTTTGTGCCTCTGATGGGAAGTGTTGAACACTTGGAACCAGGCTGTACAGTTCTGCTAAAACAAATGTTTACATAAACCAGGGTCCTAGCCGGTAGGTGTAAATGAATATTCAGAGTTTAACTTGTTGCCTATACAGGCATCACTTGGGTATAGAAACAGAAGATGCTTCATGGTAAAGTAGAATATTAGGGTTTTCACATATAATTCACTAGTGGCTTAATTATTTTTATGTACAAGTGTTTGCCTATCTGTTTGCATGTATATCACATATGTGCAGTACCCACAGAGGGCAAAAAGGGACATCAGAACTCCCTGGAACTGGCATTGCAGATGGCTGTGAGCTGTTGAATGGATGCCTGAAATCTAACCCTGATCCTCTAGACTAGAGGCAAGAGCAGCAAGTGATCTTAACTGCTGAGCATCTCTTCAGCCCCCTCCCTAGTGGTTTATGGATAGAAATGTTTTCCATTAGATCTGTACAATTTATGTTAAAGCTTCCTGGGGTGTTTCATTTCATAGTTACTCTGTTTTGAATAGTATTTATCGCTTGATGGATCTAGAATCCACTTGAAAATGAAAAACATATATGAAAATTACTGAAGTATAAAAATCTATTATCTTGGGGATAAATGATTTGAATTTAAGTGGGTTGTAACTGTGTCCCAAGGAACTATTTCACAAAAATACTTGGATGCAGTGTCTTCAATAGGATACCAGAACACTGATCAATCCCAAACTAAGTATTAAGTGGGTTATCTGCATTTCTCACTGTGTAACCTCTGGCCTCTCACTAGGTTACATCAGCATCAAGGCCATTTGCTTACGAGATCCAAACACTCAAGTCAACTCCTCGTTCTGCAGTGTCAGAACCAAGCCAGCAACAGAACCCAAGACATGCAATGCTTTCTCCTGCCCAGCCTAGTAAGTCATCTGCAAATGTCTCCTTGTTTGTACATGTGCCCAACATCTTTGTCACTGTT
The DNA here is from genome assembly GCF_007827085.1 of Peromyscus californicus insignis. Lineage (NCBI taxonomy): Eukaryota > Metazoa > Chordata > Mammalia > Rodentia > Cricetidae > Peromyscus > Peromyscus californicus. The sequence continues at coordinate 97,205,306 of NW_026294606.1, forward strand.
GGGCAACAGTGAAAAGCCCCTGTTCGTATGTCTGATGGGAAGGGATTAAAAAGTAAACACAATGTTTAATATAAAAATAGGGAAAAGAAAATGATTGAAATTGAATCATAGGACCTAAAAATATGTATTTGCCTTAGACACTCTCATTTTGCTATAGAGGCTTGAGATGTAACAATGTCTTTTTTTTTTTTTCTAGCAGTAGTAAGACTTGAATCTAGGGCCTCATGCTTGCTAAGCAAGTGCTCTATCACCCAGCAAGCACCACAGCCCCGCCCCACCCCCTTTTTAACTTTTGAAGAAACCACCCTCTTTTCAGAATGGAATCAAACAGATATTTAAATGACACTCAATCTTATATTAGTTAAATTTCAATGTGGCTGTATGCTTAACTTTTACATCGGTCATCCAAGAATGTAAGGATAATAATAATGCAGACCGTGAAACCTCAAATGCAAATTGCATAGTAGTAAGATACCAACTAGAGACGTGAAAGCCAAGTGGTGACGCCCCCACTGATGACTGTCGCTCTGGGCACTCAGTGGGTTTGTTCTCAGACTCATTTTAGCCACGCCACTGTAGGAAGATGAGTCTAAGCAAGTTCCCTGGCCAACTGGAGTCGGCTCTTGGTGATTTATCTTAGGCCAAATGTATTTATATAAAGCAGTAGTGAAGTCACCAGGGTTCAGGTCATTTTAATAAGTAGTACTGACTTTGTGGTAACACAGTTGTGTGTGTGTGTGTGTGTGTGTGTGTGCGCTCGCGTGTGGGTGCATGAATGAACTAAGAGATATTTAAGCGTATAAACTAATATTTCATTTTCTCATAATTGTTTGGGGTTTCAGATACCCACTAGTCCTGTCTGTCCAGTTTCTTTCTGAGATTCTGAAGCTAACTGAACCATGATACAAAGAGAAGAAAGAAATAGGGCATGGGGGGGGGGGGGGACTTCTGTGGATTTTCCTCTTTTTCCATGAAATGAACAGTTCTAAGAATTACCTCAGTGGCCTTAGGATGCAATGAACAGAAAGTGTTCTTGATTCTCATAGGCTTGTCTGATCTTTAGGTAATAGCTATGTGTAGTAATCTTCAGGTAGTAGTATGTGTACTAATGTGTACACACAGTATCACAACACTTGATTGGCAAGGTGACAGTTTCTGATTTCAGGACTTTTTCCTATCACTGGTTAAACCACCCAGCACAAGACAGGGACTCTTTCATTTGTACACCTGTGTAAGAGCATACTGAGGTCATCCACAACTTCTAGATTCCCCTGAGGACTGTGTGCAGGGCTGACTGATGTTTTATGAAGAATAAGTTTATCTGGGATCAGAACGGCCCCTTGCAGGGTCTGCAGAGTGAAGCTGGTGTCCTGGGTGGGCTCTTCTGCTTTATCCCTTTGTTCTCCACCCTCACTCAGTGTCTGCATATTCAATTCAGAGAACGGACACTCTCAAGGACTGTTCTTCCCCAAGGATAGACTAGAAAGAAGAATCTCAACTGAGAACCATAAGGACAAAGGAATTACCAGATCTATCTAACTCTTTACTTCCACGTGTATCCACCCTGTCCTAAGGACTCACTGTTTGTCAGGCTCTGAGCTGAGAAGTGCAATGTGGAAGTGACAGCATGTGGTCCCATCATTCCTTGCATGGCGGAATGGAAATGATGGATAAGCACAGAAGGACTGAGATGCAAAGCCTGGTGCTATAAAATATCAGGTATTAAAAATCAGTAAGGGATCAGATGGACCACCTGGGGTCCGAACTTCTCAAGAAGTGGATGACAAGAGAGCCAGGTAGAAATGTAGCCTGGGAATCAAATGTGGAAGGCCAGGAGTGCCACCCCCAAGTGTCCGTGTGATGCTCTTTCTAGTACACGTACCAACTTGTCATATTTGTCACATTAGGAGAGAAACTTGAATTTGATAGAAAAACACAATTTGGGGAGTAGAGGCAAATGATGAAACTAGTAATTTCAAAGTATGTTTTCTAAAATCTTGTAAGGTGTAAAAAATGTATAAATATGAGAAATTATTTGATAGATTGTCTTTGACTGAAAATAGGATGGTCTGGATTTTGTGGTATTTTTTAGAACACATATAATCTAACACTCTTGTGTTAATTCTATAGACTTAAGGGCTTTAATTTCACACACAAAGCTTATGGCAGAAACCAGAGAAAGGGGAGAAATAAGATTAAGCAAGGTGATGAAATTCTTGAGGTCTAACCAGAACACTAGGCTACTTTGCTCTTATTTTCTAAAATAATCAATACTTAGCATATTTATATTCAAGGTAATTGTAGACATCATTGCTGTGAGTCAAATGTGTAGCAGCTATACCTGGAGGCCTTTATTTTAATGTTATATCTGTAAGTCATACAATTTCAATCAGTCAGAAATAATTCTTGCAAAGGATTCATAGTTCTGGAAAACTGTGTCTGGTGATCTTTAGATAAATGGCATGAAGTTAGATCTCTGACCTATCAGTAAATTGTAAGACCAACTAGAGAAGGAGTGTGGGGAACTGCCACTTAGAAATAGTCTCTCCTGCAAGTCTCCTCTGGGCACTGTCCCTCTCCTATGGAGACACCTGCCTTCCCATGCTACTCACTCTTCCACTAGCCTTGTGGTTATGTCACAGTACTTATCAGAAAACCTTGTCTTGATTCACATACCCACAGTTTCAGTGTGTCATAGGCTTCCTTATGGCAAGAATGTGGTCTTATTCATCTTTCCAACTGGGTCCCTGACACATAGTTAAAAGCTCAGTAAATTTGTTTGGATGAATTGCTCAGAAAGTAAAATACATTTCTTTCCATGTAGAAGGCTAGAATGTATTTTTACCAGAACCTGTGGTGATTAAATGTGTCTCCTTATAGCTGCCCCCACCAATGGATGTGTATGTGATTCAACATTCATAAAAGAACAGTTGGTGGGAGTTGCCCTGGTTGGTTATAAAATGAATCAGAGGGTTTTCCTGAGTAGTTAATCTTTCTCAGTAGCTGCTTGAGAAGTAGTACTACAAAGCTTTGATTCCACAGGAAGTAATTTTGGGTCTCCCTGAAAGTTGGTTGCCAGGTGAATGGAGTGTATGTAGCAAGTCCTGTGCCGGGGGCCAGCAAAGCAGGAAGATACGGTGCGTGCAGAAGAAGCCCTTCCAGAAGGAGGAAGCTGTGCTGCATTCTCTCTGTCCAGTGAGCACACCCACTCAGGTTCAAGTATGCAACAGCCATGCCTGCCCTCCAGAGTGGAGCCCTGGGCCCTGGTCTCAGGTAACTAGCACCGCTTTGGAAGTCCAAGTACTAGTCTTGGACTGCATGAAAAACCAAGGTGGTGGAAATACAGGTGACTTGGCCTCCTGAGAGGTGCTCAGCTATGTTCATCTTCATAGTGAATTAATGAGGCGGTGCCTGGGAATCATCATTTCAGCAAGTACCTTTTTAATGGTTCTTATGTGACCTGAAGTTTTGAACCTCTTATACCAGAGCTTGGACTCTTCCTTAGTGGCCCAGAAATAAGCATGGAGACCATTTAGGAGAGTCTATAAATGTAGCTAGAAAGGGATTGGAACATGGTCCTGACTACGGAGAGATGGATCTAAGGGTACAGGCACTTGTCACCAGGCACAACCACCTGAGATCAAGCCCTGGGACCCACACAATTCCAGCAAGTCATCTGCTGACCGCTACACCCAGAGAATAAATAAATAAATAAATAAATAAATAAATAAATAAATAAATAAATAAATAAGATGAAAAGAACAAGATAAAGGGAAAAACTTTAGTGGCAAAGCTATAGTGCTAAAAGAATGCAAAAGAACCGGGCACCAAGTTTGCAGTAGTTGCAAGGCATCATGGGGCCAGAAGAAGCATAGAATAGGAATTTGCATGCTGAGCACAACTCATACATGTCCTGTAACTCATATGGTCTCTTCCGGGAGTATGTTCATCTCAGAGGCATCCTGGAAGTGAAGGGGCCATATTGGCATCTGGAGCACAGAGGCAAATGGCCTCCAGGGCACAAACAGTTCCCCAAAACACAAGTTAAGTGCCAGGGTTTTCCTGCCTTCAGAGTCTTACCTTAGCCTGTGTGGGTGGATAGTATAAGGCATATCGCCTGTACCAGGATGCTATTAGTGGCAAATGGCCCCGTCTGTCATCATTCCCTTAGAGTCTATTCTCTACCAAAGGAAGTCTATCTCTTACTAAGTTTAACAACGCACTACCAAATCCCCAGAAAAGGTGAGGGGAATATTTTTACTCAAATTGAGACTATATTTGTTAGGAAATAAGGGTCCAGGAGTAGGTAGGGATACTTTTAACGTGGTAATGGATATTTGCAAAAAATAAATATATTTGTTTATAGCGGGGGTAAGTCTAAGTCGGATCTGTTGTGGTCAATCTTTCTTTGCAATTGAGAATTGCAAATGGAGAATTCAAAAGGCAGATGAAGCCACATGTGTGTGATGGGCATGGACCAAAGTAAATGGGGACTACAGAGTGTCCAGCACATCTTAAAGTACTCCAAATTTCACATTTTGAAAGTTTTTCTCCTTTTAAAGCTTAATTGTAAAAACCAGATCTATCTTGAGTAGTTTCATGATGAACATGAAAGAAAATTTGTTTCTACAAGCTACTCAGCTCTTAGACATGGGTCACAGCAACTAATCGATTCATTCTGCTGCAATCAATGTACACAGTTTTCTCTTATGAAAAATAATTGCAAACAAAATTAAGATTTTTATTAACTTTTCAGGAATTATATATAAAAGAATGAGGATAGGTTCCATGGTTTATTCCCAAGGTTGGGCATCAGACTCACATACCAGCTCATATTTGTTTCTTAGCAGCTAAGTACTTTGGCCTTAGTTTTTAGATGTTTCTTTTGAATAGGATGATAGCAATGAACTCAGAAGGTTGATGGGCAGTTGTGTGATGCAGACTCCAATTTACAATCTAGTCTATCACATTGAACATATTACAAAGTTCCTGCTGTCCACAATGTGCTGATCATGATATTGTCTCCTTTAAGATTGTGGACACTGATGAATGAGAATTGACAGCGGTCCTATAAATCCATGTAGGACTATGCCCCAGTCTATTGTTTAGGTACTAGTGGCCACATCATTTGATCCTTCTTCTGAGAAGAAAAGAAGACCACAAGTATCAACATGGGGATATAGCCCTCCAAGACAATCCCTGTGTGGAGCCAGAGTTCTCTAAGAAATTTTGACAAGTTTTTAGCTGTTCCTGGGATGATTCTTTGACATCTTATCTAGTTCATAGAATTCTCAGGAAAGCAAAAAAAATAAAAAAAATAAAAAAAGAAAGTTCTTAGAAAAAAGAAAATTGCCCAGAGTAAAGATTTACTCAGACATGTTTGATAAGTGCCGTGTTAGCACCATGCCCAAAGAACATTCTTATGAGGTGAGGATCTCACTCTTTTGATACTGTTGTACATATCCATATTGAGTGTGTACATATTCCTGCTTTGCTCCCTGTGTTGCCCCAGGAATATACCTTAGACCAAGGTTATGGAAGAGAGAGGAAGTCAAGTTTGGATACAACATATCCGGTGTCTGTAAAACCCTTTGCTTCATGATGAGCATAGTTCATCTTCAACCTGGGGGATGAAGCAGCCGCCGCTGGGTATTCAGATGTTTGAAGTGGAAGCTAAAATATCCCACTTCAGCTTCTGAGGAGTGGGGAGTTTGAGCCAAGGAATGAAAATGATTGAGACAGAACCACTTTTGCATGAATAACTGCCTGTCTTTGATTTTACCTGTCTCTTCCTTGGTTAGATCTGCTCTAACACTGTGTTACATTAGAGGGAGAGAGGCATCTGAAAGAGAGCAGACTGTTTTAAACTACTGTGTAATGTATAGGATATTAGTGAAAGGAACGTGTCAGTGCATCAGTTATAAATGTATTCTCCGTGTTTACCCAAACGAAATCCTTCTGAGGTGGATGCAAATGGCGCCTTTTCTTCTTCTCAAGTGTTCCAAGACCTGTGGACGAGGAGTGAGGAGACGTGAGGTCCTTTGTAAAAACTCTGCCTCAGAGACGCTCTCAGAGAACCTGTGTTCTGGCAGCCCCAGACCTGAGACACAGGAGGGCTGTGTGCTGGGACGATGCCCCAAAAACAACCGGCTCCAGTGGATCACCTCTTCATGGAGTGAGGTATGAGTTTAGGGACACAACTGGGGGGTTATTTTCATAAATGCTCCTTCACTCACTGGCACCCACATGGTTCCTTTCTGTACATACATGTGCCAGGTGCCTACTTACTGCTGTTTCTTTATATTGTTTCCATGTTTAGAAAATGGAGAGAGATAAGCATTGGTGCTCCACTTGCCTTTTCTTTTATTTCAGTCCAGGACCCCAACCCATGTGCTAGTAGCACCCACATTTAGAGTGGATCTTCCCATTTCACTTAAACCACCCTGGAAATTTCAGGGGTGTGGTTCCTAGGTTATTTAAATCTGGTAAACCTGAAAATGAGCATCAACTAACCATAACAAGCTTGATGGCCACATATCTGTTCCTTCAATGCACTTCTCTTCTAGGTGAGAAGCACTGGCCCATGTCATGAATGAAATCCAACAGTAGGCCCCTGTCTCCTCTCAATCCTTTTATAAAAGCATTATCACAAAAATAACCAAGTGAAAAACGTGCCCTCCTTGCAATCAGCCATCAATATGTACTGTGAGGGTAATGTTGGGCTAGCATCCCTTTATTCATCTTTACAATGGAGCCAACACATTACCTTCATAGTTTAAAATATTTATACTGATGCACTGACACGTTCATTTCATCAGTACCCCATACATTACACAGTAGTTTCAAGCAGTCTGTTCTCTTTCAGACGCCTCTTTTTCCCTCTAGTGTAGCACAGTGTTAGAGCAGATCTAACCAAGAAAGGTAAAATCAAAGACAGGCAGTTATTCATGCAAAAGTGGTTCTGTCTCAATTATTTTTCACTTCTTGGTTCAAACTCCTTACTCTTCAGAGAGGTCTCAAGTAGTCCTGGTCATTCCAATACTGCCCCAGCTCTGGTCCTTCAGCCAGAAGGATGGAGGATGATGAGAAATCAAGAGTATTTTCAACTATTACTATATAATGCATGGGGCATTGAGAAAGTGAGTAAGTCAGCGGCCTGCATCCCACACATCTATATGGCACCTCATCCCTGATGAACAGGGATTTCTCTTTGTAACTCAGAGAGGAGAAGATCACTTCGATGCTCTGGCCTTTGATTTCCTCGTCTGTAACAGGAGGGACCTGGCTGCTGTATTGTGTAGTTGACACTGAATGAACACACAGCTCAGTAGATTTGACTGTGGAACCCTGCACTCTTATACCTCTTTTCTGGGCTCCTAGTGTTCTGCAACCTGTGGTTTGGGTGTGAGGAAGAGAGAGCTGAAGTGCAGTGAGAAGACCTTGCAGGGGAAACTGATAACATTCCCAGAGCGGAGATGCCGCAACATTAAGAAGCCAAACCTGGAACTGGAAGAAACCTGCAACAGAAGGGCTTGCCCTGTGTACAGTATGGTGGCAGGGTGGTATTCCTCACCATGGCAACAGGTGGGTGCATGCAGATTTAGGAAGCAGATGTTCAAGTGAGATGTAGCACAGGAGCACTGTTCTCAGTCCATCAACAGTTGTCTCACTGTATAGAGTTGGGACGGTTGGCATTGGTCAACCCATTCCACCCTCTATATGAGCTTTGGCAGGTTTCAAGTACAATCTGGCACACAGTTTTTAGGCCTAGAAAATTGGAATAAGTAAAGTATTGAACAGGAAGCCTGTGACATTGTGCTCATATTGGTTGTTGCCACTCTTGAAACTATCATTTTGGGGACACTGCTCTCCATCCCTGACCCCTGGTTGTCAGAGCATGTTTCTGAAGGACACACAAGAACTAAATTTTGCCAACCCCTGCTTGTGTTTTCTGTTAATGCTCTTCATGGATTTTCTCATTTCCTGGCAACTTCAGAGTCAGACAAGTTGATGGCAGTCATACACCTACATTTGAGTGCTTGGATAATTCCTAAATGCATCTTCTGTCTGCCAAAACTTTCTTTTTCCTCCCCAATACGAGGATATACAGTGATCATATTGCACAAAATGGTGTTCTCCTCTGTCTGCTGTCCATTCTAAAGCAAAACATCTATGATCTAGTTAAAGGGTTGCCTTTTCCCCTGACATTTCCATTCTTTTTTTTTTTAACATTATTTTAAGCTGCTTGGCCATTAGCTCAGGCCTATCATTGTCTAGCTCTTACTCTTATATTTAGCCCATTTCTATTAATCTATACTTTGCCATGTGGCTCGTGGTTTACCAGTACCTTACGTATTCCTTGTCCTGGCGGCGACCCCAGGCAGTCTCTCTCTTCCCTTCCTGTTTCCTCAGTTCTCTCTCTGTTAGTCCCACCTATACTTCCTGTCTGGCTATTGGCCAATCAGTGTTTATTTATACAGAGCGATATCCACAGCACTTCCCCTTTTCTTCTTTTTCAAAAAGGAAAGTTTTAACTTTAACATAGTAAAATTACAGATAACAAAACAATTACCAAGCAAGAATTACAGTTATAATATGTAGTCTATTTATAATAACTAGTCTATTTCTGAGACTTGATGGCTCCCAGAGCTGGCGGAAAAAATGTACCACCGCCATGTTGGGAAGCTGAAGTGTGCGGAGCCAGCAGTCACAGCGACATTTCCATTCTTTTGTTAAAGATCCATCTGCCTTTCATGTAGCCCTTGGGGACAAAAAGAAACTTGCAGCCTAGATTCTGCTTAATTGGACAGTGAAATCCCCTGGTTGTTAGGTACTATGCTACCTCAGAATCTAGTTAGGTACCATCCCAAAGTGTCTCTGGTTTGTTCATCCTTTATAGCCCTTGCTTCAAGCTACCCCCATCCATTCTGGCATCTGGCTGAGATTGCCTAGACTTCTTCTCCTCCATCCCTGACCGTGTCTGAATGTGTTTCTGTGGTTTTGAGGCTGCTTCTGGAGCCTACCTCTTTATGGTCCCCTTAACTGGAGATGCACTTTCAGGTGCAATAGCATTTGCCCAAGGCTCTTCTGATAGACCACACAGCTCACACAGAATTGAATAGACTTGGACTGTATGCCTAGACCTAGCTGCAGACTGCGACATCCACAGGCATCTTGGTCATGAGTATCACACTTCCTTCTGTTTGATGCTACTGACCTCCGAGAGGACACTGTCCAGCTGAGCAGGTATAACTCCTTCCTCTCTCCCTCCTTGCAGTGCACGGTAACCTGTGGGGGAGGGGTCCAGACCCGATCTGTCCACTGTGTGCAGCAAGGCCGCCCTTCCTCAAGTTGTTTGCTCCATCAGAAGCCTCCGGTGCTCAGAGCCTGCAATACAAACTTCTGCCCAGCTCCTGAAAAGAGAGGTAAAGGATTCCATGTCCCACCGATTTCACCAGTTTTAGGAGAGCGTTTCCACAGCTCGTTATAATCAGTTGTGCCGCTTCTATGTTACATGACTCTATGGTATCCTGGTCCCATCAGCATCCATGGGACTGTATTCTTAGGCTTGTACAAGGCCAAATCTGAGGCTGTCCCTGTCAATACCGTATTGTTTGCATGATCTGAAGGCAACATTTCATTCAATAAAATTTTTCAGCTATTCATTCCTGGGAAATGGTCATGTAACCATTCTCCCTTTTTAAGACAAAGTATTTGGAGGCTGGAGATGTGGCTCAGTTGGTAGCGTGCTTGCCTAGCATGCATGAATTCCTGGGTTCAATCCCCAGCATGATATAAAACTATGCATAGTTGTGCACACCTGTAACTCTAGCATTTAGGAGGTAAAGTCAGGAGAATTGTAAGTTCAGTCAGAGCCGGGCAGTGGTGGCACATGCCTTTAATCCCAGTACTTGGGAGGCAGAGGCAGGAGGATCTCTTTGAGTTTGAGGCCAGCCTGGTCTACAGAGGGAGTTCCAGGACAGGCTCCAAAGTTACACAGAGAAGCCCTGCCTCAAAAAACCTAAAAATAAATAAATAGTTCAGTCAGTTTTGGCTACATAGTTGAGGTCAGCCTGGGCTACATGAGACCCTCCCTCAAAAATGTGATTTTTGCTAATCAGTGGAAGTATAAAAGTAAATAAACATTGCCCTAGAGGAGCTCACATTTTAATAGGTAAGACACAGAACTTACAACCAATTAAAATGACTCTGCATTGTCCTGTTGTTTTAGTTGGTACAAGCGTAGGACAGTGGGTGCTGATGGGTAATCTAGAATCATGCTTAGAAATCTAGGCAATTTAAAGTAATCTAGCAAACACCAAGAGTATCTCTCAGTCAGATCAGATTTCATCATGCTAAAGAGTCTTTCTCCAGCACCCAGCTGCTGGGGTTTCTATTGTTTTTAATCCAGGCACAGATTTCCCCAAGCCTGCCTAATCTCTCAGCCCACTTTTTCCAATTTGTGGTGAATAATATCTGGCGCTGTTAGTTATCCCCTTTCTCTCCCTTGCCACTCCAACTGCATCACTTCCCATCTGGCTGCATGGTCAGGGCATCGGTTTCTTCCCTATTTTCCTGTGTTATCCTGTGTGACTGTAATGTAGGGATTGCTGAAGCAGGATCATCTCTGATCAACACTGGGTTTCTACATAGAGGATAATTAGTATTTTAAAGTGATGGGGCATATTCTGCCAGACCTCTTCTCCCTCCTGTCCATCTCTATAGCCAGACTACCTTAGTGCTCTGGTCAGTCCCGGGAACATCTCTCAGACAGGCACAGGAGAGAGGAGATCATGTTAGTCTCTGTTTTCCCAGTGTCTGATACTCACCTGGCTCACAATATCTGCTGAGTATGTAGTAGATGGAAGCTGGTGAGTCCAGTGTGGTGAAGCCCTCTCTTTCATTCATATCAAGGTCACTAAGAACTCATCATGTATCCCCAGGGCTCTTGTTTAGGAATAAAAGAATACAACAAAACAGGGTTCTATCCTGAGGCTATAAGGATCTCAGAGCCTTGAGGGACCACAACAAATTCCCACCTTGAGAAAGAGGTGGGGAAATCAGGCCTGACAGAATGGTCAAGCCAGACCCCAGAATGGAAGTAACTTTTGAAAAGGACCTCCAGGAAGTAAGGAAGGTGGATCTCGTATGTGCTCAGCAGAAGAAAGGGCAAATGCAAAGGAACAGCAAGATACTTAGATTAGGAGCACAGTTGACTGCATAAGCACAAACCAAATGTGGTATAGGGGCCTCATTAGTCATCACAGAGACATCAGATTTCAATGGATAAGGTGGAGAAACATGTGAGATCATGACAATGGGTCCCCTGGAGCAGAATGAGAACAGGATCTCCTCATGGAGAGGTGGCAGCTGCATCCAAGGAAAGATGGAAGAGTCTCTTTTACAGGGAGGTAGTAAGGGGAAGGAAGCTGGGCAGATCTGGAAGACTGGGCCAATGGTGCTTGCTGCTTTTTGCAAGCAGAAAGTGAGGCAAAGAGAGCGGGGTCTACAATTAGCCTCCACAGTGTAAGCCACATGCCTGCTTCATATCTCAGATAACCAGCCATCCATAACTGTTCTTACCAGCAAAGAGGGTACCACACACTCATAACATGCTGACCCTCCTCAGCTCTGCCTCTTGGCTTACATGAAGCCCAGGGTCCCTGATGTAAGCTTTTGGTAAAATGCTATTCTATTCATAGGAGAGATGGCTCAGTGCTTAAAAGCACTGGCTGCTCTTCCACAGGATCAGATTCAATTCCCAGCACTCACATGGCAGTTCATAACCATCTGTAACTCCAGTTCCAGGGAATCTGATGCCTTCTGGCCTCTATGGGCATTGCATGCATGTGGTGCATAAATATACATGTAGATAGAGCACCCACACACATAATATATTTTTTTAAATGTTTTAGAGAAGTGAGAGTTGATACAATAGTGAGGTTAGTCAGGGAATGATAGTATATGCCTATAATCACAACACTTAGGAGGCAGAGGCAGAAGCATAACCACAAGTTCAAGGCTACCCTGGGTATATAGCAGGACCTTCTCTCAAAGGACCACAAAAATAAGTGACCTCAAAGTTCCAGTAGTCTATATTATCTTGCAAAACTTCCATTGTACCAACAGAATAATCTAGAATGTCTAGAAATATAAATATAAATAGCATGCCTAAGGTACATGCTAACTGATCGTGGGCATCAGATACTAGATATGTTTATAATGTATGTGCATAAGTGTATTACATACATATAAATTAGGCAAATGGAATGTAGCTAGCTCTTCATCTTAATGTCTGACTTGAATCTTGAACCCAGCATATCTCAAACCAGCTTTCTGGTGCCCAATCTCTGACCTATAGAAGTGCTCATTTCAGGGGATTAAACTCCATCCTTCTGTATACTTGATTTAAAAATACTGTTGTAACTATTATTTCTCTCACATCATTTACCAAGTCTCTGCTGAGGATAACATTTACAAGTTATCTGCACTGCTGTCAGAGAGAGAGAGAGAGAGAGAGAGAGAGAGAGAGAGAGAGAGAGAGAGAGAGAGAGAGAGAGAGAGAGTCTAGAAATCATTGGAAGGAAAACTAGAAATCATTGGAAGGAAAAATAATATCCCACTCATTTTTAAACCTAAGTTCCTATGCTATATGGCTTAATTTTATTATTTTAGCCACTGTGGTTATTTTTTCCAAAAATATTTTCTTTAGCTAGCACATGTCTTTCTGTTGCACTGGTGGACAGGACTTGACCACTTGCATTTCTGTTGTGCTGGTGGACAGGACTTACTAAATGCAAAACTAAACTTTTGCAACCAGGAGCTCATTGTTCAGTGTGCATCTCGATACATGTAAAGAGGAGCATGATGATCAAACCAGTGTGGAGTGATGATAGTGTTCTAAGAGTAAAAATAGTTGATAAGTTTTTAAAAATATTTATCTAGCAACTACTTTGTGTCTGGCACTATTTTAAGTATTGGGAAGAAACCAATGAAGAGTGGAGACCAAGAACCTGCTCTCAAAGATTTTGTACTGTAGAGGACAGAGACTGTGGGAGCCCGTTCTCGGGATCCTCGTGGCTTTACCCAGCATGTCCACATAGAGGATGATTAGGACCACGGGCCTGAGTGCAAGTGTCTGAGATGGTCTGCACTTGGCTGTGCTGGGGGAGGAGGTCTTTTGCTCCACCCCTTGGCGTCTCTATAAAAACCCTGAGGCAGAGACAGTTGGGGCCCATTGGAATAGGTTCCAGGCCCTCTCGAGGCTATCCTTTATTTTCTATCTGTTTATCTCCGCGATATTCTCCGCAATAAATCCTTCTATATAATATTTCCTGCTGCTCGCACTCAAGAAAACTCTGGGGAACTGTGGGGGTGGTTGGGTAAACGCCCCACAAGAGACTAAGCAACCACATGGTATAATGAAGATGGATAAAGCAAGGAAGATAGTGAGGACCCTCCCTGGAAGGCCAAGGAGTAGGCTGGTTTGTTGAGTGGCAGAGGAGAGAAGAAACTAACCTGGAATTTTAGGGAAAGTCTGCCGGGTGGTGAATTGGGAAAATGGTAGACAGAGATCACCAGTGCTTCTGGGATCAGCAAGGGGGCTAGTGTGACTGGGTTGGGGAAGAAAGGAGAAGATGAGGCCAGGAAGTCAGACTTCACATCCTAAAGCTCAGCCTCCACAGGGATCACCATACCTTCGAGTGTGGAGGGATGAGAAGGAAGGCCCTAAGTAAGAGGCATGACAGGAACTGGTTTGTGTCAGAAAAGGATTCCTGGGAATGACTGTGATATATAAAAGGGCATGAAAAGGGGAATTCTGGGTACAAGAACCCAGGACCAAAGAAACTACAGGCAGGTGAGTCACAGAAAGTCCAAGCCAGGGCCCATACAAGAAGAGTCAGGAGAACTGTGGGTCTTTATTGTGCACGCAAAGGCAAGAAGAAAGTAACTAAAAGGAAGATGCTCCTTGGAAAGGTACTGCCCTGGGACCTCATGTTCATGCTAACTGCCAGGCTATATGCAGGCAATCATGATCTCCTACTGGCTATGACTTCTTTTCTAACACTGGTCCCCTATTTAAATTCTGCTAACAGATACAGTCCCTTTCGGAATATTAAGCCTGCCCAAGCAAAGTCCAAATGTATCATGGGCAGAACACACAGAGGGACAAGGAGGTGGGCCTAGATCTCTGTTCCATAGGCCCTCATCTTAGTAAGAAGGCCAAAGTCCTAGCTGATGTACTAAATGCTTTTTGTCCTTTCAGATGACCCATCCTGTGTCGATTTCTTCAGCTGGTGTCATCTGGTCCCTCAGCACGGGGTCTGCAACCACAAATTTTATGGAAAACAGTGTTGTAGGTCATGCACAAAGAAGAGCTAGCTGATCCAGAGACCACGTACCTTCCTCAGACCAGGACCTTACCTGCCCATCTCCAGGTCTTTTGATCAAGACTACAAACCACACAGGAACTGCCACAGGGTTTGAAGAATGGATAGACAGCCACCAGCCTCCTTAGTCGACCCCTAGAAGCACATGGTACTCTGAAGCACTTGACAATGAGAAGTGATGACAAATCCAGCTTTAAAAAACAAAAAAAAAAAAAGCCTTCTCTTTGCACTGTCATTTGAAAGATGAGCTGCATCAGACTGAGACATGACAAGTTTTCATTTTGACCAAGTGAAAATCTTGTTGACTTTGGGATGGGTCTCCTCTCCACATACATACCCTTGAACATCAAAGGAGTCAAGGGCAAAGACATCTATTTTTTAAAAGGCCCTTGAAGGCTTCAGGTCAAAGACTGATACTCAGAGCCATCAAATACATGAATGGAACTCTTTGCCCAGCAGTTGCTTGGAATTTATAGTGTCAAAATCTGATAACAAACGGTGCTCAATGGGTGCTTGCTGCTGGACTGGCAAGCTGTATCTTATGTTTATTTTCTGTGTGTTGTTTATTGGGTTTCAAGTATATTCTGCCTTTAGAGAGTCTCCAAGACTGAAATTAACAACTTGAAACATATTCCCAGTAGCATTCTGGAAGCAGGGTCACATGGGCTATTTAAGATCTTCATGGAATTAAAACTCACACTTGAAGGGAAAAAAAAAACCCTCAAATCTTGATGCCCTTCATCTGACATCAACCTCATAACTTTTGGTGCTTATTGACTGGGAAAGAGGGAGGCTGGTGCCTGCTCTTTGGGAACAAGAACTGGTGACATGTTCATTTTTGGTAAAAATAGGCGCTAACTGGTAAAATAGCATGCTTGAAGGAGGGAAGCCTACCATTTATAATGCTCCATACATATTATCAGAATGCTTAGAAAATTAAAGGCTGCTTGTGGTTTTCGCCCACCAACTGACAAGTTTCAATTCACCCCAGGACTTGGTCAACAAGGAAAAAAATAAATAAAACACAGTGGCCAGAGAAAAATCCATCTGTCTTCTTGCTACATTAATAAATTACAACTCACCAAGACCCTTCCATGAATAACAGTACTTCACCATGTCTCAGATGAGATTTTTGGTCATCAGGAGCCAGCTGTTGATGGGCATTAACAAGCTTAAAATTGTTCTCAATTGGAAAAACACCATTCTGTTTGCCAAAGCCAGAGTAACTTATAAGACTGTGTTCCCCTGTAATTCTTTGAGAAGTGGTTCTACAGGGCATGTTTATATGATACTCCTCCATCTCCCCAGTTTCTTGGATGAATGTACACTCATTTTTACTGCTTCTCAGAGTCTCGGTTCAAACAGGGGTTTGCCAGCTCAGCAGAACCAGCTAGACAGTGGTCTGTTAAATTTAACAGCATTCCTTGTCCCCATCCTAGTGGGAATCATGAGTTCTTGGATGCCATGGAAGTGAAAAGTTGCCATGGAAGTGAAAAGTAACAGCTTGGCCTTCTTGGCTTGGCCCTTTGGTAGCCATTTTTATATGAGGAGAGAGAAAAAAAAATAATACCACACTACCATTCCCTTGCTCTCTGAAAAGTGGGAAGTTATTTGTCTTTATATAATTATCATTTTATTATTTTATGGGAAAGAATTAATTTATTAATAGCCTATTCTTATGTGTTCTCACTCGCTTCTTTGAGTAAGTGATATTCTGAGGGATAATGTTGAATAAAAAAAAACATGGATTATAGAGAAAAGTCAAAATATATGTGTAATATTTAATTATTTTATGTTTTATAATAAAGTATTCTGTTTCTTTATCTTTGAAACTTGTTAAATTCTTGAACAAGTTAGTGTGAAGTCAGTTATTTCCAAGTTAATTTAATTGCCTACCTGTTGATGGAGAACCTAAGCATAACTTCACTAAAGGGGGCAGGGAAGGGGTTAAGAAGGATTCGTCACTTTTGTGCATAAGGAAATAAACTGTCCAATGATGATGCATTTGGGCCAGTCATATGACTCTGCAGGTAAAGGCACTGCTGATGCCAATGCTGATGACCTGAGTTCAATCCCTGAAATCCACACTGTGGAAGGAGAAAATTGATTCCTGAAAATTGTCTTCTGACCTCCACACATGTGTCTTGACACATGCCTGTGTGCAGTTCCGAAAACATAAATAATAAATGTGAAACAAAACTTGAGTATCTCAAGACATGATGCATCTTAAGATAATGTGTTCTGCTGTACCGAGCAGATAAACATTGCATATGAAAATCATTGAAGATAAAGCCATTAAAGCTACTTTCTATTTGAAGGGCATTTTGGGAAAATATTTGTGCCAAAACCAAGGGGAGAGGAGAGGAAGCTGAGTATTTACAGGATGGGAAAGGACAGGGAGAAGGGGGGGGGGGGACCTTATTCAAACAGCATGAACTTTTAGGCTTTCAAAACTTTACCATCAGACTCATGAAGACTTTCTAGATAATGCACATCCAAATAACCTGAATATCTAGCATTTCCATTTATGATCACACACCAGGCATAGCTCTAAAATGTATTTAAGAATATAATGGTATATGAATTATTAATGTGTAGGAAAATAAAAATTATGGTTAAGAATGGAAAGTGAAAGCAAGAAAAAGCTATCTTTGTATCTTTTGGTAATGAAGTATGGTTAGAAGAGATTCATTAGGGTTTAATGGCTGCCAGGTCCTATGCACACTTTTATATACTTTACCTCATTTAATGCACACAACGGCTCAATTAGAGAGATATTAGTCCCTTTCAGGGGAGGCATCTGGGATTCTGAGAGATCACATATTTGGCCCTGAGGCAAATGGCCAGCTTGTGATGGGGTTGAGACTTGAACCCAGACCCCTTGGGGCTCTTCTGTCACAATCCTAGGAGACATAAAGAAAGCAAGGAACATGCAGGCCTTGGAATCATGGTCCCTGAGATGCATGTAAATAAGACTTCAGTGATAAATGACTTTAATGATGATGAACTATGGGCAGAGCTGGGGATTTAAGATGTGGAATCAGGGTGGAAGGTAATAAATTCCCGCTAAGCCCTTCTTTTCATCAGAGGATACTTGAAGACCTGTTGCATAGATATTGTGTAGTTAAAGACTCTATTCCCTACTAACAGCTTCTCTCTGGGATGATAATGTTTCCTGGACAATAGCATCAGAGTGTCTGGAGCCTGCAGCTCCCCAAGATCATCAGGATGGAGAGCAGGCATGCAGGAATGCTCTTGGCATTTACGACAGTGAGTGTGATGCTAAGAGCGGTTTATAGCATTCAGATCATAAAGGCCATTGCTGCAAATATCACAGGGAAATGGTCATTTGCTTGTGGGTTTCATGGCCTTATCTTCCTTAGCTTGAAAAATACAGAAACATGGACTGGAGAAGTTGCTCAGTGGTTAAGAATACATATGCTCTTGCTGAAGATGCAAGTTCAGTTTCTAACTCATGTTGAGCAGCTCAAAACCACTCAGCACTCAACTTGAGTACTCACACATACATACGCAACCACACAATAAAAAATAATACAATAATGCCAGTATGGTGGTCCATGTCTTTAACCTAGCACTCGAGAGGCAGAGGGAGGTAGATCTCTGTCAGTTTGAGAACACCCTGGTTTACATAGTAAGCTCCAGGCTGACCAGGATTATAAGTGAAACTGTGGCTTAATAATAATAATAATAATAATAATAATAATAATAATATCCTTTAAAAACACAAGAAGGGATCCTGTGTTCTGTCTGCTTTACCTTATCTTACCCTAAGCTCTTAATTCTCCAAAACCTTTGGTGGTCTACATTGGTATTAATGTTTCTCTTTGCTGTGACCAAATGCCTGCCAATAAGCAGATTACATGAGGAAAAGATTATTTCTCCTTACAGCTGGAGGGTCATGGTCTACCATGGTCGAGAAAGCATGGAAGCAAGCAGCTCCATGGTGATGGAAGCCTATGGTGGGTGTTTCTCGAAGCTCCTGAGGTTAGCAGAGATGAGACAGGAAGCTGAACCAGGCCATCCACATCAAGGCCCTTACTAGTGACTCACTTCCTTCAGTGAGGCTCCCCCATTCTAACAGTTCCACAGTCTCTCAGAACAGGGCCCCCAGCTGGAGACCAGCTGTTCATACATGAGCCTGGGGGGTAACAGTTCATATCCAAACCACAGCAGCCTCTATGCTCCTTTTCAATCTGTCACCCTTGTCTGCACATGATGGAGACTTCTACAGAGGCTCTGGATATGTTACTATCAAGCCTGTCACCCATAAAGCATCATCCTGAGTACCTCATAATAGCATTATGTATCACTTTACATTTTTTTCTATTTTTAAAGAGATTTTTCTATTTGTTTTACATATCAACCATGGATTCCCCTGTCCTCCCTCCTCCTACCCCCCCCCCCCCCCAGCCTTCTCCCCCAACCATTCCCACCTCCTCCATGGCAAGGTCTCCCCTGGGGAGTCTGCAGAGCCTGGTACATTCAGTTGAGGCAATTTCAAGCCTCTCCTCCCTGCACTAAGGCTGAGAAAAGTGTCTCAGCATAGGCACTAGGTTCCAAAAAGCTGGCTCATGCACTAAGGACAGGTCCTGGTCTCACTGCCTGGGGCCTCCCTAAACAGTTCAAGCTAAACAACTGTCTCACTTATTCAGAGGGCCTAGTCCAGTACCATGGGGACTCCTCAGCTATTGGTTCACAGTTTCACAGTTCATGTGTTTCCACTAGTTTGGCTAGTTGTTTCTGTACGTTTTCCAATCATAGTCTAGATATCTCTTGCTCATAGAATCCCTCCTCTCTCTAGTTGATTGGACTCCTGGAGCTCCGCCTGGGACTAGGCCATGGATCTCTGCATCTGCTTCCATCAGTCACTGGATGAGGGTTCTATCATGACAGTTAGGGTGTTCGGCCATCCAGTCACCAGAGTAGGTCAGCTCAGGCACCCTCTCGACCATTGCCAGTAGTCTATAGTGGAGTCATCTTTGTGGACTCCTGGGGACCTCTAGGACTCTGCTTCTTCTTATTCCCATGGTGTCTTCATTTATCATGGTATCTCTTTCCTTGTTCTCCCACTCTGTTCCTGATCGAGCTAGGACCTCCCGCTCTCCTAAGCTCTCTTTCCCTTGACCCTTGCCCTCCATTACCACCATCCCCCGACCCCCAGTTTGCTCATGTAGATCTCATTCATTTCTCCATCACTGGGCGATCCCTGTGTCTTTCCTAGGGTCCTCTTTACTAGCCAGCCTCCCTAGAGCTGTGAGTTGCAGTCTGGTTATCATTTGTAATAGCCAGAACCTGGAAACAACCTAGATGCCCTTCAACTGAAGAATGGATAAAGAAAATGTGATACATATACACAATGGAGTACTACTCAGCAGAGAAAAACAATGACATCATGAGGTTTGCAGGCAAATGGATGGAATTAGAAAATATCATCCTGAGTGAGGTAACCCAGACTCAGAAAGACAAACATGGTATGTACTCACTCATAAGTAGATACCAGATGTAAATCACTTTATATTTTATCCATTTATATAAAAATTATTTTCTCAGAAGAAAGTGTTTTAAAAGGCAAATATTTTATAACTCCTCCAAATGGAAAATCTATATTACATGGTATAAACAGATACAGCTAGTCAACAACAACAACAAAAAAAAACCTTGGTGGCTAGGGAGATGGCTCAGTGGTTGAAAGCACTTGATGTTCTGTAGTGGGTAGCTGTTCCAGCTTTGACCTTGAAACACTGCCCCTAGAGTGACAGCAGGTAACTGCCACACCTGCCTATGACCTGCCACTGGGGCATGGCTGAGAGGGAGCCCCTTAAGACTCGAGGTGCTTATGGGCTGGGCTCTTCTGGATACCTCATGGTCCTGGAAGCTGGATGAGAGACCAAGCCAGAGTTCTCCGCTGGATGGTACCTCATCTCTCCTGGATCCTGTAACCAACCCCTATTGGCTGTAAGTTACCCCAGAAATAAACTTCTCTTGATTACTAGATGAATTATGTAGAATTGCCAAATTAATCACAGTTACAATGTTCTTCTAGAGAGCCTGAGTTCCGTTCCCAGCATCCACATCTATTGGCTCATAATCTAACTTCAGTTCCAGGGGATCTGATGCCCTCTTCTAGCCTCTATAGGACACCTGAACACATCACACACATACACACACACACACACACACACACACACACACACACACACACGTGTGCACACACAGACAAACACATGTATACACACACACTAAAACAAATATATATATATATATATATATATATATATATATATATATATATATATAAATCCTGATGGGGCTATGGGTGTGGCTTAGCGGCAGAGCTTTTGCCTAGCATGTTTGAGGTTCCATGCCCAGCCCAGAAAAAAATTCCTGATTAATATATATATTTAACATATTATTTAAAAAACATGCCATATAACTGGCTTATAAATTACTATCTGAAAACAAGAACTCCTCAATGAGGATTGAAATGTTCATAGTTCCTAAAAAATGTATGGTTCTGTATCTGTATCATCAATACAGAATAAAGATGAAATATTCTATTGAGATAATACTGAATGCCAATTTCCATTGTACAGAGAAAGGGCAAATGATACCCATATTATTTGTCCTTTGGGGAAGTAGATAATCACGATGAGACTTCTGCCCAATAATTTTTGTGCTGAGAAAGCACTGGGATGTTCTGAATGTGTGCACATATTTTTTAGTTTCTACAAAGTAGTGGCAAGCTGCCTCTCCCCTTCCCTGTACCACCTTCCTGTTTGAACATCATCAAGTTATCACTGCTAGGCATCCCTCAGTGTTTTCCTATTAAATAAGGAACATAGCTGGGTTTATAATCAGGTTATTTAATAATAAGAAGTACTGCAAGTCAGGACTGGAGAGATGGCTCTGTGGTTAAGAGCACTGGCTGCTCTTGCAGAGGACCCAGATTTGAATCCCAACACCCACATGGCAGCTTGTGACCATCTGTACCTCCAGTCCCAGAGGATGTGACATCCTTTTCTGGCCTCTTCAGGTAGCAGGCAAGCATATGGTACACAGACATACAGACAAACACCAATAATTTAAAGAAATAAAGCACTGTACATGATTATCAGCTGTTGCCATAGTCACGTGAAGTCAAGAGCTGCTCTAACAACTTAATGGGGATTAGAAAGAAGTAGCACTGTTCAGAAACAGGCAGCTCTGAGGGTCACTGTCCTCCACTCCTCTTTCTACACCATTTTCATCTCCCTTCTCACATGGCCTTGACCTCACCATCTAGACACCTCTGCCCTCCAGAAGGCAGGATGTCCCTTGACCTCACCATCTAGACACCTCTGTCCTCCAGAAGGCAGGATGTCCCTTGACCTTTTCTGTAGCGCCCGTGCTACTACCCGTTCACCATGTCCAAGTGAGGGGCTAAGGATTAAAACAGAGACAAGACAGCGGGTCATTCGTCTCAATAGAATGCCCTTTATTGAAGGAGGGGGGAGGCCTTAAATACAGGCTTACAGCACAGTGGAAGAACCTGGGAGGGCAGAGGTTCTCTACAGCTGTTTTACATTCTAGCATTACACCAATATGCAGGATACGCAAGCAGGGAACCTCCAGTAAGCTGTTTAGGAGGAATGAAGCCGGCAGGGAGTTAGCATAGGGAGGACGTCTGATCAAGGTCAGCAAGCAAGGCAACAGCTCCCCAAGGACCGGGGTCAGGGCCCAACACTTGCCTAGAACTACATCACAGCACCTACACCATCTTAGCAACTCTCCCTAGATGACAACCTTTAGCGTGCCACAAGCCTGCAACCCCGTGGTTCATAGATCTAGTATGAGAATTAACAAAGAGTGAGCCTTTGCTGGGAAGGAGCTATAGTCCTTACGGAGATGGTCTCTGAAGGTGAACTAGGCTCAGAGGCTATTTCAGGTGAGGAAGAACCTGGATGTTTTTCTCCTCGCTCTCCTTCCCTTTACATGACTAGAGTACAGGAAATGATTGCCAGTTTTAATGCCTTAGCGAGCTCCTAGGGGAGGAGGCGTCCAGAACACTGTTATTCTATGCATTAGGGGTGGGGCGTCTTCTCTTTCTGAAAAGGGATTCCCCTCTCGCCTTTCCTCATGCCCTTTAAAAAGCACATTGGACGAGGCCTCTAGGGATCTGGATGCAGGGATCCATGACTGGGCCCTGGGTGGATCTCTGGGAGTCCAATCAACGAGAGTGAGGAGGGTTTGTATGAGCGAGAATTGTTGAGACCGGGGTTGGATGAAGCGCAGGGACGAATGGCCAGGTGAATGGAAACACATGAACTATGAACCAATGGCTGAGGGGTCCACACTGGATCAGGCCCTCCGAGTGGGTGAGACAGTTGATTGGCTTGATCTGTTTGGGAGGCATCCAGGCAGTGGGACCGGATCTTGTGCTCATTGCATGAGTTGGCTGTTTGAGGCCTGGGGGCCTATGCGGGATTGTTTGGCTTGGCCTGGGAGGAGGGGACTGGACCTACCTGGATTGAGTCTACCAGGTTGACCTCGGTCTGTGGGGAAGGCTTTGCCCTGGAGGAGATGGGAATGGGGGGGGGGGGTGCGTTGGGGGGAGGGTGAGGGGGACGGGAGGGGGGAGAGCAAGGGAATCCGTGACCGATGTGTGGAACTGAATTGTATTGCAAGGTAAATTGGAATAGATTTAAAAAAAAAAAAAAGCACATTGGACCAAGAGCCTCAGAACACTGCTCCCTAACCAACTAGACCCGTCCCCAGCACTTAAGGGTATTAAAATTTCCCAGTCCCTTTCAAGAAATTGGACGTGTTAATCCTGCAGATGGGGCCTGATAATTTATGGTTTAAAAGGCTTTCAAGTTTTTCTAAGAAAAATCGGTTTTGGAACCACTGGTCTAGGGTAATAAAAAGGGACTGTCCTCCCAGTTAGACAAAGGAGCACCCTTGGAACCAGGCCACACAGCACAGCTCTACAGAGGTTATGCCAAATTTGCCTAATAATACAGTGGCCCATAGCCTAGTCTCATCTCCTCCAAGTGTACTTTACCTGCACACAACTGGACAAGGGCAACATTAACCAGCAGAGAGCAGACTCAACATCCTGGTCATTTTTTTTTTCTTCTGACTTTCAGGGGCACTCCAGGTTTGCCAAACCGGGACTAGCAGTATCAAGGACAATTGGCCATTGATCTCAGTCAGGCCCCCACAGGCAAGCGCTACAGTACAGCAGAGAACCCAGTGAAGGGTAACCATGGAAACATGGCTTTGGCAAACTATTCACACAGCCTCAGGTGTGTATTTATGGACAGAGATGCAGCATGAAACCCTGAGATTCAGGATCAAGATAGAACAAAAGGCAGCTGTCCTGCCTGCTGCCTGTCATTATGTGCCAAGGGGTGTGAACCATTTTTATGAATAGTACCAACTCCCTGATATATTGCCAGAAATCACTGGCTTGATTTGAGAGGGAGGGGGTGGGGGTGTCAGTGAGAAGCAGGGGAGAAGAAGAAGATGGACAGAAGTGTGGAAAGGAAGAAAAGAAAGAAGAAGGCAGCCTTAATAGCAGGGAGAAGCCGGCAGAGTGCTTTGGGGCTGAGCTAAAGCATAAACAAGTCCTGGTCTGAGCTACTCTGGGACTCCAATTCTGTCTGATGGCTACATTGATTAATTCACAGCTTTCATGCTTTGTAAAAGCAGATTGGTTCCAGATACTTAAAAATTAACATGTTGTCTATTTACACATCTGCTAAATCCAAAACTAGTAAAGAAGGGAGTGTTACTGTCTTCAACAGCTCTCTTTCTTTGTTAGGATGCCCTTATTGTCCACAGATTTTATTGCTTGTGGCCTGGTCTGCTGAGGGGAAAGACATTTCACATGTTCTTGGAGCATTTATTTGTTCTCAGACTCAAACTCCCTCTGACATGCGCAGTGACACCCGGTCTTTCTTCGTCTGGTCTGCCTCAACTAACATTATTTTTCCCACATGCCTGCTAACTAGCATGCATTTGTTCTTTCAACAAGAGAATTTATTGACTGTCCATGAACAACAACTCCAGTGTGAGATCCAAACAGCAAATAAAAAAGATCTTGTTTCTAGCCCAATGGGACTTGAACATACAGAATACAGCTTTTCTGATCGTACAAGAGTCCTGTCATGCCAGCCATCAGAGAGACTTAAACAGGGGGATTACGACTTCACGGATAGTCTAGGCAAGTTTGGGAACTTAGACATACCTATCCTTTACAGACTTTAAAATAGAAATATTTAAAAAGACTGGGGCCATGGCTCAGTGGCAGAGCCTAGTATGCATACCGTCCAGAGGGGCACAGAGTGCTGATCTATGTCATTAAACATTGTTCCAAGGTCACAGACCTTGTTTCAAGGTGGCATTCATCATTCCAAGGTCATAGACCCATTTATTAAAATCTTTGCTTTTAGGGCTGGAGAGATGGCTCAGAGGTTAAGAGCACTGGCTGCTCTTCCAAAGGTCCTGAGTTCAATTCCCAGCAACCACATGGTGGCTCACAACCATCTAAAATGAGATCTGATGCCCTCTTCTGGACTGCAGGCACACATGCAGGCAGAACATTGTATACATAATAAATAAATAAATCAAAAAAAAAAATCTACATTACCTTTATAGAAGATTTAAAAAAAAAAAAATCTTTGCTTTTAGATTCATCCTAGGCAACAGGTCCTTGTGCATATATATGTTCAGTCTGCTGTTCTCAGAAAACTTTTGGATTTATGCAGAACTATTTTTCAACTCCTTCAAAGACAATGAAATCACAAAGTTATAGCACTAAGCAAAATTATCTACCTGACAATTGATATATAGACATTTAAAACTGAAGGAATTTCAGGGAATTTTTCTCCCATTTCACAGACCTAGAAACTGAGAGCCAAACATTTTAGAGCCTTTCCTAAAATTATCCAGTAAATTGATGAGACCAAGTCAGTTCTAGTGATTTTGGGGATGCTCACATTTTGCTGAAGTCTGAATTATTTATCAATATTTACTTGACAGGAAAACATTTATTAACATTAAGGATGGTTTAGTAAGAAGTGGGGGTCAAACAGAAACCTAGGCAGAAGCACTCCTGAGTCCCTTTAACACATATGACTGACATTAACTCAAGTTGCCCTCCAAAAAGACTTGGATACCATTAAAAAAATCATAAGGATGCTGTCACCTGCCCTCGCGTGGGGAAAAAGACGACCTTGCAGAAGTAGCAATCTAGCCCATTCCCTTTATAAGGGTCTGGGATATCAGGGAGCTGATCTACTGCTTGTCCCTGAGCCACAAGTTAATGCCAATGGTCAATGGTGCAAAACTTTGAATATGCCCAAACCACTCAACTGGATACTTTAAATTGGTGGACTAAGCATATGCATGCTGCAGCTCAATAAAGCTGTTTAAATAAAGAGAATATTCTAGAAACAAGTGTCAGCATACGCATGTGCAGCCTTATTGCATCCCTGTGACCTGAGTGCCATAACATCCTATTCCATTCCTGAAGCCTCAGTGTCATAGTGTCAAGACAACCCCATCACATTCATGTATCCTTGATAGCACAGCCTTATAGCCATACAATCGCCAGTGAAAACGTGTGTTACCTTATTAGGGGGACAAAAGGACAAAAAAAAATTGTAAAGAAACCTAAGTCCTACCACGCTCGGGACTCATCCTTTAAATGTGAATCTGCTGAGCCAGTATAAGCATAGGTAAAGCTGCTTCCTGGCCAAGAGCCTCGATGTTCTGTTTCTCTGTCTGAGGATCCCATTCCAGTGATGTCATTTATACAGCAAAGGAAACAATCAACAGAGTAAAAAGGCAATTTGCAGAATTGGGGGAAATATTTTAGACCATATATCTGATAAGGGGTTAATACTCAAAATTTGTAAGGAATTTATACAAGTTAATAGCAAAAAGAAAAACCTGGATTTAAAAATGGACAAAAGTTGCCGGGCGGTGGTGGCCCATACCTTTAATCCCAACACTCAGGAGGCAGAGCTAGGCAGATCTCTGTGAGTTCGAGGCCAGCCTGGTCTACAGAGCAAGATCCAGGACAGGCACCAAAACTACACAGAGAAACCCTGTCTCAAAACAACAACAACAACAACAAAAAGAATGGACAAAAGGTGGAGATGTTTCTCAGTGGAAGACAAACCAATGGCAACAGATAAATGAAAAGATATTCAACATGACTGATTCCCTCAGGGAAGTGCTAATTAAAAACTTCAATGAGATGCCATCTTACACCTGTCAGAACAGCTATTTGCAAAGGACAAAAGGCAGCAAGTGTTTGAACTATGTGGAGAAAGGAGTCCTCACATGCTGTTAGAAGAAATGTGAACTGGTACAGTCATTATGAGAACAGTGTGTACATCTCTCAAAGAATCAAAAAATAGGACTACTGGATAGATGATCAGCCATGCCAGTCTGGGTATACACCCAAAGGCAATTCATCCAGTATGTTCACTAGAGCATTGTTCACATAGCGATGCCACCGAATCAACTCAGCTGTTGACTGAGAAGTAAATGGGATAGCAAAATTTGGCACACTCACGTGTACACACACACACACATACACACACACACACACACACACACACACACACACACACACACACACACACAGGTGCAAGCACAAGGGAATTGTGTGTGCACCCTACAAATTGACACAAACTGGAGTCATCTAGGAAGACAGCATGTGCACATGTTTGTGGGGCATTTTCTTTATTGACAACTGATGTGGGAGGGCCCAGCCTGCTCTGGGTGGTGCAAGTATCCTTGAGCTGTCTAAGAAAGCAGGCTGAGTGAGCCATAGAGAACAAACCAGTAAGCCACCTTTCCATGGTCTCTGTTCCTACCCTCAGTTCCTGTCCTCGCTCTCCTTGATAATAGCCTCTAACATGTAAGTAGAAATAAACCCTTCCTCCCCTCCATTTGCCTTTGGTCATGGTGTTCATCACAGCAGCAAAAAGGAAACCAGGACAGAAGGACATCCTGACAGTTGCAACAACTTCAGTGAAGCTAGAAGACATTAGCCTGAGTGAAACAAGTCAAATACAGAAACAGAAAGGTTGCATGATCTCAGTACTCAAACTCAATGTCCTGACTGGGGAGTAGAGAAGAACAGATGGGGAGGTGTGGGTCAAAGTTTACCAAGTTTGGGTATAAAATGAGTAACTTCCAGGAGTGAACATACAGCAAGGGGACCATAGTTCATTGACACCATGTACTTAGAATGTGCTAAGAGGGAAGATGGAAAGTATTTCCACAGCCCAGGAGAAAAGAAAGACAGGGCTGCTTGTAAGGTGATAAGTATGCTAATTTGATCACAGTAATCATTGAACAGCACAATTCATCACCCCATTGTGTACATTAAATTCATACAATTCCTATTTGTAGAGCCGAAAAGGAAAAAAAAAAAAAACTTTTCACAGTTTTAAAGCTTGTCAGGAAAGAGGTGCTAAACAGATTCATTCAGGGCCTTGATTTCACGAAGTCCCAGGTCATCTGTACCCCAGCTGCCAGCTTTCTGGCACAGGCGCATGTTTGGCTCCTCACAGGGCTAAGCTGGCAGCCCCAAAGTCACCAGCTGCCAGCCTTCTCCTCGATCCATAGTGGGAGGAAGTTGGTTCCTGTATGACAATTCATTAAGCCCTGAAGGGGTGGGCGCTTTGAATGTCTTTTCCAGGGTCAGTCTTGCGCGCACACTTCCCAACTGAACTGCAGCCAGCCTCAGTGAGGGAACAGGAAACCATCTTTGGCTGGGGCCGGAGCACTTGTTTTCTGTCCAAGAGTAGTCACCCAGGTAGAGGTCTCAGAGGGAGATCAGCCCGCAATTCTCAATAGATCAATTGTTCCCACCCACCTCCCCTCAACAAAGTCCGGAAGACATGAAATAGGATTTGAGGCAAGATTAATGTGCTGCCTTTCTGTACTGTCTATCTAGAAGGCACACTCCTGGTATTGTCTGCAAACACAAAGCACCTTTCAGAGGCACCTTGTAAAGTACCGCTTTCCCAAGGATGCTGATTTAGAGTTAGGTGTCTCACTGTCCCCAGGACAAAGTGGCAGGAAGATTTAGCAGCAACCTAGATAATCTTATCAACCCAGATCATTCAGATTTTGGTTTAACTGCCTCTAAGTGAAGTCCCCAAATAAACTGCCAGCTAGCTTAGTTGCCATCTGAAAAGAAAAGTAGACTGACATTTACTGAGCCCCGGACCCATGCCAAATAGGGTCCAGGGAAGTTTATCTGCACTTTTTCTGATTTTCATATGAATTCTCTTATTGTCCTTTCTTCTCTTTTAAGGGGGTGGGGACTAAGATTCATTAAAGTTAAATAACTATTTAAGATCACACAGCTAAAAAAAAAAATAGTAAGAGATCTAAGTGGATTTAAGACTTGGATTTTCTGTTTTGTTTTGGTTTGGTTTTTGTTTATTTTTTGGTTGTTGTTGTTTTTGTTTTTTGTTTGTATTTTGGTGGGGGTGGTATTGTAATGAACAAAGGACCTTGTATATCCCAGGCAAACGTTGTGCTACTAAGTTTTATCCTCCGCTGTATAGCTTTAATTTTGAGATTTTTAAGTTTTAATTAAGTGTGCGCACCTGTGTCTGTGTGAGGGTTCGGGCCCATGAGTGCAGTGCCTGAAGAGGCCAGAAGACAGTGTCAGATCCTCCATGGCTAGAACTGTAGGAGGTGTTGTGAGCTGCCTAACTGGGGTGCTAGGAACCAAATCTGGGTCTTCTGTAAGTGTAAAACCTGCTCTTAACAGCTGAGCCATCTTCCTGGGCCCTAAGTTGCCCAGACTAGCCTTCAACTCCTGTAGCCTATGAAATCCTTGAACTTGTCATACTTCCTATTGAGTAGCTGGTATTAGAGGCTTGTGCTGCTAAGATTAGCTAAAGGAAAATATTTCTACGTAAGCTGATGGTTTGACTTTTTTCTAAATAGGCCAACATTAAGATATATTTGAAAGCACCCTATGTCATCCACCTGTCATTGGGTGGTAGAAGCTTCCTACAGACCAAATCCTGAACAGACTTTAAACACAAGTTTATCCGAGCAATTGGCTGAAATTTTCTTTGATTTTAAAACTGAACTATGCCGGGCAGTGGTGGCGCATGCCTTTAATCCCAGCACTTGGGAGGCAGAGCCAGGCAGATCTCTATGAGTTCAAAGCCAGTCTGGTCTACAGAGTGAGTTCCAGGAAAGGCACAAAGCTACACAGAGAAACCCTGTCTCAAAAAACAAAAACAAAAGAAAACTAACCTACACATGCAACGATCTCAATGAACTTTAAATAGCATAAACTTGATGGGATCCACAGTTAGACAATCCTGTAAGGGCCATGGCATGTATGTACCCCCACTCAAAATTAATTAATTAATTACATTAATGAAAAGATTTTTAAGTATAAAGGAGAAAAACTATGCAGTCTACAATAAAATTTGACTAAATTTATCATTTACTGAAGATTTTTAGAAGAAATTCTCAGCAAAGAATCCTTCCTTGTAGATGGAATGGTTCTGTACATGACACCCTAAAGACTCCTCTAGAAAATGTTTAGAGCTAATGAACACCTTCAGGAACTGTCAGGGTTACAAAATTAACACACAAAAATCAGTTACCTTCCTATATCCAAATAACAGACATGCTGAGAAAGAAACCAGGAAGATAATCCCATTCACAGCTGCCGCAGAAACAAATTCCTTGGAATACTCCTAACCAAGCAAGGGAAAGACCTCTACAATAAAAATTTAGAGAAGGTTTATTTCCTATCACTGTGATAAAAAAAAAAATCATGACCAAAACGAATTCAGAGAGGAGAGGGTTTATTTCAACTTCAGTCTATCAGGAAGGGAAGTCAGGGCAGAAACTCAAAGCAGGAACCTGAGGCAGAAACTGAAGCAGAGGTCATGGAGGAGTGCTGCACACTGGCTTGTTCTCCATGGCTTGCTCAGCCTGCTTTCTTATACACCTAGAACCATGAGCCCAAGGGTGGTACCGCCCATAGTGATCTGGGCCTTCCCACATTAATCATCAACCAAAAAAATACCCTACAGACTTGCCCACAAGCCAATCTGAGAGAGGCAATTCTTCAATTGGGATTCCTCTTTGTACGTATGTCTAGATCTGTATCAAGTTGATAAAAACTAACACTGACAAGACTGATGAAGGAAATCAAAGAAAACACTAGAAGATGGAAAATGGATTGGAAGAACTAATAGTGTAAAAGTGACTATACTGTCAAAAGAAATCTACATGTTCAATGCAACCTCTATCAAAATTCCAATGTCATTATTCATAGAAATAGAAAAGATATTAAAATTCATACGGAAGCACAGAAGACTCCAGATAGATAAAGCAATTCTGAGCAAAAATAATTCTAAAAATATCACCATACTTCATTTCAAGTTATACTCTAGAGCCATGGTAAGAAAAACAATGTGAAATGAGCACAAATGCATGCATAGATCTATGGAAGAGAAGAGAGGACCCAGGGATACAGTCTTAGAATATGCCACTTGTGTTCTGATAAAGACGCTGGGTACACTGGAGTCCATAGGCAGGAGGAGGAAACTAGACTGCTGCCTCTCCTCCTGTATAAAACCAACTCCGAATGAATCAAAGACCTTAATGGGAGACTTGCAACTTTCCAACTGTTGGGTGAAAAATAAGGAAAACACTTCAAAAATGAGGCACAGGCAAGCACTTCCTGAATAAGACCTCAGTTGCTCAAGAAATGAGACCTCATGAAATTAAAGGGCTTCATAGCAAAGGAAACAATCAAGTGAACAGATAAGCTGTAGAATTAGGGGAAATCTTTGCTAGCTTTACATCTGATAGAGGAACAATATTTAGACTATAAAAACTAAACAAATGCTCAAATAGCCCAATCAATAAATATGCCAATAGAAATGTATACAGTTCTCAAAAGACAACTACAAATGGCCAACATGAAAAAAATATTCATCCCCAGTAGCCATGAGAGAAATACAAAACTATATTTGATGGGGCTGAAGAGATGGCTCAGCAGTTAAGAACACCTGCTGCTCTTTCAGAGGACCTGAGTTCTGTTCCCAGCACTCACACATCCTGTGGCTTACAAGCCCTGTGTAGCAGGCTATCTTTTGGGCCACCAACCAGCTCCCAAATCATGACACTGAGACTTATGATTCATTATGGATGCCTGGCCTTACCTTATGCTTGTCCCACTACTCTCATAGCTTAATTTAACTTGTTTCTCTTCATCTACATTTTGCCTCTGGGCTTTTTGCCTTTCTTTTACTCTGTATGTCCTACTCCATGAGCTGTCTGGCCTCAGCCATCTCTCTCTCTCTCTCTCTCTCTCTCTCTCTCTCTCTCTCTCTCTCTCTCTCCTCTCATTTTCTCTCTCTTCCTCCTACTTACTCTTTCTGCCCACCAACCCTGCCTATCCCTCTACTGCCCAGCTACTGGCCGTTTGGCTTTTTATTAGACCAATCAGGTGCCTTAGGCAGGCAAGGTGAGACAGCAACACATCTTAACATCATTAAACAAATGCAGCATAAAAAAATGTAACACATCTTTACATAAACAAATGCAACATAAACAAATGTAACATATCTTTGCCTAGTTAAAGTAATATTCCATAACACTCCTGTAACTCTAGTTCCAAGGGCTCTGACTCTGTTCTGGCTTCCACAGTCATTGCTCACACATGATGTACATACATGCAGGCAAACATTTATATACATAAATAAATATAAACAAATCTTTTTTAAAAAAAGTTTTTAAAAACTGCATTGAGATTCCATGTCACCTCAGTTAGAATGGCAGTAATTAAGAGAAAAAAAAAGGAGTAACAGGTGCTGGCAAGTATGTGGACAGAAGGTGGTGCTGGTGGAAATGTGAAGTAGTCACTAGAGAACTCAGTATGATTCCTCTGAAAAACTAAAAGTAGCTCTACCGTATGGTTCAACTATACCACTCCTGGTTGTTTATCCAAAAGCCTACAAGTTAACGTCTCCACATAGATGTTACATTATTCACAATTGCCAAGTTATGAAACCAACCCAAGTGTTCATCAAAGGAGAAATGGATAGAGAAAATGTGTTACACATAACAAATAAATAAATTATAGGATGACTTTCAGTTATAAAGAAGAATGAAGTTATGTCATCTGCAGTACATGGATTCAACTAGAGATAATCATATTAAACAAATTAAGTCAGTGTCAGAAACACAAATACTACATTTTCTCTCATTTGTGTTTTCTAGGTTTTCTATAGATACAGAGGGTTATGTATGTATATATTATATGAAAGTAGCAGTGGAATTGTTTAGGAGAATAAGTGGTGTTTAGGGGTGAGAAGGAATAAAAGAAAACAGAGTTGGAGGTGAGGAAGGGAAGCACACTCAAAATAATTTACATATTAATATGAAAATGCTCCAGGAAATATGTTAGGTACTCATACAAAAATGTAACCCAGTACCATTTGTAATGAATAAAAACCAACGAAAACATACATATACTAAAAAAAAGGGGGGAAAACATCCCATTATGCAAATTCACCTTCATCTTTAATAAATTATGTGATTATATGTATACCAAAGGATTGCTTTAAAATAGCTTTCTTTATGATTGTCTTAAATGTTTGATTTATATGCCAGTTTTATAAACCTAAATATTTGGGGTTATGTACAAATTTTCTCAGATAAAAGAGGGTTTTGAATGGAAAAATCTTTCAGAGAACCTAACCAAAACTAAGAAAAGTCGAAGATAACTCAGATAAATGTAATCAGAAATGCAAGTGGAGATATTTTCATTGATAACTACAGAAATACTCAGGAATATACCAGACATTGTTCTATATGCCTGTAATCTCAGCATTTGAGAGACTGAGACAGAGGATCTTGAGTTCAAGGCCGTCCTGAGCTACACACAGAGTTTAATATCAACCTAGGCTACTCAGGGAGACCTTATCTTACAAACCAAGGAGGCAAAAGAGGAAATACGAGAAAATAGAAATGACTATGACAATCCCATGCTAATTGGCATCAGTCAACCATTGAAAAGTGGATAAATTCCTGAATACTCACAAGCTGCCAAGACTGGATTATGGAGACACAGAAAATCTGAACAGACTGATTATTACTAAGTACGTTAAATCAATAATAAAAAAAAATCTCTCGAAGAAAATTTAAGGACTCAACATTTTCAGAGTTGCATCCTGCCAAATATTTAAAAAACTCACACTAGTCCTTCTCAAACTCTTTGCCAAAAAAAAAAAAAGTATGAGAGAATGCTTCTGATCTTATTTTACAAGCTTGGCATGACTTTGATAGCAAAACCATTCAAGGATGTTGCAAGAAAATAAAATTATAGGCCAAGATCCCTGACTAACCTAGACACAAAATTTCCTAAAAAACAACACAACAACAACAAAAATACTGCCACATTGAATTAAACAGTATGTTAAAGGGTTCATTTACAATAGTTTATTCTTGGAGTTTAAGGATGGTTCAATAACCACAAATAGACATAATAATCCCATTCACAGAATCAAAGGACAAAAAAAACCCCTATATCATCTCTCCATGAATGCAGAAAAAGTGTTTTTTAAAAGATTCAACATCTAACTATGGTGCTAAAAGCAAAAAATCAACAAATTAGGTATACAAGAAATATATCTAACCATAGTGAAGTCTACAATAAATCCATTTGTAACATATTCTCCAGTGAAAAGTTGAAGGCTCTTCCTTATGTTCAAATACTAGGAGACCCCCTCTCACCACTTCCATTCAACACAACACAGAATGTCCAAGCCAGAGTAATTAAGTCAAAAAAAATAAGTTAAAAGAAATACAAATAGAAAATAAAGAAGTAATTATGTTTGTTTGCTGATATCATGATCCTGTGTGTGTGTGTGTGTGTGTGTGTGTGTGTGTGTGTGTGTGTGTGTCCCTAAAGAGTCCACTAGAAAACTGTTAAAACAATAACATGATTTTCTATCCATTAAGTACATACAATTTATAGTTGGTCAACTTATAACAAAGGTGAAAATAAAAGAAATGAAGTATTGAGATATCATAAAATATGTGTGACTTTTGAAAATGTTCAAAATGAAAGAATCCAGTCACAGCAGATTATATGTATTTTTCATAAAATGTACATTTTTTCCAGTGTATTTGAGGATCTCAAGGTCATTTGATTAAAAACTTTAAATGAACAAATTGTATGGTACATAAACTATAGTCCAAGGAAGATATTTCATGAGGAAATTTTAAGAAGTCTAATATAAGCCAGCATTAGACATCCTTTGAACAGGATCTTGAAAATGAGTGGGAGTTGGGCGAAGTACTTAGCAATAACTAAGTAACCTAGCATTAACTAAGGCAGGAAACTCTAGATTCAGGATTTGCACTAATTTTCTGCACACATTTTATTTATTCTCATATCCTCTTTGAGCCCTGGATAGCATTAGATTGTTTGACTCTCAACCCTGAATGCACATAAATCTATGCCCAGGTCCCACCCTCACAGGAACTCAGTCCACTGATTTGGGATAGAGCTGTAGATAGGCCATGATATTCTGACATTCAGCAGGACTGGAACCTTTGTGTTTAGTCCCAATAACAATGTGGATGAGCCCAAGCCTTATTTTATTTTATGATTATTTCCACTCTCAATGAATAATCTAAGAATGACTTCAGCCTATTGTGTAAGGGACTAAAACCATTTATTTATCAGCTTTGGGTAGATTTAACAAGCAAAGATTGAAAACATCTGCACAGAGTATT
Organism: Peromyscus californicus insignis; assembly: GCF_007827085.1. Classification (NCBI taxonomy): domain Eukaryota; kingdom Metazoa; phylum Chordata; class Mammalia; order Rodentia; family Cricetidae; genus Peromyscus; species Peromyscus californicus. Next base: position 97,240,513 of record NW_026294606.1, read on the forward strand.
AGTCACCAGGGTAACATGGGACATGGTGAGGACTGGGGGAAGTGGTCTTCAGGGACCTTCTTGTTGTAAATTCAAGCCACTAGGCACATGCCACTGTTTCTATGCTAACATCAAATGCCCTGTCTACCTTAGTGGTAAGTTTGGTACACAAATAAAGGCTTTCCAATATTCTTGTCTTCATGTACAGACAGCCTTATTTCTTCTCCACCTCTCCCAGGAACATCTGAAAATTCATGTTTGTCTTGCTGTATATGTTGACAATATGAACTACTTGAACCAAATTTGTATGACAGAGGTCACAGAGAAATAAAAACAGGGTCCTTAAAAGAACCTTAATCCAAAGAGGGAAGTCATCACTTAAATTCACAACTGAATTTATAAAAGTCAGAGCTTTTTCTCTGTATCCTTTCTAATTCCCTTCACTTCTTCATAATTTTTAAAAATTTTATTCATATATTTGTATTACTGTAGGAGTGGTTGTGTGTGCCATCATGAATGTGTGCAAAACTGAGGGTAAATTGCATGAATCAGTTCTTGCCTTTCATCATAAGGGTCCTGGGGATTGAACTCAGGCTTGGCAGGAAGTGCCCTACCAAACTGAGCCATATTGCTATCCCCCATCTCCCCTTTTCAAAGAAGGTCAGTTTATCATTAAATGTGACCTACAGTATTGCACAAAGCCTCCACCATTGCACTAAATTCTACTTTTCCAGAGAATCCACAGCTGTCTCTGGCATGTGGGATCCTGCATGGAAAACAGAACACTGGCATTCAAGAAGCCAGTAAAGTCTTTGAATTTCCCCATTAATTTTAAAAGAACATTTGTCTACCTATACCTAGGAGATAATACATTCTGAGTGCTTTTTAATGAAGTTATTTTGAGCTTGATACCCTTCTTTCCTTATTACTTTTATTAGATGGTTGTCTTAGTTAAGGTTACTATTGCTATGATGAAACATCATGACCAAAAAGCAAGTTGCAGAGGTGTTGGGAGACTGTGGGAGTGCAGTTCCTACCTTTCCAACCTTCTCTAGGGTTCTTAGGAAGAAGAGAGAGGGATAAGAAAACATCAGATAGAAAGAGAGACCTAGATGATGAGAAGAAAGACAGAAACACAGGATAGCTTCGGAAGGGCCTGGATCAATACCCAACGGCCTTGAAGGTTTATTCAAAAGGCTTTTTATAACATGCCAAGGGGAGAAACAAAAGAACCGCCCCCCTTGCTAGATCAAAACACACTATACAGCCAAGTGTAGACCCTTCCAAACACCTGGTAAACACTCCTGTAATCAAATCATCTCCTTATGCAGCCCTGCTGGGTAAAGCAAGCTCAGATTCTCTGACCCTGAGTAATTTCTCACTAGGTAGCCTCTGTGGGCTCCCACAGGGAGGAAAGGGTTTATTTGGCTTGAAGGAAGTCAGGGCAGGAACTCAAACAGGGCAGGAACCTGGAGGCAGGAGCTGATGCAGTAGCCATGGAGGGGAGCTGCTTACTGGCTTGCTCTACATGGCTTGCTCAACCTGCTTTCTTATAAAACTCAACACCACCAGCCCAGGGATGGCCTCACCCACAATGGGCTGGGCCCTTGCTCATCAATCACTAATTAAGGAAATACCTTACAGGCTTGCCTACAGCCTAATTTTATGAAGGCATTTTTAAAATTGAGGTTCCCTCCTCTCAAATGACTTTAACTTGTGTCAAGATGACATAAAACTACCAGCACAGGTGCTATTGTCCCCCATGGGAGTTTAAGGCAATGAGATTAGAGACTATGAAAGTGACAAAAATAAGGGCAAATTCTACTCAAGCTGTTGAATTCTCCTTTTTAAAAAAGTTAATTGACACTCTGTCATAGCTTGTACTATGAAATAGCATGTTTGAAACATGGTTTCTGTGTTTCTCATTTGTCAGAGGACAGGTTTGGGCAATGTAACCTCTAAGGTTCTGTAGCTTGAGTTTTCCTGCCTGGCCCACAGTCAGGACAAATCTCTCTCACCTGCCAGTCCCACAGCCGTCAGACCCAACCAAGTAAACACAGAGACTTATATTGGTTACAAACTGTATGGCCGTGGCAGGCTTCTTGCTAACTGTTCTTACAGCTTAAATTAATCCATTTCCATTAATCTATACCTTGCCACATGGCTCGTGGCTTACCAGCATCTTCACATGCTGTTTGTCATTGTGGTGGCTGACAGTGTCTCTCTGACTCAGCCTTCTACTTCCCAGCTTTATTTTCCTCCTTGTCCCGCCTACACTTCCTGCCTAGCCAATGGCCAATCAGTGTTTTATTTATTGACTAATCAGCAACACATTTGCCATACAGAACATCCCACCGCAAGGTTCCTTTTTTCCTCTAATGATCGCTAATGTTCATTTTGCCTCAATTTTCTACCAGGAAAACATTCTCTTTTTAAGATCGACTTACTTTTATTTTATGTGTATTTGCTTTGCCTGCATGTACATCTATGCAGCACATGTGTACCTGGTGCTTGTTGAGGCCAGAAGAGGGCATTGGATCTCCTGGAACTAGAGTTACACATGGTTGTGAACTGCCATGAGAGTGCAAGCAACTGAATCTAGGAGAGCAGCTGGTGCTCTTAACTGCTGAGCCATCTCTCCAGCCCCTAGGAGCTGTTTTCTATTAAAAGTTATATATAATGATAGTGTTTTTAAACAGACATTTAAGATGAAAAAAAAAAAAAACACTTGGTAGTCATCTCCTCTTCTCCCTTTTTCTAAGAGCATGATTTGTGCTCTACATTAGTATTAATTTTGACCCTTGAACGAAAGTTAACAATGACAAGATGGAAGGAGATAAAGTTAATTAATTGATGTGTCCCACAAGTACCTGCTGTTTGCCAATGTTTAACTTAGTCTTGGAAGCGCTGGAAATGATGTAGCTGTTGCTCTTCCACATCTCTTGATAGAGACTCTTTCTGTTTTATAATGAGGTGCAAATTCTTATATTACATAATAGCATTGCAAAGTGCTTTGGAAAAGTAGAGAAGGCGATTAATTCTATTATATACATATCCAAGAAAGTTGATGGCATCTATGCTGCTTGGTGTTGTCAACTTGACAAAAACTAGAGTCATTTGGGAAGAGGAACCTCAATTGAGAAAATGCCTTTGTAAGACTGGCCTGTAGGCAAGCCTGTGGGGCATTTTGTTGATTAATAATTGATGTGGGACCCGAACCAAGCTAGTGGGAACTCATGAACTTTAGACCAACAGCTGTGGAACCTGCATGGGACTGGACTAGGCTCTCTGCATAAGTGAGAGAATTGTGTAGCTTGGTCTCTTTAAGGGGCCCCTGGCACTGGGAATAGTATCTATCCCTGGTTCACAAACTTCCTTTTTGGAGCCCGTTACCTATGGTGGGACACTTTGCACAGTCTTGATGCAAGGGGAGGGGTTTGGACCTGCGTCAGCTGAATGTACCAGGCTTTGCTGACTCCCCATGGGAGGTGGGAGGCCTTATGTTTTTGGAGGAGGGGATGGGGGGTAGGCTGGGGGGAAGCTATGGGGGGATCGGGAAGAGGCATGAGAGGGGGATTTGTGGTTGGTATGTAAAATGAATAAAAATGTATTGATAAAAATGTCTAAAAATAATAATCGATGTGAGGGGGCATGTGGGTGGTGCCACCCCTGAGCAGGTGACCCTGGGTTACATAACAAAGCAGACTAAAGCTGGGAATGGTGGCACACGCCGTTAATCCCAGCACTCAGTAGGCAGAGGTGGGTGAATCTCTAAGTTTGAGGCCAGCCTGGTCTACAGAATGAGTTCCAGGACAGCCAAGACTACACAGAGAAACTGTTTCAAAACCAAACAACAGAAAGGAAGAAGGAAGGAAGAAAGGAAGGAAGGAAGGAAGGAAGGAAGAAAGGAAGGAAGGAAAAGAAAAAAAGAAAGCAGGCTGAGCAAGACGTAAGGAGCAAATCAGTAAGCAGCATTTTTCCACGGTGTCTGCTTTAGTTACTGCCTCCAGGTTCCTGCCCTGCTTGAGTTCCAGCCCTGACTCACCTCAATGATTTACTGTTATTTGGAATTGTAAGATGAAATAAACCTTTTCCTCCCAAAGTTTCTTTGGTCATGATGTTTTATCACAGCCAGAGAAACCTACTCAAGACAGAATCTCAGATGAGTCTTCAAGATGGGTGGAAGGTGGCTAGGTAGAGGAAAGACAAAGTGAATCAAGACAAATAGAATATCATGTTGAAATTTAAGGGCATGGTAACTGGCCTCCAAAACAATCCGGCTATTATCTCTGCCTAGTGATGCCTACCCCTTTATGTACTTCCCTCCCCAGAACGGCTAACCTGAACCACCTATAAAATACTGTCAAACTGATTGTGTATGGTTTCCCATGATAGCTTAGGTCATTGCTCTAGTTTGATTTCTTTTTCTGTGATAAAAATTTCCTGACAAAAAGCAAGTGAGAGGAAGAGGGGGTTTATGAGACTTACGATTTCAGGTTACAGTTCATCACTAAGAAGTCTAGGCAGTAACTCAAGCAGCTAGTCACATCACACCCGCAGGCAGGAGGCAAGAGAAAAGGTTCCTCCTCGCTTTGTTCACTTGCTAGCTTTTTTCATTCTTATACATTTCAGGGCCCAGTGAGGGAATGGTGCCACTCACTATCAAAATAATCCTCCATAGATGTTTCCATAAGTGACAACCTGATTAGTCACCATGGCATATTGAAGTCTCACTAAGACTTCCCAACGTCAATTGGACCATATAAGAGAGTCACCTTCGAGCATACTCTTCAGGCCAACCATGGACTCAGGTAATTGCAACCCTGATCCATGCACGTCCCAGGCTAGATCCCCACAACTAGCCACACCTGAATTACTATGAGACAACAAATGCTTAATTGTGAAACCCACATCTTGATGTTTCACAGTGAGAGATAACTTAGGTGGCATCCACGTGCGCATCATGTCCTTGAATGAGAGGAATGGATCTGGAGGGAAATAAAAAGATCAGATTAGAAAGGTTTGGGAGTCTGGACAGGTCACAGAAAACTACGAAGGGAGATTGGTGATGCCTTTGACACTTAAGTGATACAATTAAATTTTGAACTAGAAAGTATGTGTGCAGACTCAACAGCATGATGTGTTTTCAGGCTTGAGTTGTAGGGAGTTATTTCCCATGGCATTCTCTACACCCACCCATATCCAAAGCTGACTTTCGGAGCTACCAAAGAACATCTCCCTTCCCCTCTCAGGACTTGCATCCACCAGATACTTGCTGGAGGACTTCCTGCCACTGCTTGAGTTCCTTCATGGATGAAGAGCTTGTCTCCAGGTGAAGCAACCATCAACCTGTCACTCTGAAGATCTAGATAACTCCTACAGAGCTGACAAGCTCTAGGACTGGAAGTTTTAGGGTCCAGGTGTACTAGGAAACAGATAGGATTCTGTCATCTTTCACCAGTCTTTTTGTTCTCTTGAGATGAGTAGCAGTCTTATCTGTATCCCATCAGTAGTAAATCTTTCAGATCCCCAAGCCCAGAGATTCTTATTCATTCTAATAGGGAACTGAGAAGTTGAGTGGTTGAAATCATCATTTTCAGATCAAGACATAAAATTGAGCATTGGAATCACTGAAAGAAAAGCTAACCCTGCCTCAGCATCCCTACTTGAGCTTCTATTTGCAACTTTTCAAAAGAACTTAGAAAAGCGTATGAAATGTAGCTTGGTTAGTGGAGTGTTTCCTTAGCACATACAAAGCCCTGGGTTTGGTCTCCAGTACCATGCAAACCAGTGAGGTGGTGTAGGCTTGTATCCTTGTGGAGGCACAAGGATCATCTTCATCTTTGTAGGGAGTTTGAGACCAACCAAGGGCAACAAGAGACCCTCTCAGGACAAACCAGAACAACACAAGGCCCCTGATAGATATCCAATTCCAAGTGGTCCCCAAATTCAAATGCATATGAACAACACCAAATCAGAGGTGGAGAGAAAGAAAGAGAGAGAGAGAGAGAGAGAGAGAGAGAGAGAGAGAGAGAGAGAGAGAGACAGAGGCAGAGACAGAGACAGACAGACAGACAGACAGACAGACAGGAGAGAATTAGAAGAGGCTTTGCAATTTTTTTATTGCTTTATAGTTTTATAAATACCCCCAGAGTCTACACTGTGTTGGATCTTATGCCATCCACTTGATGGTACTCAAGTATATGTGGCTTAAAGGCTGAGGTCCCAGGATGTCTAGAATGAAGTCATAGTTAATCAGGACTTGGCACAGAGCAAGCCCTGGTAGAGGAAGCCTGAGAAGCAATCCTGTTTGTATAAATCCCTCGCCTTCCAGCCCAAGGTTACAACACTTGGCAAGCATTCCAGCCTGTTAAGTGACTTGGACGTCTGTATAGTTGCTTAATCAGTAGGCTCAATCATTTGGGGGTTTTAATAACTTTCAATTATTTTTTGCATTATATGATCCCTGTAGGTCCTGCCAAGACAATTCTGAGAAAGGGGAAACAGAGTAATGGGTGCAAGATTGTGAAACAGAAAGTCACCTTGCATCTTTTCATATATATGGCACTAAAATTTAAGGTCCTATTTATATCGATATCATTCTGATCTTAGTAATGATTTTTATCTTTGAAACTTTATTTTGAAATGTGTGCCAGGCTCCTTAAGATCTAGAAATGGTCAGAGTGACCCGTTTTCAAGTCCCGGCTTTATGGAAACATCTTAACTCAAATTTGGCAAGGAGTCCAGGCACCTGAGAATTTTTAGATTTGGTGCTTTGGGTACTTAACGCAGCTTCTGAACATTACAGGGACACTGGAATGGGACACTTTCCACCCAGTATGGGGCATCTGTAATGGATCACTCTTTTCTCCAATGTCCCTGGTGAATCAGCAGATACTCTATCAGATCTGAATCACAGCCTTTGGCTTACTCTGTGCACTCCTGACCTACACTGAAGCCTGAAGGATTTCCCTGCTGAAATTTTCCATCTCCTTTCTATCTTTCAGAAGCATTTCCCCAGTGAACCATCCTCATTACTAACCCCATCTCAGTGCTTGCCTACCAAAGGTTTCATGTAGCACGACTTGTTAGAAGGTCTTATTAATAAAGGTTTTATTAGTAACTGCCACAGTGAGTTACTTAGACACTTTTGAGTTCAGCCCCCTTGCTCTTTCAAATTACATTGCTACCATATATATCATCTGAATCTGGAGAGGTTAAATGAGGTAAAAATATCTAACGTGAATCAGCTCATATAAGAGATTCCTGCACCTCTTTCTGTGTGTGTGTGTGTGTGTGTTTTCCTATGACTCACTGGCAGGAGCTTTTCCTTCTCTCTTCCTTTTTTAACTACTGGTATATTGAAATCAGATATATTTTCAAGCATATTCACTAACTCTGATACAGATACTATATGGGGGAGAAAGTCTAGAAATACACAATCATAATTGTCTCTGCAAGCATCTCGAGAATAGGAACTTTGGATATTCTTTTCTGAAAATACGTAAACACAAGATCTTAGAAGATATCATCTAACTCGGAACGTCAAGAGACACTACCTGAGGAGAAAATACCTGGTTAAGTCTGGAAGGATGACTACAGCAAGTCACCAAGCTGAAGGAGAGACGTTTGTCAGGGAGAATAGAATATACCTGAAACCTCAGGACTCAGAAATCTGAGGCAGGGAGGATCATGATTTCAAACTATCCTGGCCTTAACTAGACTCTGTCTGAGAGAGGATGGGGGAAAGAGACTAAAGGCACCACCAAAGAGCATGGTGAGAAATCAGATAAAATGAAAATTGTCCATACACATTACACAGCAAACAGGGAGAACAAAGAAGTGTGTCCCAGAAGAGCAGGGGTGGGGGTGGGGGTGTATCGTGGGGAAACTTTGACCCATTTTACAGAAAAGAACACTTAGCAAGTCCCTGAGTCTGGCCCAAAGTCAAACAATGGTAAAAAATCTTCGAGATACAACTCATCTTTGAGTCTATTCTACCTGAAAGTGATGGGAGCTTAACCCCGAGGGGTCTGAGTTGATCCACGTAAGGTCCATGAGGTCTTAATTAGAGGACATCCTTGGGAGCAGGAAGGGGATACTGGCAACAACCTCAAAATTCGGTTGCTTAAGGCCTTTTCTGAGAGAGTCTCTCAGAAGTCCATAGTTTAAGGAATGTGCGCACGCTTTGAAAGGAACAGCGGCCAATGTACACATTCACTGCCTTCAATTCCCCTGAATCAATTAGGCTTAAGTGATGTTAAGGGCCTGACAGAGCCACAAAAGAAAGAACAATCTTTAACCTCAGAATCGAAGCTGATCCCTGGTACCCCTAATCTAAGCCATTGTGTCTGGCCTTATTTGCAGGCCGGCAGGTCTGGTTCTCATTGACTTTGTGGATTTAAATAAATCCTTACACAAACTTGAATTAGGGTTTGTGTCAATGACATTTCTTTTATTATAAAATAAAAGAAGAAAGAAAAAAACAGCCAAATCCCTACAATACCAAGCACTGGGTCTGGTGGGCACAGGCTTGTCCCAATAGTTGAAGAGAATGATTACCTAAAAAAAATGAGGGTGACATCATTGTGGGCAATGCCACTCGAGGGGTGAGGTCCAGCTCCATTTACAGAGCCAGATGGGCCTTGAGCTGTTCCCACCCCCTGCTAGTGTTTTGTTGGGATGAAGTCTCTAATGCAAACCACATAGGACCAGGCGGCTACTACTGGGGGCTTGGTGACAAACTTGCGGGACTGCCGTGGAGTCAAAGCAGGGTTTGCATGCCATTTATCTAGAAAGAAACCACATGCCACGCTGGGTGAGAACACCGAAGCTCACGCGGCTCAATGCCTTTACTTTCTAGATGAAGAAATGAATGAGCAAGGTTTGATTGGACAGGTGATTCTCGGCAAATCAAGGTTGAGTTCACAGCACAGGCAGAAATTGAGTCCAGACTTTCTGGTTTCCAGGCATTGCTCTTATTTGGCTCAGCTACTCAGAGGCAATGAAAAGCTTCTGGTCTCAAGTTTTTATTTCCATTTGGGTGAGAAAAAGAGGGATAGGATTCTAAAGAATAGGCTGCCCAGGGAATTGGGGTGGGGAGCAGCACTGGCTGCAATAAAAAAATGCTGAAAGCATGCTTTAGATTTTTACACGGATGTCATCATTGCACACACACTGATACATCGCATATCTTCCTCCTCGTGCGCTCTGGGTAACTATAGATCTGTTGGTTGCCTAGCCCTCCTTATTAGTACTGAAGAGGCAGCTGCTGTTGACGACCTGAAACTTTTCTCACACCTGATGCTGTAGTTAGCTAAGGAAGCAACTAGTACAGGTAATGATGTAGAAAGAAAAACAGCAAAGTTGAAAAGACCCTCAGGAGATCAGCTCGTTTCTGAGGAACAATTCATGGGAAGGAAAGAGAGCTGATGGCCAAGTGGACAAGCATGGTGTAACCCAAATATTAAAGGACCTTGATGCAGAACATCTCAGGGGCTTTACAGACATACTCATGATGTGCATTGAGGATTTTCAAGAGAGAAGAGAAACATGGATTTTCTCAGACTAGGTCGTCTTTCATTCAGAAGGTCAATGACATGACTAATGTTTCTTTAGAACATTTAAATATTGGTCATTTCCAGAATCATGCAAGGAAGATGGTCAGAGCAGTGACATCCTTTAGGTCATAGAACTCATCAGCAATGGACCCAGGACCTCAAACCCAAACCTTCAGTCAAAAGCCACAGAGGCAGATTCCTCTCTCTTGCTGTCAGAGCCATAAAGCTCTGTTTCTAGTGGACTTGTCAATCAGTGGTAAGGCTGGTACTTAAAACAGCTTGTTGTTTTACCTACATTATCTTCTATGGGCTTCTGTAGTCAAAAGCCCAAGCAGACAGTCTTTTACCTGTTTACAGATAAAAAAAAAATGAGGCCCTAATAGAGTAGCACCTTGGTCAAGAGGTAGTGCTAGGATAAAGAATAAATGAAAGAGTTGGAGAGATGGCTCAGCAGTTAAAAGGCATACTGGTCTACCAGAGGACCGGAGTTCAGATGGCAGCACTCACATCTGGAAGCTCACAGATGTATGTTACTACTACGCCAGGGTATCTGATGCCTCCTTCTGGCCTCTGTGGACACCTTCACACATATCTGCATTTACACACACACACACACACACACACACACACACACACACACACACACACACACACAGGAAATCCTTGAAGAAAAAAATTAAGCCAGTCCATCCATCAGGAGACTGAGGCAGGAAGATTTTTGCTTGCTATGGCCACCTGGGTTTTTTTTTTTTTAAGTGTCAGCCCATTCAGTAATACATAGCAAGACCCTAGAACCTGTCTCAAGAACAAAACCATCACCATTACAACAATAAAACAAAACAAAAAAAAACCCTAAAAAAAAAAGTCTAGATCTTTCATTTATTGACTTAAGCAGTTTGGTCACAAGGAATCCTAGTGGATAAAATAGTCCTTTGGAGGTTACATGATGCACCTATGTACTTAAGTGTTAGTGGGTTCTCCTCTGCTGTCAGGAGCCTCTGAGCTAAGGATTATCATCACTATGGGCAAATGGAGTGATGAAATGACATGGGGGGTGTTTTTTCTACTACTGAGATAGATAACTAGTCCCAATGCTTTTCCAAAGAAAGGCTACAGTGACAAAGGAATAGTTAACAGCGCTTTGAGGATTCCTTGTCACCACAGCAGTCATTTCTGCCAAACTGGAGCTGACATAAGACTTCCATTCACATCTCAGATCCAGGAACTCCACAGTTCAGTCCCACAGCCACACAGTGCACACATTAGTAAAGCCAGCCTCTCCCAGAGACTTCCCATCAAAGCCCATCCCCGCCATTCGGAAGGCATTAGCTCAGCCCTCCCACACTTCTATTGTCTTTTAAAAATCTGTCCTGGCACCACAGAAACCCCATCTCTCGGGATTTCAAATTGCTTGCAACCCTTGGCCTTAAATTCTCTCTTCCTGTCTCACAATAGAAACCCCCTTACAAGTTAGAGGACATGGGATTGGACTTTAACTCTGAGCTGCACGTGCTATGAGAGTCTAGGTATTACCATCAGCAACATGGTCATCATGAACATCATCACCACCATTTCTGTGCTTATTGCTGGCTTCAAGCATTGTCAGCTGTGGCAATGACTTATTATCAGTTGGGGCAGCTGTTACAATTGTTGATATTTTATGGATCAGAAAATATGACCCCAGAAAGACTAGCCTAGATCTTTCATCTTTTGACTTGAGCAGATAGGAGTTTGGTCACAAGGAACCCCGATGGATAAAACAGTCCTTTGGAGGTGGCATGATGCACCTATCCCCTTAAGTGTTAGTGAGTTCTCCTCTGCTGTCAGGAGCCTCTGAGCTGAGGATTATCATCCCTATAAGATGAAGGGACCAAATCTCACATCCAGCTGAAAAGAGTGGTAGACATGAGTCTAGAACTAAGACCTGTTTGTCCCCCTAAACCCAAACTGTTTGGGCTCTACTCTGGGCATCTGTCCAGGCCACAGTCTCCTTGTTCACAAATGCAGGTAATAACAATGCTGTTCTCAAACTGACTGCAGTGAAGATCAAAGGGGACTGTGGTCTGTGAAAGATCTCATAAACCAGGTGATGATAACGGTTGCCTGTCTCATCTTGGTCTACGCAAACCTGCTTCGGGAAAGGAGTCGTCTTGGAGGAGTGCCACCTGCTGTCTGGGTTCATGTGCTGGCTGGACAACAGATTCACTCACCTCATTTTTTAGGGTCTTGTAAAAGGTATGAGGTAATTTGTCTTTGTTAGTGAAAGATTTAGTGATGAATTCACCCTGCGGTATAATCAGCCCCAGGCCTGCCTGTCCCAGAGGGGATCCCTTCCTATCTTACCAAAACACAGGCAACCTGAGGCTGAGGGGTATGTCATTCTGTGGAGACCAGGCTAATCTGGCAGAAATGCTTTGAGTCTACAAGTCTTTACTCCTACCATCTCTGAAAGCCTGCACTTCTCCTCAAAGTAAAACAAAAGAGTACCTTGTGCCAGCATTAAGGTTGAGTGAATGACATAAACCCCAACTAATAACTTTGAAGAACTGCTGAATTCTTGATCTGTGTTCTGTGTTGCTTCCTTAGTTTGGGAAGTGGGGGAAGGAATCAAAACAAAACAAAGGGGTGTACTTAGAAAGCAGGAGGCACTTGTCATAGCCATCCTTGTCGAGGGGATGTGCCTCTACTTGATTTTCAAAACAGTCTCATCATAAAGGCTAGGGGGCTGCCAGCTTACCTCAAAAGAAACGGCAGACAGGAGGGTTTGCTTGAGGGAGGCTGTACTTTCCTTTTCAAACCCTGTTTTGTTCCTGACCACAGAGCAACCCAAAGTGGGAGTGAGCCTTTGCTGTCCCACTCCAGCCGCTTAGACCATTTGACTATCAAATGACCTCAGGGCAGCTGACTGACTCCATCCTTGGCTTTGCCAAAATGTTGATTGCTCTGTACATTTTTTTTTCCTCTGGGTTCTTCAGTAGTAAAACATCCTTTGCCCAGTGGTTGAAGATAAATAGGAGAAAATAAAATTCTATGGGAACCTAACATGAGTGGGCTCTGATGGCTTCTACCTTCACATGCTCACGTTCACATAATGAGTTGCATGCTCAAATCTACCGTAATGATCCTTGAAGTCACTCATTTCAGTGTTCACAATGAAGCCAAATACGGTCTTTGCAGACTATCAATTCGCAAGCAGAATCTCTCCTTTACTCCAAAGGAAACACTGTAGGAACCAGGATTCAGAGACGATGGAAGCAGGGGTCCAGCATGTACCATAATCACGGTAGTGACCAAATTCATAGGCATGAAAAAAGTCTGGGTTTACTTTCTAGAGTGCCTATGAAATGACACTTCAGATGCACAAACTCAAACCTCGCTGTCTAAATCCCATGCTGTAAACATTTTCATGCTGGACTCATATTCATCGTGATCTTATGTACAAGGATAGTAGTTCTCACCTCTGAGACAACCAAGTGCGTAGGGGGCACAGACTGGTATAGGTGTAAGCATGGTTTTCCTGTATGCCTTCTCCCACAATTTCTCCTGATTCTCTGATACCAATTTTTTTTGAGAACTTCTCTGAGTAGACCAGCTATGTTCTCCTACTTCCTATCCGGAAGATATTGTGGCCCCTTCCTTCCATTCTCCCAATCCTCTTTGTCCCTCAAAAATTTACTTCTTGGATTCACTTTAAATTTACTACAGTTTTTTCTTTTTTTTTTTTTTTTGGTGGCGACGGGGGGGGGGGGGGGGGGGGGGGGGGGGGGGGGGGGGGGGGGAGTTACTTGTTTGTTTTTCCAGAAGAAAAAAAGCAGTAGTTTAAATGAGATGGTCATAAGATTTTCCAGAACCTATCACCGATATCATTGCAAGTTGGAGTCAGTTTCATCTTTGGTCAGACCTGGACTAGGAACAGACTTGCCTTGAGCAATGGAAACTGTTTAATCGAAAGTTGGAATGTTCATTCTACAACCAGACTCCCCAAATGTCTTCAAACACCCTTCTTTGGCCTCTTGAAATGGTGGAGTGAGACCACAATATAAAGATACTATGTCTACCGCATTTAAGGCTAAGAACATGGTAGGAAATAACTAAGGGACCAGGGGATTTCAGCACCAACTACCAGAAACGTGAAGCCACCTGGACCACACACACACATGATAGCAACTTCATAAATGATACCAGATAGATCAAAAGGAGAAACACCTGGCTGAGACTATTCCAGGCTAGGACTCTTGAGCTAACACCATCATGACTCCCAACTGCAACCCTGGGCTCTCCTTAGGTAGCCACAGACAGTTTCCCTGAGTGCGCTTGAAAGTTTACAAATGTATGGCCCTTCACAGGTACTTTTGTGCTTGAGAAGGCAGATGGTTCCCATGAGAAAATCCTCTTCCCTTTGTGCTCCTTATCCAACTAATACCTACTGACTACTGTTGAAATTTGCAGGCAGCCATTGGCGTGGACAAGGCTCCGACACTGTCCTCACCAGACCAAACCAATGCAGACTTTAATGACAGTAGCTAAGCTTTGGTTAATTGCAGGCTGCTCTGAAACCACTTACCCAATTAAGCTGTTCCCAGTTCAGGCCTCTATGCTGCACTCCCGCTTTAGATAAATGCTGTCAGCCCGTGCTTTGGTGGGAATTCACAGAACGTTCTTTTAGTTCCAGGAGCTGCATGTTTCGTGAATTACTTGGTTTTGTTTTGCTCAAATAAACTCTACCACATTTAATTGGTCTGAGGAATTTTCCTTTCTTAGTGCTATTCAGGTCTCAGATTGGACACCGTTCCTCTGGGAATTGTTCCTGCTCCTTCACCCACCCACCCACCCATCCACCCCTCACCCCCGTGAAAGTGTTCTCATGGCCTCCTCGGTGTTTTGCTCCTTCCTCTGGTTTTTTTTTAACTATTATTATCACATTCATTTATATATTTTCTCTGTATCTGTCTCTCTGTGCCTTTGTCTATGTGTGTTCGTGTGTGTCTGTCTATCTGTGCAATAAAGTACAGTGAGCATGTGAAGGTCAGAGGACAACCTACAATTGTCTATTATCTCCTTCCACCATGCGGGTCTTGGGGATCCAGACCAGGTAGTCAGGCTTGGCAGCAAGCTCTTCTCCCTTCTGAGCCATCTCACTGGCCCTCTTTTCTCTGTAACACACCATGTGTCTCCCATCCTGAGGCTGTACTATGAGTTTCCCTCCCCAGACTGAAGCCTTGATAAAGCAACGCCAGTGCCTGTCTTGACTAGCACTGTATCCCAGCATCCAGCTTAGTACAAGCCATTTGTAGAAGATTCCATTATGTTTGCCATCAGTCCAACGCCGTCATCCCTCTCTGATCAGGACACCAATTTGATGATGGGTTCCTACTATGGATGTAGGACAGTGGTTCCCAACCTTCCTAGTGCTGCGACCCTTTAATACAGTCCCTCATGTTGTGTTGACCCCCCCACCATAAAATTATTTCGTTGCCACTTCATAACTGTAATTTTGCTACTTTTATGAATCGTAATATAAATATCTGATATGTGACCCCCAAAGGGGTTGGGACCCACAGTGTTAATCCCACCAATTGAAATAAGACCACTACCACAGTTTAAAGCCAAATTTGAAGCAAGCTGTAATTAAATACTGACCAGGTGAATGGGCTCTGGCCAAGTCTATACCCAGGTTCCCAGAAAAGGGCCCAGAATCACAGTTTGCAGCAACTTAAAAAAAAAAAAAAAAAAAAACATAATTCATTGCATTTTCCATCAGGTCCAATTAGGAGCAAGCATACACCCTGACATACCTCCAACCTACAACCAATCAGGGGCAAGGGTACATCCTGACGAATTTCCTGCCTGTGAACCTCCTGCCCACATGTGATCAAGCACATCTGGTGCAGATGGGTCAAACAAACTTGTTTAGGGAAGTGAAAACCTGTGACTTGTTATCTCCATAAACAACAGCCTCCAGCATTTCAGGAACTGTCTGTCCTTGGGCAGGGGGCTTGCAGATCAGAGGCATTTTTGTGTCATGGATCCCTAAGGCATAATAATTAAAACTTAAAGTGTAACTTTGGCTCTCACAACAGGTTGAGAAGGGTTGATGTAAGGGATCTACTCCACCTCTGTGTCTACCTCTGTTCATAGGTCTGTATCTGACCACGTTCCCCCTGCACTCCCCCCCACACACACACTGGAGTGCAGGTACAAGGCTCTCCCCATTACCTCTCCCCCAGCCTATAGTGTAAGGAGCAGCTGCACCCCCAGTTCAGGAGGCCTGGCCCAGAGTCTTAACCAACTGGCCTGATGCTCTTCTGATACTTTTCTAGTTGCCAAAACAGATTTTCAAAAGGTTGCAACTGAAGCTCAGCACCACCCTCAGTGGTCTGACCATGGCAGGGTAGAAAAAACTGATGGCATCTGCGACTTAGAACCCTATCCCTTTATTAATAATGCCACTTGGAACCCTCACTGATTTACTAGGTAGCCTGATTTTGCTGATTTACACTGGCCTCGTTGCCAGCAACAGCCTGAGTGAGAAGAGACTTGGCATCCACTGGCATCCCACCTCAGACAGAGGATGGACTAACATTGTAAGTAATAAGCGTGGCCATTTTATTTAGCCTTGTTTTAAAATGCATATAATTTGGCCTTTTATATATTGTTATTTTTTTAAACTATAGTATGCAAGGCTCCTGAGACTTCCATTGAGCCAGAATTCCATATCTCATTCAACTTTACTAGAACTTGCCTTTGGCATAGACATTTCTGTTCAGCTCTTGGGAAAAGTTTTCTTTTACTCAATGGCATTCTATTTGAAAAAGGAAAATGACTTACAAGTGACACTAAATTCCTTTCAGATAAGTGAATATTCTCTTACGTCGTAAGGGAAGCCAGAGCCATAGAACAAATCTGGGCGTGGGTACCAGGCAAACTGGAGCTTAAATTTGTTGATGTTTTATGACATTGGGGATCTAACCCAGGGCCTCACACCTGCTATGCAAGTACACCAAGCCCTCAGCTCCACGGCTGAATCTTTTTTCTATTCTGTTTACAGTTTTATTTAGAAACAACAACAAAAAGTGTCTCGGAGGTGACATTAAAAATCAACTTATCAAAGCATAAGGAAATGAAGATATATTGCTTGTGGTGTCAATTTATATATCTACATTGATGTAAGTCGACACAACCTCATTTGATACAGCATCAGGGACCATGGCCATGGTGGCAGGTACAGTGTAGGAGCAGGCATCGGATTTGTCCTCATTATTTGTTTCTTGGTTCCTGGGAGAGACAACTCCTATCCAATTTTTACTCTCAGTGCTCATGATGTCTAATAAACGCTGACACTGAAACCGGATTTGGGGACCAGGGAGACGTCTCAGTCAGTAAGAGTGTGTACTGCTCCTGAGAGGACCCAACTTTGGTTCCCAGAAGCCAGGTCAGGCAGCTTCTAACTGTCTGTGACTCCAGCTCCAGGTATCTGATGTCCTCTTCTGTCCTCCACAAGCACTTGCGCTTATGGGCACGTACCTAAGGATAGACACGCGCACATAATTAAAAATAAAAACAAACTTTAGGAAGAGAGAAACAGGTGTTTGGTGCAGAAAGCTTTCTCTGTATGACTACTGCAATGCAAAAGGAAAGGTAAAAATATCGTGTCTGAAAGATTAGACGTTATGTCCGGATGGAGAAAAAAGGAACATAGAGCAATGATTTCCTAAGTACAGAGTTTCTGTTTTGTGTGATGGAAAAGCCCCACAAACGGACAGTAGTAACAGGACATAATAACATGAATGTAATAAATCATATCATAAATATAGTTATTTAATGAATATTGCGAATGTAATCAATGAATACCACAAATGTAATTAATATCATGAGTGTAATTAATGAATATAATGAGTATAATTAATATCTTGAATGTAATTCATGCCACTGAAGTGTGAGCTTAAAAATGATTACAATTGCAAATATTATGTTCATTTAAAAAAAATAAGGAATGTAATCACCAAAAAATAAATAAAGTGAGCAAAGCTGAGGCTAGACAAAAATAAATATGGTGTCTGTCTTTTCTGTTTCCCTCTCTCTGTGTGTATTTCTCTCTCTCTCTCTCATCTGTCTCTCTCTCTCCTCTCTTTTTGTCTACCTCTGTGTGTGTGTGTGTGTCTCTCTCTCTCAGAACTCAGAAACTTTGTCTCAGCTTGGAAATGTTATGTGATGGCATGCACATGTGGAACAGTCACACTGATGTAGAAAACCGTAGACACAAAGGCTATTCTTACAAGAACCTCTAAACCAGCCCTTGCACCCAGTAATGGAGCCTTCTCGCCCTCTGCTGTTCGTTAAACATAGTACATGGCATCCTGAGGTATTTAGAGGGGGTTTGTGTGTCTCTGGGCAGATGCTGCCATCTTCTGGTCACACTTACACTTAGCAACCCTGCCGAGGCAGACTAGAAGTTTCAAGGGCTGGGTCTATGTGACCCGTATCTCCAAACAGGTCTTGGAAGGTATGAAAGCTCAAGAGACAAGCAAGATGGCCACTGTGAGAGTTTCCAATGGCCTCAAAGTGCCTTCCTGTCTGGTGGGAGCTCTTTCCTTAGAGTTGAATGTTCTCTTTTGGAGGGAGCAGGAGACTCATAAGACTGGATGCTCAGAAAATCATTAGTAACAAAGCCCCTCCCCCAGGTTACAGAAGCAGTAACAGCTGCAGGGGTGTGGAGAGACTCCACTTGAGAGCTGCCTGCAATCTGTGCAGCTCCAGGAAGCAGCTTGCACGAGCTGTCCCCCACGCTGGAGCAGGCTTTTCACTGACACAGCTCCCTTTTTCACCCCTGCTGTTTGAAGGGACCCCAGCAAATGCTTAGCTTACCAGGCTAGAACTGGGTGGAATCTTTGATCTACAATCATTGTTCTATCCTGGGTGAGGAGATGTTTGTCTACATCTCCCAGGGAAAGTCATACAACACTGCCACCCACATATCAAAAAACATATTGTTTTTCTCTCTGGGTCCCACCAAGCCCTGGCAGTTCCGTAGCCCACTTGTAAAATAAACACACAGATGCTTATAGTATTTAAACTGCTCAGTCATTAGCTCAGGCCTGCCATTGTCTAGCTCTTACACTTATACTCAGCCCATTTCTGTTAATCTATATGTCGTCACATGTTCCATGGCTTTACATGATGCTTCCTGGACGGCAGGCTGGCATCTCCTCCAGACTTCCACCTCCCAGCCTCTCCTCTCTGTTTGTCCCGCCTATCCTATACTTCCTGCCTGGCTACTGGCCAATCAGTGTTTTATTTATTCACAACGTACAGGACATCCCACAGCAACAATATATGTTATATATTATTGATTTTATAATATATACATTATACAATCAATGATTAAAGATTAATGGATTGGGGAGGGGGTGGAGAAAACATATATGGCAGGGCTATGAGCAAGGAGAGGGAAGGGGAGAATAATATAACTATGTTTTAATTAAAATTTAAATGAGGGAAAGAAAAAGCAAATATGCATGTACTTTAGTGTATAATGCTGTCTTAGTTGGGTTCCTGTTGCTGGGATAAACACCATGACCAAAAGCGACTTCCAGAGGAGAGAGTTTATTTCATCGTACAGCTCTCAGGGCATACTCCACCACTGAGAGAAACCAGGGCAAAACCTCAAGGCAGGAACCCAGAGGCAGGAGCTGATGCAGAAGCATGGAGGAGTGCTGCTTACTAGCTTGCTTTCTATAGCTTTCTTGCTTGTTTTCTTATACAACTCAAGACCACCTACAATTACCTGGAGTCTCCCATATTGATCATTAATCAAGAAAGGACATTTTGTCAACGGAAAGGATTTGAAATTTTTTTTCTGTGAAGAAATGACTGGAGACACAGATACGCTTATCAAGATTTAAACATCATATACAATATATTCAGGTATCCAAACACCATGTGGCAGCACTCCATCATATGTACAAGTTTAATGTATCAATTAAAACATTGTAAGAGAGCAGTATGAAGGCACACACCTGTAACCTCAGTACTTCAGATGCCGAAACAGGGGGATTGCTGTAAGTTCAAAGTCAGCTTGGACAACACAACACACGCCAGCTAGCTAGGACTAAATAGCAAGACCTTGTCTCAAATAAAACAAACAAATAGAAAATTGTCATATGTCCAGAGTATGGTACCCAAAGTAAGCACAAATAAAAACTAATTTCTACCTTGGGAGATGTGGAGATGGGCAGGTGGGATGCAGAGCAGTGAGAGGTGGTGAAGAGAGGTGCATTGCATAGGACTAGGAGGGAGGGCCTGGCTTTCTGGAACAAGGATTTGGGGCTTAACCCTGTAGTTCATAGGAAATCACCAATGTAATAAATTGGTATCAGTTCATTGTTTCTGGCCATGCTGTGGTTGATAAATGCTCATTTGATGAGACTAGAGGCAAAGTGAGGAATCAGATTCTTAGAGATGCCAGGCAGGGGCAATGACAGTCAGGGAAGTTGGTGGCACGAGGCGAAAGATGACAAGAAGGTAGGTGCCAGACGCACACTTGACAGACAGGAGGGGGATGGTAACTTATGCTATGAATTTTATGTAAGATTCAAATTCCTCTCCTTGCAATGAGGAATAAGAACACTGTGACAAACAGATGGGGCGGCAGACCCGAGAGCCCTCTTGAACTGCATAGCTTCCAGGACTCCACACTAACACAGCTCAACACCAGCAAAATCACCAGCCAATCAGGAAGGCTGATGGAAGGCCAGTCATCTGTGGGACCGTCTGGAAAAGAGCCTTTGGTCTTTTAAAAGTCACTCACATTGCAAAGCTAAAGAGCCATCAACCCACTCTGAAAATAGAAATGGATGCGGTAGGGTTTGCTGGACACTGCCAGCTGTACTCCATCTCCTGGATAGTTTTACAGTATGGGCAGCGCTAGCCCATTCGGATGAATGTTTCTCAGTTTCACTCTGATCCAAAGCAATCATTCAAGGGCCTAGAGGTTTATAAAGAATTAAAAGTGGGCAAAGGTCATTCCTCTACATTTAGCAGACTCCCATGGGATAGTACAAGTTGAATAGCTTTTGGACTCAGGTGGACCTAGCTGGGCTTCTCTGTTCTGTTACTGGCTTTGAATAAAAGATATAATCTCTCTGGAATTCAGACCTCATTTGTCAAAAAAAAAAATGGGGAACTAGGACTTTTTGGTACTGTGACAGGAGGTATCAAGAAAACATAAAAAGCTGGTTGTCAAAGGAAGACAGGAATTCCCCCCACAACCCCCATGCACACCCCCAACTATGGTCTACATATAACAAAGCAGAGCATGCCCAGAACAGCCCACTACCTCTTAATGTTGGTACTTACCGGCATTCTATTTATGCCATCAGGGAACCCACCAACATTTAAGGTGAGTCTTCCTACCTTAATTGATATAATCTACATAATCCTCCACAGATCTGCCCAGAGGCTTGTTTCTATGAAAATTTTAGAAACTGTCAAGTGAACAATCAAGATTAGCCATCATAATGATCTTGGGATCAACTCCTCTGGAAGGGGAGGAAGCAGGACTGAGCAGAGGGAGAGGTTTTAATGAAAGCATCAACTAATCTCCCCCGGAATTTTGAAGATATGATGACTCTTTAAACTGCTCCAAACCAAGCCAAGGCCAGGTTTCTACACCTCACATCCAGGGCTCATTTAAACCTTCAGGTCAGTGACCACTAGATGTGGGCTACCCCAGGAAATGCGCAGGATCTTATACCAGCTCACTGCCTCACTGAGAGAACTCCTGAAAGTGGATGACAACAGAGGGTATAATACCGCATTTCAAAAGTGGGATGGGATGGTATAAGTGCAATGCTCACAACCTGCTGCACTTGTGTTACAAATGTGTGGGTGCCTCAGCAAACAGTCTCTGCTGAGTGTCCTGGGGGTGGGGAGGAAGGTGTCACTTAAATTGATGATGACTTTTGCTAAGCCCTCAAGTTCTCTCCCATAAAAGCTGCCGGTGACTTCACCCAGAAGCCATAGGAAGGGCATACAGCTGGATGGTGTGTGCTTCAGTCTAGGTCATAATCCACAAAGAAATGGAAACTCAGAGCTGGAAGGGAAGAGGGTTTAGAAGAAAGCACAGCAATGGAGAAGACTAATAGATTTGGGCTTTTATGGGCTATGGATCTTCCGGAAGTTACAAGTCTTCACAGACCTCAATATCTCAGTTTCCTCATGGATGAGAGTATTGGCATGGACCATGGTGACCATTGTTGCTTGGCAAAGTTCCAGTATTTCAACTTCGCAGATCACAATTTTCCAGAACCCTTTTGAAAGGATGAACGGTGCTGGTTGGTCAGCGGAAAAGCCACAAGCCATGGCCGTGACTACCAGAGTTATAAAGAGCTTTATTAGAAAGAAATAGGGGATAGGAGGGAGGAGCCAGGCCTGGCAGGGGAGGGAAGCAGAGAGCAGAGCAGAGAGTAGAGAGGAAACAGAAAGAAGAGGGTGGGGGGTTGAGTCCAACTTTTTAAGGCAGGGATTTCATCAGTGCCTGCTGATGATGTAAGATGTTAGACCCAAGCTGCACATGTACACAATCCTAACATTCTAAACTTTTTGCTTATTATAAAAAGCAAGTGAATAGGAACAGTGGTGACATTTCTCCCAGAAAAACTGCTTCCAGCTGACTTTGTGGGCATCGGTTGGCTCTTGGGAGGTAGGGAAGGGGGTCTTCCAGAGGTAGACAGGCGTTCTGGGATGATGGGCTGTCCTGCTGCCTTGGGGCTGTCCATCCCTCTTGGCTTGGCACTCTGGCTGCTTTTGTATCTGACAGGATGCTGGTGAGACAGGAGAAGCCTGAAGTAGATCTGACCTGTCCAGAAGGATTTAAGCTGTTTTCTGGAGCTTGGGGGAAATTTTGAACATGTTAAGGAGCAGCCATGAGAAAGTTAGTTAACATGGTAGCGTTTAGTACTCTGCTTATATTGGTTAGTGTTAATGAGAGAGACAGAGAGATTGGAACATGTTTTAAGCTTTATCAGAGACAGATTATTTTAAAGTCTGTCTTTGTAGAACCCAGATGCTTTTGGGTCTGGGGGTGTAAATACCTTTTAGCTGTTACAGTTTCTTACTTGATGATCTCTGGACTCCAGTTCTGTGGTGGTCCTGTACCATTAGCTGAGCAGTGAGTTAGAAGTGGGAACTGGGAAGAGAAAAGCTTGTGGTGCATGAAAACTTCTTTCTTTGGAATTAGGGACAAGGCAGAGATCAGGGCCCTGTCTGTGTGCATGAGGAGAAGAAGCACAGGCAGGTGGGTCTGGAGTGAGGCATATGGAAGGAGCAATGAAATGAAAGCTCTTATCTTAGCTGGAAAATCTTTTCTCGTTAAGTAACCCTGAAAGTGCAATTAAATCTGGTAAGGTGGGTAAGGCTGTCCTCCCTACCCCGACAATCGGGAAACGAGGAGAGGTGAGACCCCAAAACTCCCAAAGTGGCTCTGGTGTCCAGAAGGAAAGAAATGGACCACTTCCATGCTGCATTCTGGGTTCCCTGCATGCCTGTGACCAAGCCTAGGTCTGCTGGAGGTCTTAGCTTGATGTTCTCATGCCATCTTGGTACCTGGGGGCAGTCAACTGACCGGTTGTCTTTCTAGGCAGCACTTTCAACAAGGCTCAGCTGATAGCCTGGCAGGGCACTCACTAGCCCGCGTGGCCTTTTTCCTCACTTAAAACAGGGACCCAACAGCTTTCAGGAGCCAACGTGTGCCAGCAGTTGGCAATTTTGTTCTCAGGTTTTTAATCTCTTCCCTGATACACCTTGAATGCCACAGATGAAACTTTTGCCTGTGGGGTCAGGAGTCTTGCTCTCCAGATGCTTAAGTTTTAGTCCCATGTCTGTGCCTCTCAGGCAGCTTGAGAACGAGTGGGAGGAGTTAAGGTGAGTTAGGGTGAGAGTCAGCAGAAGCAGCCTGCCCAATACTGGAAAGCAGAAGTCAGATAGACAGAAGTGAATGCACATGGCAGGGGGCTGTAGGGGAAGGGAGAAGGGTTCAGAGCTTTGGAAGGAAGCTTGAGGATAAGGTAACTCTTTTCATTTGCCCATTTTCTTGCAGAAATTTCCGTGAAGCCAATATGCAGCCAAATTTACTGGTATCCGCCCCTATGTCCCATGGCTACAGCCGAGAGAGAAAAAATAAAAGAATAAAATAACAAACCGGGATCCTAGGCTCCTATCTCAAGTCCCTGAGGTAGAAGAAGGATCTATGAATCAGCACAGGTTACTCAAACTGTCGTCACAGTATGAGTAAAGGCTGGGAGAGCACACAGCACATGGACCACCCGGTGGTCTGACAGCATCCTATACTTCATCAAGACAGAAAGTGTCCTTGCCAGTGCAGCCCAAAGACCTCCCCCCGCCCCCAGGTCTGGCGAAAATAACATAGGTCAGGCTGCAGCCACAGGGAACGGTGGAGGACTCACATGTGGTGGGGAGACACGGCAGTGGGTGGGAGCAGTGGGTGGGTCCAGTGGCTGAGAAAATGAAAAAGCAGATCTGGCAGTCACCGGGCAGTCACAGGTCCTTGGCTAGGTTCCTGACATTCAGCCCCAGACACTGAGTGCACAGAATTTCCTATCCAAGTCACAGCACCAATGAAAGGATGAACTCGGTGCTGGTTGGTTGGCAGAAAAGTCATGGGCCACAGTCATGACTACCAGAGTTATAAAGAGCTTCATTAGAAGGAAATAGGGGATAGGAGGGAGGAGCCAGGCCTGGCAGGGGAGGGAAGCAGGGAGCAGAGCAGAGAGCAGAGAGAAAACAGAAAAAAGAGAGTGGGGGTCCAAGTCTGACTTTTTAAGGCGGGGATTTCATCAGTGCCTGCTGATGATGTAAGATGTTAGACCCAAGCTGCACATGTACACAATCCTAATGCCTTTTACTTTCATTTTTAATGATTCTCACTATTATGCCTTTTTCTTCGGGAAATTTTGTTCAGGCTTTGGTGAAGGATGAAATGTGTACAATGGTAACCCCTCTAAACAAAATAATTCTTTGGAAAAATCCCCGCCACTGGGGAACCATATAGCGTGATAACTCTGCCTACTCCCACACAAGTTAATACCAAGCTGCTAGAAAATTTAGGGAAGTAACATGTACTTGATGTTTGATAATCAAGATTTATAAATTCCTATGGTCTACTGAGGTTCACAGTAGTATTTCTCTAGCTTTGTCTTTGCTCACTTTAAGCTTTAGCTATTTGGATAAACTGAGTCATACAAGAAATGGCAATATTCTATAATGGAACTTCTGATCCCCCAAGAAAGCCCTTTCCCAAGGCAAGTCTCCATTTCCTCAGGGGCTTGAAGAATGTTCTTGCTTGCTAAAAAGGGAATCAAATTCTTATCTCTGGCAAGAGGAACTTGTTGGTCCTTCATTAACATATGATTAGTGCCTATTGTTAAGGTCACTGCTAGATTCCTGAACCCCCATCTCTAGCTACATCCCAGCTCACATGCCTCCTTTCTTCCATTTAATCCGATGTGCAACTATACAGTTTAAAAGGTGTATTCTTTTTTTCAATAAACAGGATGACAGTCATCCTGATTCACCCTCAGATAGGGTAAGTCTCCTTCCCCCCACCGACTCCACACATCCTCTTTGGGACCTGAACCCCACCAAAACCAGTTTCCAGCAGAGTACGTCCCATGGTGCTGGTCAAATAGCCAAGAACACAACAGTTAACTTTCCATGGATGAATTTCTACACCAACTTCTAAAGCACTCACACTCACTTTCACCCACCAGACCTTCACCTTAACATCCCAACTACTGCATACATCTGCTACTCACTTGTCAGCTGCTGCCTATGCAGTTACCTCTGGTAGAGGAGCTTGTCATATCCAACATGGCATCTGATTCTTCTATTGGACAGTAGTATTCATGAGCAAGTCTTCACTCACCTCTCTGCTTCCTTTATCATACGGCAGATGCCTGCATGCAAAATACTCTCAAATTCTTCAGTCTCAGCTCTCCTGGCAACTTGCTTCTAACTTTTGTTCCACTATTGACCCACCCTACTCCCATTTGAAAATGAAGATTTTGTGAACAGTCAACTCAAAGTGAGTTGTTAGAGTTTTATCAGTGTGTATAAAGACGATTAAATATGGTTATAAAGGGATGCTGGGGAAGTGGACCAGGCAGTAGAGTGCTTGCTGCACAAGCATGAACGCCTAAGTTCAATACCCATAACCCATGCAAAAAGTTATTTATGATGATATGTGTTGGTGATCTTAATGCTAGGGAGGTGAAGCCAGGAGGATCACTGGGGCTTGCTGGTCAGCTAGCCTACCCCAATAGGTGAGCCCAGGTCCCAGTAAGAGATCTTGTTTCAAAAACCAACATCTGAGAAACAGCATCTGAGCTTGATCTGTGACCTTGGACTTCCCCAAGCTCATTTACCTGCCCACATATATACACTTAAAGGAATATACATAGATAAATAAATGTTTAATGTCATTTAAACACTGTATCTCCTTAATGGGAACGTCCAAGCTTTCTTCATATAGGGCTAATCTTTTAGACTTGTATAAATTATTTACATTTATCCCATGATAGGATCAGTTCTGACCTGTATTTACAGTTCCTATAGATTCACCCTCACTTCTTTCTGACTCTGACAATTCAAGGCTGTGCTTTTTAGTCAGCTTTCCTAAGTACAGGAAATACTGTTATGCCTAGATCATGGGGACCCCAAAAGACCACCATGGAGACCAAATCCTGTATGTAAAAGCAAAGAGTCTTTATTTCAAGTTTGAGCTTGGTGTCTCTGTCTGTCCGACGCAGTGGTGAGAGCAGAGAGTCCTGAGCCCGGGCTGTGTAGGGTTTTTATCATAGCAGAGGTTGGGGTGAGGGGATTTTCAGGGTTCAAAACCCTGATTGGCTGGCATTTGTTTAGGGGTATCTTGATAAAAATGGGAAATGGGTGTGACTTATGCTCAGGGACATCTGGCTATCTTATCTAATCTTATCTAACCATTGGAATGTTTGGGATGTCAGGTACTTCACCTTAGATGCTGGCCCATCCCTGAGTGGATCCCTGGGTGGTGTCAGCTTATGGCTTTTCCTGGATCGGGGGTTGCCTGGCAGTAAGCCTGTCATGGCAGCTGTGCGGTCAAGCTGTTTTGCCCCCTCCTCCACTAACTTTCATGTCAGCCCTTCTTAGCCACAGCCGTGATGATCCCACTCATTTTATTTGAAATATTCCTTTCAAGAAACTTATTTTTAAAATATAAATTCATTAAAGGGAATGTTATTACTAAATTTGGCTACTAATGTGAATTGGCTTTGGAAGTAGGGTACAAAAAAAACAAATAGAAGGAAAATAAATCAAATAAGCTATATTCTAGAAAAAAAAAAAGAGCTGCTTGTCCATGGTTTTATTTAAAAGGGGATATTCAAAGTTTAGAGTTGTGTTTCAGGC
Source organism: Peromyscus californicus insignis (assembly GCF_007827085.1). Lineage (NCBI taxonomy): Eukaryota > Metazoa > Chordata > Mammalia > Rodentia > Cricetidae > Peromyscus > Peromyscus californicus. The sequence goes on from NW_026294606.1 coordinate 97,267,512, forward strand.
ATCTTGACCCAAAATACAGGTTTATTTCTTAAAACTTTGAAAGGAGATTAACATTAAGTTAATTAAGATAAACATTAAGTCATTCAATGTTGTGTCACCTGGCCTACATAGAGCATGGTAACATTTGCCCCACACTGATCTAAGTTACTCATAAAAAGACTATATTGCTGGGGTGTGAATGGAACATGTATGCCTTTAATTCCAGCATTCGGCACGCAGATGTCACTTGATCCCTATGAATTCAAGGCCAGACTGGTATGCACAGCAAGTTCTAGGCCAGCTAGGGATGCATAGTGAGACTTTATCTCAAAAAGAATTCTATTTTGACAGATTTATATGTTTATTGTTTATAACTGGGATCTAGCTTAAACACAGACATGCCTGTTATGAGTTATTGTGCAGGGGAGACGCTCGAGGATATCCCATATCTGCAAGGAAACATGCGGTAGCTGTGGTGGCAGCAGCCAGTAATTCACAACCCAGATGCTGCATCCTCATGAAGAGCTTATTATAATAGAGAGATGAAGAGAAAGATAGGAAAAGAGAAACAGAAAGAGAGAGAGAAAAGAGAGAGAGAGAAGTCAAGGCTACCACCTCATGGGAGGAAAAGCGGAAGGGAGAGAGAGGAGGGGAGGAGTTTGTCCTTAGAATGAGGCTTTTACGTCAGAACACAGATGGTGCCAAAGGGGTGGATTTCAAGGGGTGGGTCAGAATATTAATATTCCTCCGTTTTGATTATTATTAAAAGAGGTGAGTTATGGAAGCAAGTGGGGGAACAAGGGTGCTGAACTCTCAAGGCTACTCCAAGCTGACAGGGGGTGAAGTGGGGAAGGACAACTGGGAGTCACACATGGTGGGAGGCAGGAGTGAAGAAGCATTCAGTTAGCTGTCATCGTGGAAATCTCAAGTGTCTGTTCCTTGAGGTTGCTAGGAGAAAAAAATAGATTGTCCACGTTCATGTTTTTTTTTTTTTTTTTTCCAAAATAAACTGAGCAGATAAGGAACAGATAAATTGAAGCATTTAAAAGTCAGTCAGAAAGAAATATAGATGGCCATATCAATCATACATTTCCATTCGCACATAGGAAATAGACTTTGTGAAAGAAAGACAGAGAAGTAGCAGTACAGCCAGGCAGGAGAGAGGAACCTGCCCCCTGGACTGTGGCATGGGGTGAGCAGCCGCAGGGCAACGAACCCAAGCCATGGGTTGACGGCAGTGGTGGGGGCAGGGAGCCACAGGTGCATTTTTCCACAATGAGGTATAAGGCCCAGAAGACTGACCTACAGCATCCCAGAGGGTTAGCAAGGGCCAATGATAATGGTGCAAGACAGCCAATGGACCATCATCACAAAGGCTATGGGCCATGGAATTGAGAGGGCACAGGCTATCTCCATATACTGTCACATAGGGATGGGGGCTAAAGGGCTATGAGCCCAAAAGACATGTGGTACGAGCAAGTGAAATGAGATGAATCTGACCTCCAGCATCCCAGAGAGTCAGCGAGGACTAATGAATGGCACAAGATAGCCAATAGACCATCCTAACAAAGGCTATGGTCTGTGGAATTGAGTAGCACAAACCGACTCCATATGCCATCACACAGGGATGGGAATTGAAGAGCTTAGAGCCCCAAAGACATGTGGTACCAGTGAGCAAAATGAGATGAATCCTCACTTGTGGGAAAATGGCCAGAAGGGAAGGGAGGAATCTTACCGATCCAGTAGAGTCCGTGGTGGTGCTCCAGCCTGAAAAATGGTGGATGGTACAGGATCCCAGAGTTCCTCAGACTGCCAGCAGGCAGGAGAAAGCAGTGGGATTGACTGGCAATGTTGGGCACCAATGATACAAATTATTGTGCGTGGTTATCCCACGGGTGCAAGGAAACATGCTGGGCAGATGCAGCAGCAGACTGGGCATGGCGGCAGTGGCAGCAGTAGCCAGTAATTCACAACCCAGATGCTGCATTCACGTGGAGAATTCATTATAATAGAGAGATGAAGAGAAAGATAGGAGAGAGACAGAGAGAGAGAGACACAGAGAGAGAGAGAGTCTGAGGGTGCACATCTTGTGGGGAGGAAAAGTGGGAGAGAGAGCGGAGGAGTGTTTCCTTAGAATGAGGCTTTTATGTCAGGGCACAGGGTGGTGCCAGGGGTGGGATTTCAAGGGGCGGGTCAGAATATTAACAATGCCTGTCATTCACACCAAATCCCTTATGAGGAGGAGAACATTTGCACTGCAGATGAATCAGTTGGGATTGGGTACTCCACAGTCCTCTATTCTCTGTGATCAAAATGCATCCCAAAAACCCCACATATGGTTGCATGAACAAGACCTGCATAATGACAACACCAGGTTGCATACCAATGTGCACAGGGGAAATTCCACATGGCCCCACCCCTAGATGAAGAGCTATCTGTGGTCAACGTCTGCTCAGAAAAAGGGATGACTACTTTTCTCTATGGATGGGTTCCCACATCAGATGTCCAATCCCAAGTAGTCAGCCCTGGACACATGTACATATGAGCAATGATGAATGGACTCGGTAGGTTGAATATACATGTGTGCATACACACATACATAGACACACAGGCATATGTATATACATGTAACAGTAATAATTAAAAAGAGAACATGAATTTGGGAGGGGAGACAGGTGGAATTTGGGAGGAGGGCAAAACGGAAGTGATATACAGTGCTCATGAAATAAAACTTTTTTTAAAAGAGGAAAAAGAAAACTGGCATTTTACATAACTCTACTGAAGCTATTATTTTAGTCTCCAATTTGCAGATGAGGTGCAGATTATGGGTGTAAATAATTTTTCTTGGGTTGCACTTTGTTTTTTTCAGACAGATGGTTGTAGAACGTGTTATAGAACAGTTCTTACTGGCCCATGGCCAAACATCTAATCTGACAAATGACCAGTTGTTCCTTTCTCAGGAAATCTGTCTCTATGTATAATTCAGCATGGTCTCAGACTTTCAATCCTCCTGCCTCAGCTTCCCAAAAGATGGCATTATATGCATGTGTCACCATGCCTGCTCTCTTGAGTTGCACTTTATAATAAAAGGGTGCCAGGCTTGGATCAGGAACGTCTGGCTCCAAGAGCCATCTTTTGAAAAACTCTACCACAAGAATACAAATGAAAAGCAGACACCAGAAGCTCTTTTCTGGAACAGTTTGGTTCTCAAACGTGGACAGTAGAGCCAGCCGGTGGGCCTGTGAAACTCAGATCTCCGAGTCCACCTGAAGTGTTCCTCTCAGTAGGTCTGGGTTAGGAGCCAGCATCTTGAGTTCCCAGCCAGTTCCCAGGTGCTGCTGATGCAAGGGAGTCCAGATATCACTTTTCCTGGAGCTTGACCTCAATCAATACTCTTTCTTATTTCTGGGTAAGTGCTCTGCAAGGCCAAGTGCACATCATCTACTGGAAATTTTTTAAGTAAATGCACTCATAGCTGGGATATTCTGTCCCAAAGAATCATGCCCTTTGAAGGCAATTCTGGGCATCTCTATTCTCATGAGGCTGCCGTTGACTTCTGCCTGCAGCCCAGTTTAAAAAAAAAAAAACCAGTGGTTTGTAGAATATACCCATGAACACAAATATGCTTTGGGCGGCTGGTACCATGTTTTTGTCTTTGTGATCTCTTTAACAGATTGCCTGGGCTGTGGCCCCACATACTGACTTAAAGCCTATATAATGGGAAGACTGTCTTCTTGGTTACATTTTGTGTGGAAGTCTCCTGGGTTGGCAGAGGGTTTTGTGTTCACCGTTTCCTCGGCAAGGTCACAGAGAACGGAGTCACAAGTGTAGTGCCCCGCTGCTGATGAGGTGCTTCCCCACTGGCACCCTTGTTTCTTGTACTCAGCACATTTCCTCCTGCCGAGTCTCTAAGCTCTATGATGGCAGAACCTGCGAGAGCAACATTTTCTATAACTTTCTCAATAACTAGCAAAGTACCAGGAATATTGTGGGTAGTCAAAGCAGGTTGAACAACAATTCAATTGAGTTGGGACAATTAAATAATCCTGTTACCATTTGAGAGTCCAAGTTTTTTTTTTTTTTTTTTAGGAGAAGTAGGGTTTTTTTTTTCCCCTTTTCTATTTTAATAAAAAGAAAAAAAGAAAAAGCTTATAACTAACATAAGAAAAACTATAAACAAAAGTACAATAACTATATACAATATAAGTTCATTTGTATTTGACAAATTCAGAGAAAATAATTCCATTATCTATTCTATTGTATCTAATTCACTTTCTATCCTAATTAATCTTTAACTATAACTAACTAATCTTCAGCTCCCTCAGAGACCCAAGAAGGAAATAATATTAGCTAACAAAAAAATAAAAACGGGAAGTATATGCAAGCAACTTCCAAAAAATTGTGAGTTGACAGAAACAGCCAGCTGCCTGGACAATCATCTGAGGTTCCTCCACAGTGTTGGGGCATCATCTTCGGCCTATAGGCTTAGCGTGTTTGACAGACTCATTTGTGAAGTAGGATGTACACAAGGTCAATAGTTCAACCTCACATTGGGTGAGAGCAGTCCATGTACCAGAAACACCTGAATTCCACTAGTGTCATGTCATGATTCAGGATTTTAAATTCTGGAAATTGTTGATGGTTTTTTAATTCAGCTGTCCATTCTTCTTGGCTGTGTATATATGGCTTCATCTCAGCATCTCGTTCTTCTCCACATCCCTCTATCAAATGCCAGTCTACTATTGAGAGGCATGAGCTTAGTTACTCTTCAAGAATAACTGTTTCAGCTGCTGTTCCATTGCACATCAGAGGCCATTGGCCCACTGCCTGTTCAGCTGCCTTCGAAGAAAAGGGCACTGTACCTTTTCCGAATTGCGAAGGCCACTTCAGGGATGGTGCCATATTGTCCTGGCCTCAGAAGATGCCTTTTGATAAAGCCATAGCCACACTTGTTTTGGCAAGAATCAGTAGTCCTTTGTTTCATGTCCTGTCTGTCCATTTTGTCAGCAGTTGATTCGAGGATACTTTGTTGTCCAGTGGCTAACTTTTGCCACAATGAAAGTTAACTCCATACGCAGTTTCTTCAATGCCCATATTTTCTCTGAAGTAGATTGGTACTGCCAGGAGCCAACATGTCTCAAAAAAGAAAAATTTTCTAAGTTATTAAAACATTTTAAATGCCATATTCTGTAGATCTCTGAAGGATTTGAAGATGACCTGTCTAAAATATATCTGCTCAATTTTGAAAACATATCTAATATGACTACAAGTTCTATTGTAATGTCTAACTACTAACCTTCATTTCTTTATATCCTAATAGTTGGTAATAATAACATTCAAGGATCAGAAAATTGCATTACATTGTTAAATGAACGGTACAATTAGAAATATACATAAAGCATTTTCTAACAATATCAATTTCAATATATATAATTTGTATACAATATAAAACAATCCAATCCAATGTAAAGTATTTAAAACTAGTAATTGTCTTTTTCTTCTTTCTTTCTCTCTCTCTTTTTTTTTATTCTATTTTTTTTAATTTATTTTAATTTATTTTGCAATACAATTCAGTTCTACATATCGGTCACGGATTCCCTTGTTCTCCCCCCTCCCGTCCCCCTCACCTTCCCCCCAACGCCCCCCCCCCCATTCCCATCTCCTCCAGGGCAAAGCCTTCCCCACAGACTGAGGTCAACCTGGTAGGAGAGTCCAAGTTTTTATGAGAAGAAATATATCCCTTTTAGGAATGGAGATATGGCTCAGTAGTAGTATGCTTACTTGGCACACTCAAGGGGCCTTCCATCCCCAACACCACCAAATAAACAAGCTTCATTTAACTGCTGTATGAGATTTAATTGCCATCGTGAAGGAGTGAGAGAATGGACACTTGATGGGACTTGATGCTCAGAGTCCTGGCTTTCGGAAAATAACTAGGATTCACTAAGATTGCTAGGGTGGGCTTCCCATGCTTTAAAAGAACAGGAAAAGACCAGAAGGGATACACAGGTATGCCTTGTGTCTCCAGTTATCTGAAGTCCTGTCACCTCAGGACTTTGCCAGGAAGAAGGCTATCACCAGGCATGGCTTCTCAGCCTTGTGCCTCCAGGACCATGAGCCAAAATCAACTTCTGTCTTTATAAAGTTCCCTAGCCTCTGGTGTTCTGCTTCACTGCTGAAAAACAAAATGGAGGTTACATTCACTTACAAGATGGAGAGAAAGGCTAAATGATATGAAAGGTCTTCATAATAATGATGGCTACCACCTCCATTGTCTTTGCAATAGGCTGATAACTGTTACAAGCACTTCCCATGTGTTATCAGTCTAGGTCAGTGGTTCTCAATCTTCCTAATGCCGAGACCCTTTAATACAGCTCCTCATGCTGTGGTGACCCCCAACTAGAAAATTATTTCATTGCTACTTCATAACTGTAATTTTGCTCTTGTTGTGAATCATAATGTAAATATCTGACATGTCGGATATCTGATATGTGACCCCCAAAGGGGTCACAACCCATAGGCTGAGAACTGTTGGTCTAGGTCCTTCACACAATAGCTGTGTTTTACAAATGAGGAAACTGAGGTGGAGGGAAATGATTTGCTTAAAGCCAGAGAGCTTGTATGCAGCAGGGGAGACAGTCCGGCCCCGGGTTCTTTTCACTAATGTGCCCAATCTCTGAAGAGAGGCACATTATCCCCTAGGGTGACTTGAATGAGAATGCTGCCCCCACCCCCATAGACTCATGTATTTGGATGCGTGGGCCCTAGTCAGTGGCACTGTTTGGGAAGGTTATGGGACTTTTAGGTACTGCAGCTTTGTTGGAGGAAGCATGTCACTGGTGCTTATCTGTGGGAGAGTGCATATCTGTGGGAGTCCAGCTCCCACCTTTTGAAGGGTTCTTGAGTAGAGGAAAGAGAGGTAAGAAAATAGCAGATAGAAAGACAGACCTAGATGATGAGAAGAAAGACAGAAACACAGGATAGCTTCGGGAGGGCCTGGGTCAACACCCAGTCACCCAGAGATTTATTCAAAAGGGCTTTTTATAATATGCCAAGGGGAGAGGCAAAAGACCTCCTCCTTGCAAGATCAAAGCACACTGTACAGCCAAGTATAGACCCTTCCAAACACCTGATAAAGAAGCCCATGGCCAAATCATCTCCTTATGCAGCCCTGCTGGGTAAAGCAAGCCCAGATTCTCTGACCCCGAGTAAGTTGGACCTCCACAGTTCCCCCTTCTTAATAATATGTGAGGTTCAGAGCTTAACTCTATGCAGCTCCGAATCAGCATTCCACTAAGCAAATAGCTGGAATAATTATAGCAATCCTTCTCCTCCTTATGGCTGCTACACCTCCCAGTAAAAGAACAGAGGATGATAAAGATGGAATGGCCTTTTTGAATGGGTCTAAGATGACGATACCAGCAGAGACTTCGGACTCCAGCAACAGGTAAAGCAAGCCCAGATTCTCTGACCCTGAGCAAATTGGGGCCCCACACATATCCTGGTCACACTTGCGTTCTCTGCTTCCTGCATATGAGTAGAAATGTGATCTCTCAGCTTCCTGCTCAAGCTACCTGCTGCCACTCAGTCCCTGCCTTATGGACTCTAGCCCTCTGGAATGGTAAGGCCAAATAATCTGTTTCTTCTATAAATTGCTTTAGTCATGGTCTTTTATCACAGCAACAAAAAATAACTACTATATCCCTGCCCTGCTTCTAAGGAAACCCACTTTCCCAGCCTCATCCTGTCCAGTGGCTGCCTGCCGGGGCTATGCTCTGAGCACTTCCCTGACCAGCCTCCACTGGATCCTTTCCTAGTCTTCACAGTTGGTTTCTTTCTACCTCAGTTCTAATCTGTATTAACAGCACTGTGGTGACTGCCAAAGTCTCCAGGAGACCCAGTGCTGTGGGCACTCCAGATGAAGGCTTGCTCTGATGGGATGTTGGCCTGGAGGTCTGGACAGCAATGAAAGGCCTCTTTGGGACAAGAACCCAGCTGTGAGAGGGACCACAGGAGAGAAGAACCGGTCTGAGATGTCAAGGACCCTGCAGGGAACAATAATACCTGGGGGGCGGAGGAGCTGTGACTTCTCTGGACCACAGGAGTGCCGGCTTGGATCTCTGTTGATGAGTTGATACTTCTGTACCCCTGGGCGTGAACCCTCATTATCTGACGTTCATTCACTGGGCTGCTCAGGAGCATTTATTGAGTATTTGCTGTATGCCTATGGCTGATGAGTGAAGTCCAGCTGATGTTGTACCCAGAGATGCCCTGGATACCTGCCCACCACATGGCTGGGGCCTCTTCCTTCCAGCAACTTCACATGCACAGACTCAGTGGACTCCAGGAATCATCTTTATTTTTTGGTAGGCCTTAAAGGGATGTGAGCACTGGTGGGTCCTCGTGGCCTAGCAAGGGCATTCTTGTCCCTGGCAGCTCTTCCAATGGCTCCAAATGATGCTGCTCCTCTTGGCCAGCCTAAGGGCAGCGGGAGCAGGTTGCTGACACCCAGAATCCTAGACAATCTTACTCAGACACCCTTTTGTCTGCACCTGCCAGCTCCTGGTGGCTCCCTCAGCATGTCCCAGTACTGGAGATGCCTGGGCCTCTCTAAATTCCCTTCTCAGGGGACCTCCGGGGGCCCCCACTTACTCCTCTTTAGCCTCTGCTTCTGTTCACTGGGTGCCTACCTCTCCCCTGTTGTTCTGGGTTTCCGTGATGCTCTGTGACTGCCCCCCACATTTATTCAGCTCTGACTTCAGCCTATGAGAAAAGCAGACAAAAGAGAACGAGCAAGTGCCCAGGGCATCAGGGAGGAAGAGTCAAGACAGAGGCCTGAAGAGCTGAGGCCCAGGTTGAGGGGCATGACCCTCTCTCACCCACAGTTCTCAGGGGTGTTCTGGGCCTCCCTGGCTGTCTGCAGCCGCTTCTCCACTTCCTGCAGCCGGGTACGCAGCAAAGTCCCTGCAGACAGTGTCTGGACATCAAGGTGGGTTCTCTGAGGCATTGTGTCCCACCACCCACCACTGCCCGAGAGCCTCACTCTCCAGCAGCAGCTGCTCTTTGCTGCATTCCATTGTGCTGATCTCCTGGGTCAGGCGATGCTGCAGGACCTGCGAGGAAGGAGGCCTGTCTCTCTGTCCCTTGTCCTGACTACACCTCCAGCCCACCCCTCTTTGCACTTTTGACAAAGTCCTTCCCTCCAGTAGGCCACTCACTCATTTTTTAACTCTGCAGTTTCTGCTGCGGCTACAGACTTACTTCACACCAATGTCCCCTCATATTTCTCAGAATCTATTTCTTACAACTCTTCAGATCCTCACTCCCCAGTTGCTATTCTTTGAATGTTCCAGAAGTCCAGCCTTTCTCAAGAATGCACACTTATCTTCTGCACTCAAGTGCTCAACATGTGTGGTCAGATGCCAACAGGTCAGAGACGGTGCCCCAGGCTTGCAGCATCTATCTGCTTTGCCTTCTTGGCTGGAGTCTGGCTATGCATTTCCCCTGCGCCTAAGAAACTTGAGGTGGAAAGGATCTTTTGGTATACTGCTGCCTCTCCCTGCCTGGAATGTCGCCTGATGCTTCTATCTGCGGCTGATGAAGGTTTTCTCAAGGTTCCCGTGGGCCACTTTGAGAAAACACAGAATCCATAAAAGCCATGACAACTGCCAGCAAAGGATGCTAGGTATGGAAGTGAGGGATGGGGCAAAGCGGCCAGCTGTGGGGTCAAAGGTGACAGGAGAGAGGAGTCAGGGTCTCTCCCAGAGCACTGAGCCTGAGCAGGGCTGGGGACCAGACCACTCACACACTAAAGCCGTGGGAGGAGTGGAAGTTGGAAAGGACATTGTCTCTTACATGGAACTCCCAGAGGTCCTTGCGCTGACTTGTCAGATCCTCCAGTTGCTCTTTAGCATTCAACCTGTGGACAGACACCCAGCCTTGAAAAGTCAGGGCCAGGACCCACTCGGCAGTCAGGTTTGGGGTGCCTCCTGCTCAGGCCTTCGGGTCCTGCCAGTGCTTCCCTTCAGGGGTCTGTAAAAGTCTCCTCTCTTCAGCACCTTTTCTTCCGGCAAGCTTCACTCGCGCCCTGCTTAGCTGCCCACCAGACTCCAGGCTTAGGAATAACTCCAGCTTCCTCAGTCTGAATCTGACAACTGGACGGTATGCTTCCTGGGCAGGGACTGGATCATCAGCAGTCAGACTCTGCCTGGGCCCTCACTCTCTCCAAGAATGCTTCTCATTCTTTTGTTACAGGTGATCCGTTATGGATCCCTACGGGGGACCACAGCCCTGTCCATCTTGTTGCCCCTGCAATCGTGCCTTCCCGTGAAAACTGTACGAGGGTGCAGTGGGTCAAACTGTTGAATTTACTCTATCACCACCCGTAATGATGGGGGAACTATCCTGTCTGGTGCTCTGCTCCACAGAAGGGAAATACGGAGTGTGTATCCAAGACTCATCACACTAGCTCTCGCCTCTCCTCCTCAAGTTGGGGCAGAGCTGGGAAGGACTCTTACCACTGAGTCTCACTTTCCCTCTCCTGGCAATGCTTCTGGAGAAGCATCAGAGCCTCTGTGGAGAAAGCAGACAAGACAGCCTGATGAAGGACCTTGGCAGAAGAAGGTCAGGCAGAGTCCAGGGGCCCCACATGACCTTGGATGTTGGTGGGCACTCCAAAGACTTGCGTGCATCCTCCACATGAGTGGAGCCAGGGGAGACTTGAGAGAAGCCCCACGGGACTCCTGTGGCTGCTCAGGAGGGTGGGCTTTGTGAAGCAGTGGGAAGAATAAAGAGGAATGGCGAATACCTTTTTTTTTGCACAGGACCTCCTCTAGGTGTCCTTTCTCTTCATTCACTGTAAAACATGGCGACACTTTCAGCCTCTGGAGGCTACACCCCTTATCCCCACTGCAATTCCATCCAATAGGCAAAATCACACAGAAGATGGGGGAGAAGTGAGGTATCTTCTTTCTACCCCTGTCACCACCTCCCACAGGGCACCCCCGATTCCTTCCCCCATACCCCCACATCCATGTTCTCTTAAGTGCCAACAGCGTCAAAGGAGTGACTATGACGAAGAAAGTTCGTGCTGGAAAGAAGAGTGAACCACTAAAGAAGGAAATACCATGTCAGGTAGAAACAGAGGCTCTGAAGAAAGAAACTAAGCAGAAGCAGAGGGAGGGAGAAGCAAGGGGGAGAAGGGGTAGGAATCCGTTTTTAGATGAAATCATCCAAAATGGTAGTGTTAGGGCTAGCTGAGCTGTGAACTGAAAGATAACATGATACAGTGAGCAATCTGAATTGTATGGGCGAAGGGGACTGCAGGCGAGGGCACAGCCTAGCCGAGGGCACAGCCTGGGCGAAGGCCCTGAGCCATGTTTGGAAGTGCCAGCAGCGCTCAAGGGACCCACTCACAGGAATCTAGTTCCCGATGCATGGCCTCCTGGAGAGCTTGAGCCTCTCCCAGCTCTTCAATGGATCTCTTCTTCGCTGGACCAAAAAAGGAAGAAGGGGCTGTGTTAGCGCAGCCCTGCTGTTTCTCTGCGGCTTGTGACATGGCTTATTCTTTTTCAGACAGCCCTGCATGGGAGGTACTCACAGTCCAGGCTCCTTCCTGCTGGTATCAACTGGCCAGTCTAGGTTCCCAAATTTACCTTGCTGCAGCTCATTAATTCGATGAATCAGGTCCTCAATCTGGGGTTCCAGGCTTCCCTCTGAAGAAAGAAGGCAGATTGAGCCAGAAAAGACAGGTGCTTGGCTGTCCCAGGCAGCTAGAGTAGGACTGCTATCTGATGCTGGGTTTCTCCTGTTAGCCACCCACAGGCTATTCTGGAGCACCCGCTTTGTGTTGGAATCTGTAACAAGTCCTTGCAGGGCTTGCCTTCTGGGTGGGTGGGGGGTGGTGGTGGCTATGACTCAATCTGGTGGCAGTACCAGTTACAACTATGACACATGGTGGGGTGTTACAGAACAGATGGGTATTAGTGCTTCTTGATATGGAAAGACCCCAAATTAAGGGAGAGAAACAGACCCCATACATGGTGGGGAGGGGTGTGGGGAGTGGGAGCTACTGCAGACAGAAGGAACAAGGATGAATCTCCTGCAGTGCGAGTGGGTCCATAGCCACAGAGAATGGGTATTCGAGCAGGAGGAGCAGAGAAAGCAGGAAGGGAGGATCTGCAGGACCACAGTGGAGGAGCCCTCCCATGAGCTCCACCCTCTTTGGGGGTGTGGAAGAACAGGCTGCTTGCCATTCCTGCCTTCCTGGTCTCTAGCTGTCATGAAGGCAGCAGGGCTTTCCAGTGAGAGGTGGCACCTTGCAAGTTCTCAATGACTTTTTAGAGAGTCACTTCTGAACTCACAGCCCATTTTACCTCTCTACAGGGAGAAGCCTTCCTTCTGCTCTAGATCAAAGATGAGTCACAGGTATTGGGATATAAAGCTGCTTTACTGGGTCTCACTGCCAGCCCCTAAAGTAGCCTGGGGTTCATAAGCTTAGCTCTGGACTTTTCAAGATGACAGACTCCCTTTCTAGGAACCTGTAGAAGAGTAACTGTCCTCCAGGGTGCTGATCGCAACTGGCAAAAATCTCTGCGGCCCAGGAACATTATTTCAGTGGAGATGGTCAGGGTAGGTCACTACACATCTCTAGTCCTGCAGTTTCTATACAAAGTTTAGTCTAGGCAGCAGCTGCAATGAACTGTGTGAGCTAGAGGGAGATGGAAAAGGGAAGGTTCCCTTTTGTCTGAAGCAAATCAGTGACTACAACAGTTGAAGCTGAGAATGGGCTGGTGGGGCAGAAAGGTCTTACTTCAAACTCAGTATTTGCTCCAGCCCTTAAATGGGTACTCAATGCAAGCTGGCTCCCAAGTTCCTTCTCAACAAAAATGCCAAGTGCAAAATACTCTGTATTGTCCTTTGTCATTTGTGGGTTTAAAAATGACAAGAAATATATACCCATGGATGCTGTTTATTTTAAAAGAATCTCTGGAAAACACTTGATCATTTCATAACTACTGCTATGGGGAAGTAGCTCAGTAGTACAATGGTCCTAGATTCAAGCTGCAGAACTAACAAATAAATAAATACTGTTGCTTGTCTGTGGGTCAGGAAAATGAATAAACAGGTATGTGGTTAGATGGATGGATGGATGGATGGATGGATGGATGGATGGATGGATGAAAAGATGAATGGGCTGATGAATGGAGTGTGTGTGTGTGTGTGTGTGTGTGTGTGTGTGTGTGTGTGTGTGTATCTATATGCCCCTGTAATGGAGGATCCATCCTCTTAAAGATTTTGAATTTTTAACTGTAGGACTTCATTTTTGGCTCAAAGAATAAAAGCAAATAGAATAAATACATGCAATAGGATGATTTTCCAGAGTTGTGAGTTAAGGGTTTTAGATTCTAACCCTGTTTTCCTGACTCAAAATCTGAGACTCAGACACAGGATACCTGACCTTTCTGCAGCTTTTTTACTGTCTCCAGCAAGTCTTCAGTCTTACTCAACGATGTGGCCTGCCCTGTAGAGATGAAAACCAGAATTACAGGACCCAGTAGGAGTAAGGATAAAGCCAGGAAAGACACAGATCCTGGTAGAAGAGCAGTGAGGATTCTGTAGACCCTCCTGGGCTACAGCCGGGCTGGGGGTCAGGTTTCCACTACAGTAGGGCACCTGGGGAACCCTCTTCTCTGTATCTAAGGATTATGGTATATATTAGATGAATCAGCTTTTCCACAAGAGGACAAAAGACCCTCCAGAACTCCCCTAGTCAAACTCAGGGTGAGAAGAGTGTATTCTTGACTCTGCGGCTGTTGAAAGTCATCATGAATTCTAATCCATGCAACAGGGAAGATAGATTACATACTGATTTTTTTTACAATTAATTATAGCCCGAATTTGTAAATTCTAATGAACTGATAGGTCTAGACATGGCTACTCATGCTGCTAATACATATTTATTTAACTCGTGTGTGTATGTTGCAGTACATGTGTAAGTACCTCTATGTGGAGCTACATTTATTTATGTGGGCAAATGTATAGGCCAGAAGTCAACTTCCCTGTCACACTCCACTGTACTTTTTGTGACATAGTTTCCCACCGTACATAGGGCTGGTCATGTCAGCTGGACTGGACAGCCAGCCTGAGTCTGAAAATCTCCAACCCTCATCCCTACTTACTCCATGCTGGGGTTACTGTGGTGATATTTTATCTGTGCTTTAATAAATAAAGCTTGCCTGGAGATCAGAGGGAAAAGAGCAGCCATTATAAGCAAACAAAGAAGTCAGGCAGTAGTAGCACACACCCTTAATCCTATCACTTAGGCAGGATCTCTGTGTGTTCAAGGCTACACTGGAAATAGAGCCAGGTGTGGTGGCACATGCCTTAATTCCAACACTCGTTAACCATGGAGATATGGAGGTCTGTACAGACAGACAGAAAGTGGCAGAGCTGTGTAGGAAGAGGAAGTAATGGAGGTGGACAGAGAGCAAATCAGATGGCAGAACAGCAAGGCATATGTGTGTGGGTAGGCAGGAAGTCGCGGCATCTGGAAGCTGCAGAGTTGGTGAGGTAAGGTTGGCTGGTGGCTTTCCCTATTTCCCTGATCTCCCTAAGGCTTTCACCCCTATATTTGACTAGGTGGTTTTTTATTTATTTATTTATTTTTTATTTAATAAGACCATTTAGAAATTCGTCTGCAGGTTACAGACTCTGACTGCTATACTTGGCAGGGGATCTAGGGATCTGAACTCAGGTCCACACTTGTGCAGCAAGCACTTTACCCACTGAACCATTTCCCAGTCCCTAATCATTTTAAGCAGAAAGAAGTGGGTGTGAGGAACCTCTTGATGTACAACCAAAACACTGTTTATGAAAGCAAAAAAGAGCCCAATGAGGTGCTTAGTCCTACCTCAACTTGATATGCCATGTTTTGTTGATATCCATGGGAGGCCTGCCCTTTTCTGAATAGAAATGGAGGAATTTGGGGGGATGGGAACTGGGGGAGAGACTGGGAGGAAAGGAAGGAGAGGAAACTGTCAGGATGTAAAACAATAAATAAAGAAAGCAAGACCCTACCAAAAAAGTGGAATTACTTTTTAGTACTAATCTAGGATACATACAAAGGACAGGTGAACATGGTAATGATGCTATTGGGAATCTACTCAATATTATGAAGACTAGGAATCAATACACACACATACACACACACAGACACACACACACACACACACACACACACACACACACACACACATACACACGCACACGTGCACATACATCATAAAAAAATTGGGGGGGAAATCTGACATTAAGAAAGACTTGTGCCTACATATCTCAGGCCTCACTTGAGGCAGGGACAGACCCCTCACCAGAGGGCAGGACCCAGGGACCTCTCTGTTCAGCCCAGGCTTGTCCTCCCTTCCCCTTAGACTATTGAAAGGCACAAGGAAGATGGTGGGAAATGCACTGTTGTCCTTGCCAGAAAAGGTAACTTGTGGCTTTGTTCTGCTCTTAAACTCTCAGCTTGGTGTCACAGTTTATCTTGTGTGGGTTTTCATTCCTGAACCTTGGTTAAACTCCTCAGGTTTAACCTCTTGGCCTCAAAAATATTGAGCAATTGGATTACCTATCTCCCTCCTTATTACCACTGTGATTGGTTATATACTCTTATTTGGAGTACTTAGTGTACCTCTCCACTCAACTTCATTCATACAATTATATGTAACTACTAAAAATCAACAATGGAAAAACTACCAGCATTAAGAGATATTCTCATTGGTAAAGTTAACAGAATGTTCTTCCTTGAAGCCAAAGAATTTAACAGCCAACTCTGTTTTGGGTGTAAAGATCCTAAGACCAAACATTTGTAAGTTTTGGGCTGAATAATTTTGAACATAATTACACTGAGTGTCCCTTTAATACCCAATAGTGAGATCTAAAAACATGAACATTGATCTCTAAGATTGAGTTCAGTTAATATTGTAAATGCTTTCAAACATGAGTTTGAATGGACAGAAGAAATAAAAAAGAGAAAGAATGACCTGTAGCCTATATCAACAAACTACAATGGACTGGACGTACTTGGCTCCTGATTCAAGCAAATACACTTTTCATGATGCATAATTCTATAGATTTTTTTTTTCAAGACAGGGTTTCTCTGTGAAGCTTTGCGCCTTTCCTGGATCTCACTCTGTAGACCAGTCTGGCCTCGAACTCACAAAGATCCACCTGCCTCTGCCTCCCAAGTGCTGGGATTAAAGGCATGTGCCACCACCGCCCAGCTTCTATAGATGTTTTAGCACAAGCTCATATTACTTTAAAATTCAAACAAACAAATAATGCTGATATGGACATAGTTGAGCATGTATCTTTGTGGTATGACTGAGCATTCCTTGGGTATATGCCCAAGAGTGATATAGCTGGGTCTTGAGGAAGACTTATTCTCAATTTTCTGAGAAACCGCCATACTGATTTCCAGAGTGGCTGTACAAGTTTGCATTCCCATCAACAGTGGAGGAGTGTTCCCCTTGCTCCACATCCTCTCCAACATAAGCTGTCTTCAGTGTTTTTGATCTTAGCCATTCTGATAAGTGTAAGATGGTATCTCAGAGTTGTTTTAATTTGCATTTCCCTGATGACTAAGGCCCTCTGGATATGGAAGATGGTTGTTTGGCTCGAGCTGTTTGGGGGGCACCCAGGCAGGGGGTTCAGGATCCGTTCGTGGTGCATGGGCAGGCTTTTGGGAGCCTGGTGCCTGTGGTGTGATGCCTTGCACAGCCTTGGTGCAGTGATGAGGGGCTTGGACCTGCCGAGGCTCAGTGTGCCGGGCTCTGCTGACTCCCCATGGGAGACCTTGATTTGGGGGATGTTGGGCTGTGTGGTGGCTTGGGAGGGAGAACTAGGGGATGGGAGGAGGGAGGAGGTGGGATCTGTGGGTGGTATGTAGAGTGAGTAGAAAATTTCTTAATAAAGAAAAATGAAAACAAGGAAAAAAAATCAAACAAACAAACAATCAGGAAGAACGCCATAACTTCTTGAAATCAATGATAAAAGCTCAAAAACTAATGACCTGCTCCTTTCCATAGAAAACTGGACAGAGAAGAAAATATAGCTCATAAACACAGACCACAGGCAGAAAATGCTTCTTCGTAATAGTAAAGAACATCCCTTAGCCTCAGACCCCAAAGTCCCCAGTCTCTCTTCTTCTTCTTCTCATTCAGTGATCCAAGCTGTGGACTGACATACAGGCAAATATCCTTTCTCCACAAACAGGACACTGTGTTGTACAGGATGTCACAGATCTCCTATTTTTCTTCTGACAAGGTGTACTGGTGATCAGTTTCTTCTTTTTGGTAGCTGTATAGATTTCCACTATACATATGCCATAATTTAAGAGCAGTTTCCTACTTTTTTCTATAGGTTGTCCCCTTCACAGCCATAAATGATGCCATGGCTATGATTTCCTTTTCTCAGCTGCTGAGGCAGAGTACTATAAAGTAGGTCTTCCCTCTGTGTAGGTCATCAAATGCCATACTGTGTATCATTGTGCCTTATATTTCCTTTGTCTTCTAAGGATATTACCACTGAATTATGGTCCATCCTAAGCCAGTACGACCTCATCTTCAGTAGTTATATCTGCAAAGATCCTATATGTTGGTTAGTTTATATTTTGTTTTGTTTTGATGTGTATAGATAAATACCTGCATGTATGTTTGTGCACTACATGTCTAGTGCTCAGAGGTCACGAGTCAGACCCCCTAACTGGAGCTATAGGAGATTGTGAGCTGCTGTGTGGGTGCTGGGAATCAAACCTGGGTCATGAGGAAAAGCAGCCAAGTGCACTTAACCATTGAGCCTTCTCTTCTGCCTGACGGTTTTAATTATTCACTTGCCACAACCTAGAATCATTGGAGAGGAAAGCCTCAATTAAAGAATTACCCAGATCAGGTTAGCCTGTGGGTATGTTGCTGGGGATCATCTTTACTGTTAATTAATGCAGGAGGGTCCAGCCAATGTGGTGCATTCTGAGTTAGGGGTCCTGAAAAAGAGAAAAAGGCTGGCTGAGAGCAGGGAGTAAGAAGGAAGCATGGCTACATCTGTTTCACTCTGCCCTTGGCTGCAAATGTGTGGTAAGACTAGCTGCTTGAGTGAGTTCCTGCCCTGACTCCCCTGTTGTGATGGACTATAACTTGGAACTGTAAGCCAAATAAATCCTTTCTCCCCTAAGTTGCTATTTATCACAGCAACAGAAGTGAAACTAGAGCATTCTGTTTCCAAATAAGGTCACTTTTTGCATTTTTTTTTTATTCTGTAACAATTTCATACATATGTATAATGTATTATATTTTGAGGCTCTGATGGACCCAAGCTAGGGAAAGGGTCACACTTTTAGTTCAATTAATTAATTTTGGGGATGTTGTACATCAAACTTGGAGACTCACACTTGTTAAGCCAGGACTCACACATGCTAGCCAAGCTACAGGGCCAGCTTGAGGGCCACACTTTTACCTAGTATCCCATCCAATATGTGCTTCTGCTTTCATTGGCCTGTGCCTGCTGGACACATCTGAATACTATTTAGAGGCTACATGCTACATCAAAGGCTGTGCCTATCATTAAATTTGACTGACAAAACCAGTGCTATATTTCAAGCTTCCTGGTAGTTTACACCACGACATTCTTATCTCCTCTAAATCTGAAACTCCATTCCTAAGAATACATCTTAAAGAGACCATTAGGGGAGGTAGACAAGATCTTCACTGCTTCACTGTTTGCAGTGTTAACACATGGAAGTAACGTGAAGGTGCCTCGGAGAGTTAATTACAGCATTCTGGTAGAATGAAGTTCTTTACAGCCATTAACAGTTACATTATCCAGTGGTTTTTCTTTTTTGTTTGTTTTTTATCTTGAGCTCATCTTGTTGGGATGTTGGGTGCTTGCTCCCCTTCTTAGCATCCTTTTGTCCCTCTGGGATCTATGATAAACTAGTATTCATTCATTTGTCTTTGCGCTTTAATTTTTTTTTAATCACTTAGACATGGACAGTGAACATGGCATTGAAAGTCTGTGGGAGGGAGAGATGGCTGAGAGGTGATAAGGGCAGAAGTACTACTCTTCCAGGGGACCCAGTTCAGTACCCAGCACCTATGTCAGGTAGCTTACAACCACCTGACTCCAGCTACAGGGACCCAGTGCCTTCCTCTGGCCTTCTCTGGCACCTGTGCTCACATGTACATAACCCCCCCCACACACACACACACATAAACATGAAAATGTAAGTAAAATCTTTTTTAAAAAGTCTCATTTCACCAACACCCCCCCTTCTCAGAATTAACCACTGCCAGCAGTGACTATATTTTCACTTTTTAGAAAAAATATTTCATGTGTTACTTATTTAAAAAAATTTTAATACTCAAATAGCACTCTAAAAATCCAAACACTACAAAATCTTTGAAGAAATGAAACTTCCCCTTCTCTTTGGCCCTGAATCTCATTACCATGATACAATCATCTCTGATAAGTTGATGTATCTCCCCCTGAGACATTTTTATTATTTAAAATAATTTTAATATTTTGCAAAGAAAGAAAAGCTCATAACAGAGAAAGGTGTTTGTCTGCTTAACATTTTATGAGAAGTTTCAAACACAGAGTGTGAGAATGCCATGATGAACCCTCATACACATAGCCCAGATGCCAGGACTGTTAACATCCACCCATATTTGCTTTTTGTGTTACTATAATCACACGCAGTATGATTAGCAATCATCATGCAGTTTCTCCAATACTCAGACCACATGTAGTGTTCTCTAACTAGCCCATGTGCTCTCCAGCTGGCCTTTGCAACTACTTCTGCAAAAGCTCCATCTGTGGTTTTCCTCTCTGTCTTTTAACTGCTAGTCGTAAGATCCCTAGTGAGTGATAAGAGCAACTTTTAAAATTTATCTTTATTTAATGTATTAATGTTTTGCCCTGTATGTGTGTCTGTTCATCACTTGTGTGCCTGATCCCTGTGGAGGTCAGATCCCCTGGAACAGGAGTTACAGGCAGCTGTGAGCCACTGTGTGGGTGCTGGGAATTGAACTCGGTCCTCTGCAAGAGCAGCCCATTCTCTTAAATGCTGAGCCATCTCTCAAGCCCCCAAGTGATAAGAAAATTTGAAAATTTTAATTTAAAGTCTTAAATCTAATATCTCCATGAACAACAAAAAACCTCCTTGTTACAAAAGAAAAGAGACTGTGGAGGATAAGTCCCCTTTTAACATTTTATTTTGAAATTATTTCAGATGTACACAAAAGTCGTAGAAATAGGCTGTGGTACTCTATCAGAGCCTCCATGTTTTGAGTGTTTTTCAACTGTAAGTTGCAGATAGTATGGCCCATTAATATTTAATATTCCAGTGCATATTTCCTATATACAGAGACTCCAAGTAACTGCACAATCGCCATTAAAATCTGGGAGTTATCATTGCTCCAATGTTAATGTATAATCCTCAGGTGCTGCTCACCTTTCCCTTTCCTTCTTATACTTTAAATTACATATTACTACCTATTTTTCTAAGTGATAAATAAAACAATGAATCACAAAAGACCTCCATTTTGCTTCCCTCCCCAATCCAAGGCCCTTAACCAGTTATCAAAGTGTGCTTACCTCGCTTTCCAAGCGGCTCTCCTTGACACCCCCTTCCTTTCTTGTTTCAATCCCAACTATTCCATAATAAAAATTAAACTTCTGCGGTCCATTTTTTTATAAATGAACAATTATATCAACTGAAAATTGTTTCTTCGCCTCTTTAAAAAATCTACAATCTTCACGGCTATCCCTAATTTGGTCACTTTTGTGATCACTTCTTGTATCTGTCATAAGTCACCACTGCCTACCCTTGGTCCATTGGTGTTTGTGTATTCAATCTTCTGTGATTACCTAGCATGGGGGCTACTGATGTGGAAGGCCATCTGCTAAAACCATAAGCCTCCACCAGAAGGCCTGGATGCCACTGGCGCTAAGAATTATCCCCCTACGCCCAATTCAATGGCTAAGAAATGTAACCTGATATGCCTTCCAACTTCCTCTAGTTGAGTCCCTCAGTGAAGTCCCTCATTACTTAAACATTGAGGCTGATGCTAAGTTTTCAAATCTCTGTGGCACTGTAGCAAATGCTTAATAAAGTGTGGTTCGTTGCTGTCTGATTTTTATTCTTTGAAAACTGGCACCCAACATGTGGCTGCAATTTAAGACAAATTCTGTTAAAACGATTTCATTATTCATCCATTTGAAAAAAGAAAAAAAAAATCACTGTGTACCAAGCACCAAGTAGGTGTTTCGGGTGCCCGGGTGCCCGGGGAAACTGCAGTTCTTGAAGGTCACACCCATTGTTTTGGAATCTGAATAGACAGGTCTGGCAAGATGCCGCCTCCCATGTTTGGTCATGTAGTGACAGACCTGGTGCTCGGGAAGGGAAGGTGGGTATAGATACAAAGACAAAGTTTGAACACCCGTTGAAGCACAGTCCGGGTCACTGGTCATGCTATTTTCTCTACTGCACAATGTTTGGGAACTTTCTATAATCAAAACAAAAAATGTTCTTCGGGTGGATTTACTGTGAAAGATATTTTCAAAGAACTGCAGTTTCCAGTATTTCTAGGCTGGACTCCAGTTCCTTGTCCCCAATGAGGGGAGAAGCTGTCACGACTTAAGTCACAACAAATTTGAAAACTGAGAAAACCATTCTCAAGGGCCTGGAAAAGAATCCCTGCAGTAATCATCTAGGCTGGCCGCGAATGACATCAGTTCTTCCTTCCCTCGGCTGTGCGGCAACAGGGATTTGTTACAGTTTTTGTGACAATGTCACTATCCCTTCCCGATTTGTTTAGTAACGGGTCCTAAAATGAACTATTTAAGTATTTAATTGGGTCAATAAAGGTGGCAAGTTAACCTAGGTGATGAGAACAGGCATGTTATTTATTTCCACTGTGTGGAAGTTAAAAAATTCAATAGGCTAAAAACATTTTTTTTCTAAAAAAATTACTCTCGATTATTTTAATGGGCCAAAGCCTCTCTCCCTTCTACCCTGTGGGCCCCCACTACCTCCGGCATCCTCAGCCTCCTCAGGTCCCAGCCACTCCGCCATCAAAGGCTCCAGCTCCGCAGCCATTTCCCAATGTGGGGCATCTGCGCATGTGCCATAGAAAAGTGGAAAACAGGGAAAAGCAGCACGTGCCACTACAACCATTGCAGGAAACCAGGGGGTGGGGCAACACAGGTATCTGCTCTGAGCAAGCGCAGGACATCTGCAACGCAACTGATAGTTAGCACGCATGCGCACAACCACAGAGCCATATTGCTAAAAAAGGCTGGAAGCAGGGTAGTGGGCTGTTGAGGAGGGTTGTGCGTACAAACTCTTCAAAGGTTCTTCTCCTTTAGGTTGCTGCTGCCAGCGGCCAACGTCCAGAACAAATGGCAATAGAGTTCCAAGCCCTGTCTCCTTCACAGTTCACAGGTCTCCACTAAAAGGGCCTAAAGAAAGCTCTCTCTCAAGTAGAAGCCTTAGAGGATAGGAGCGTCTTCACAAAGCTGCATCCCGGCCGGCCGCTGGGTGAAGTCATGTGGCATGTGTTACACAGGTAGACACTGGAGGCAACCTTCTTATTAATGTAAGAAACGGCCCGAATTGGTGGGGCTTGTTTGTTTTTTTAAAGTAGGGAAAAATGGTGGAGGAAAAAAAGGACACCAAGGACAGAAGAACGTCGTGTGGGATTCAACTTTAGGCCCTTTCTGTAGTTTTCTTCAAACATCCTTAGGCTGGTTTCAAGCATAGGCTAGCCCTGCGTTCCAAATTCTAGAGCCCTTGTGGGTTACCCGCCCCTACCCTGAGGGGAGCCTTGGCCCAGTCTTAGGTCTGCTTGGAAGATGCACATTGCAGCAACCTGTGCTGCCAATGACAGAGGGTACAGTGGCATTCAGGTTAGTCACGGAGGTGAGGCAGAGGAGGCTTTCGACTTTCTTAAGTGTGGAGGTGCCTGAGGGGGCTCAGAGCACAACCTGTGCCCCTTCTCCCATTTGTGGGCAAACCCTGAGATCTTGCCCACCTGCCCGGGGAAACGGGGACCAGCCCCACACAGACTTCTACCCACATTTCCAGAGTAGAGACAGAATTTGAAAGCCAAATGTGGTCACTCCAGCAGTCATTCAGAGTCCAGAGAACAAGCCATTGTTGGGGGCCTGCTCTACCGAGGAGGAGGGGGGTGTGGAGTACTTGGGTGGGTAACGGATGAAAAGCCGATCCTCTTCCTTCCTCACCCAGCGCAGGAGCTTTGTCACTACTAAGATGGCACCTGCCTTGGTCACCAGGGGGCTGAGGCAAGTATAAAGCTCAAATTTGGAGGTCACCTGTGGAGATGGAGGGGAGATAGTCAGATGGGCTAGAGCTGGCCATGAGCAATCCTGTGCTCCCCAACCCAACCTTGTGCGCTTCTGAAGCTTGGAGACATGCTTAGCAGCAACTGGATGTGCCTTGCTAGGCTAAGGCAGGCAATCTGGGATTACCCTGTCAAGGGCAGACAAGAAGCAGCTGGACCAGTGGCTTCACCTGGGTCATTCTGACTGTGCGTGTCTCTGTGTGTGTGTGTGTGTGTGCGTATCTGTGGACTAGAGATAATGGTCACACCAACACTCAATATTCAGTGAGCAGTCATTACATACAAGGCTGTTCTCTGCTCCTGGCCCTGTGCGTTCATCATCTATAGCCTTGTACAACATGTTCCTCGCACCAACCCAACACCTAGCCCAGAGGTCTCTGCTGTCTTTTCTATGCCACTTCCCACTGTTCTCTCTGTGTTCTCTTTCTGTCCCAGCCACTCTGGTCTTTCTTTGCTGGTCCTCAGACACAGCTAGCCTCAGCCTTGCCTCAGATCTGCAGTACTTTCTTATGCACAGGCAGTTCCTCCCCCAGGCACCCAGGCAGCTCACTACCTTCTCTCCACTGGGAAGCCACCTTTTCAGCACACCGTCTCCCAAACACCTGATTAACAACCCTGGACCTACTGAATCTTGGTTTTAAAATGTCAACTCTTTAGAAGAAGATAGTAAGGCTCCTTGGCAAAATGGCTGAGTCTAGGAAGGATGTAGAAAGTAAAGTAAGCAAGCTGTGCTCATATGTGATAGAAACTTGCTAATGGGAAACGGGGCTCAGGCTGCCTAAATCAGGGGGTCCACTGGCTAAGTCAGAAATAACTGCAGTAAATGCTAGAAAACATTTTAGACTACTGAATTCAAGAGCTATCGCATGAGGTCAGATTTCTCTAAAATAGAAGATTTGGGGCCAGTGAGATGGCTCAGTGGATGAAGGCACTCACCACTAAGCCTGGCACCCTGGTAAAAGGAGAGTACGGATTCCCACAAGCTGTCCACTGGCCTCTACACTGACCACATGTGCGCACACACATGTGCTAACTACATAAATGTGATTTTTAATTAAAAAATCCAATAAGAAGTGTGTTCTTACATCAAGTCCCAACTAAAATGTAGAAAGTAGGGCAGTTAGAAAACCACCAGCAGGCAAACACCTAGTAACTGCTGCAAGTTCAAATCACGGAGGCCTATGAAAACGAGAGGGGAGTATAAGTCTAGACCCACAAATACACAGGCCACAGGGGCCACAGGGGCTTGCGAACTACAAAGGGCAAACACTTACTTTCTAGCAGAAGTGTGACAGAGTCCACCCTAACTCAGTGAGCCAAGCTTGCATCACATGCCCTTGAGACAGCGCAGAAACTGGCTCACGCCACCTGCTGCATGACCCGATCTGATCATGGTCCAGCAGCGAAAGACCCAAGTCAAGGGGCACTCTACGAGCAAGCCTGCCGATGTCCTTTGACAGTGCCAAGGCCACAAGGCCACAAAGCCTAGGGAACCTTTCCAGAACAAATGAGACCAGGGAACATAAAAACAGATCCACCATGTGATCCTGGACTGGGTTCTGAACCAGGAAGTTGACATGAATGGACAACTGGCAGAATGCTAATGAAGTCCGTGGACTCCATGGCAGAGCAGTGTTAACTTCCTGCTTTGGCAAGCTACTACAGTTTTGTGAAAGTTTACCTTTGGCGAAAGTGAGTGGAAGGCCTTTTTTATGGTAATTCTTTATACTAGCTTTGCCACATCCAACTCCAAAATTACTTGAAAATTAAAAAAAAAAAAGCTTTAGTAATGTTTCTTTTACAAATGTGGGTGCCCTTGTATTTGGGGCATAAATGTTCAGAATTGAGACTTCATCTTAATAGATTTTTCTTGTGATGAATATAAAATGTCCTTCTTCATCTCTTTTGATTAATTTTTCTTTGAAGTCTATTTTGTTAGCTATTAGGATAGCTACACCAGCTTGCTTCTTTGGTCCATTTGATTGGACCAACCCTTTATTCTGAGGTAGTGCCTGTCTTTAAAGTTAAGATGTGTTTCTTGTATACAGCATAAGGGATGGATCCTGTTTTCATATCCATTTTGTTAGCCTGTCTTCTTATTGGGGAATTGAGTCTATTGATATTAAAAGATGTAAATGACCAGTGATTGTTAATTCCTGTTATTTTTTTGTTTTGGTAGTGGTGGTGGTAGTGTGTGTGTTTCCCTTCTTTGGGTTTTGCTGGTGTGAGATTATCTATTGCCTCTGTTTTTGTGGGTACAGCTAACTTGAGGGAGCAAGTTGGGCGAGCTGGGTGTGGAGGCGAGATAGGGTGAGAGTAATGAAAGAGACTTGATTTCAGTCTCTTTCTCTTAGGGAGAAACCTGGTGCTAAGGAAACTCCCAGGAATCCACAAGGATAACCCCAGCTAAGACTCCTAACAATAGTGGAAAAGGTGTCTGAACTGACCATCTACTCTAATCAGATTGGTGACTGCCCTAATTGTCACCAGAGATACTCTATCCAGTAACTGATGGAAGCAGATGCAGAGATCCACAGCCAAGCACTGGGCTGAGCTCTGGGAGTCCTTCTGAGAAAAGGGAGGAGGGGTTGTATGAGCCAGGGGGGTCTTGATGGGGGAATCCACAGAGACAGCTGATCTGAGCTTGTGGGAGCTCACAGACTCTGAACCAACAGTTAGGGAGCCTGCATGTGACTGACCTAGGCTACCCTCTTCATGTGTGTGACGGTTGTGTAGCTTGGTTTCTTTGTAAGGCTCCTAGCAGTGAGATCAGGACCTGTCCCTGGCACTTGGCTGGCTTTTGGGAACCTGTTCCCCATGCTGGATTACCTTGCCCAGCCTTGACATAAGGGGAGGAACTGGGTCCTGCCTCAACTTGATGTGCCATGCTTTGTTCAAGCCCGTGGGAGGCCTGCCCCTTTATGAATGGAGATGGAGGAGGGGAAAAGGAAGGGAAGAAGGGTAGATGGGAAGTGAAGGAGAGGACTGGGAGGAAAGGAGGGAGGGGAAACTGTGGTCGATATGTAAAATAAATGAAAAAAATGTTATTTTAAAAAAAACCCTAGCCGGGCGGTGGTGGCGCACGCCTTTAATCCCAGCACTCGGGAGGCAGAGGCAGGCGGATCTCTGTGAGTTCGAGGCCAGCCTGGTCTACAGCGCGAGATCCAGGAAAGGCGCAAAGCTACACAGAGAAACCCTGTCTCGAAAAACAAAAAAAAAAAAAAAAAAAAAAAAAAAAAAAAAACCCTAGCCTAGAACAATGCTGGATCCATATTAATATGCACTGTTATTTAAAGAACGTGGTGGGGAAGGTTTTACTTCCTCTGGGACTGCCTGCCTGGCCACCAGCCTCTCTCAGTAGCTGAACTTTAACAGTCCCAGGTAGAGGGCATGGAGTGGTCCTGAACATGCAGTGGTCAAGGAGAGCGGGGACTCTAGACTGGGAGACAGGGAACTGGGGAGCACAGTGATGGTTGCAGATGGGATCCTTGAAAGTCCAAGACCCTGTCTTGATTGCTCATGGGGGAAAGCAAAGGAATGGCAGGGCTAAGTTAGGGTTGTAGACAATGAGGAATCCTTCTGTAGTTTAAGACACATGTGCCCACAGGGTCAGTGGTGCAGATAAAAGGCAG
This sequence comes from Peromyscus californicus insignis, assembly GCF_007827085.1. Taxonomy (NCBI): domain Eukaryota; kingdom Metazoa; phylum Chordata; class Mammalia; order Rodentia; family Cricetidae; genus Peromyscus; species Peromyscus californicus. The sequence continues at coordinate 97,294,540 of NW_026294606.1, forward strand.
AGCCTGGCAAGTTCCAGTGGGCCTATGGGGGGAGCTAAAGCCAAAGGTTCATCACAGGGAAAAAAGGCTTGTAGTAGAGAACTACTACTGACAGCCTGACCAACTCACCCAGGCCAGCAGTGTTTCCTTCTCAGCCACATGGTAAATGAGGCGCAGGGGCCGGGAGGTGCTATGCAGGCGAGCATGCAGGCGGTGATACAAGTCGGACAGTCGCTGTCGCTCCTCCTCTCTGCTGTATGGGGCCTCTAGCTCAGGACTGCAAGAGGGAGGCAGGGGCACTGTGAGTAAAGGGCCTGCCTCCCCTCGCAGTCTAGGATTATAATTAGGTTATGGGGCTCAGCCTCCCACATCAGACTTGAGGGTTTCCAGTGTTGTAAGTCAAGGTGCCCCCATTAAACTAGGAAGGAGCCTTTTCCCACTAGAACAGAGAAGTGTCTCTTCCCCCTTTCTAGAGCATGGCTGCCTATCTCTTTTAACTCATGTGTACAAGATGCTGACAGTCTTGGTTAGACATGTCTTCAATCACCTGTAGGGTCAGGGCTCACCTGGTAAACTGTGGCAGCTGGCGGTGTTGGTCAGGGATGTCCAGTGGCTTGTAGAGGAAATGCCGGAGGCCAGGTGCTCCCACAGCCTGCACACTGTAGGCAGGGGCATTGGCTGCTGGCCCGTTAGAGAAGTTGGCAGCCTCCCCAAGGGTACGCAGGGCACCAAGGTTGTGCATCCCATCTTCAACCAAGCGCCGGCAGGCAGCCATGGCATGGAAAGCTTCACGGTTGGTACCAAGCAACAGCAGGCAGACAGGCATGGAATCCAGACGGGCCACATAGGCATAGAAGAAACCATCTGGGTTGAAGCGAGGCAGGCACACAGGTGCCCATGCCTCACCTGCTGCAAAGGCTGGTGCACCCACCCAGTCAAGCAGTAACTGCAGATCAGCTGGGTCCAGTCGGCACTCAGCCAGCACATTCCTCTCCTGGGCTGCTGTTATCAGTCGGCCGCCAACAGCCAGTACTGACAGGGCCAGGCCTGGGGCTGTACAGCGCCGCAGTAGTGTACCCAGGGCATCCCGCAGTGGACGGGCCAGAGGCACACAACGCACAGCACCCAGGAGCAGGGCACCAGGGTCTTGCTCCACACTGTCCAGGAGCCGGTCCAGTGTGCGCTCTGAGCCAGCCAGCAGACGACGTAGATCATAGTTCTGCTTATGTGCAAAGATGCGGGCCACGCTTGCACGAGTCAGTGTGCTTACAATTTGTGCATGCACTGCAAGCAGCTCACCCCGTAGCTGTGCTGCTGACTGTGGAGTTCGGGACACAGCCACCAGCAGGAGTGGGCCTTGCTGCAGGAACACCAGCTTGTGGTCCTCTAGGGGAAGGAAAAGTGGGCAGGGGCAGAGGCAGACCAAGAATGAGCCAAGGAATCAGACAGGACACCTTTCCCAAACACTCTCCAACAGATACAGCACCTGGCCCAAGTCTGCGCTCTTCCTCTGCCAGCACCAAAATTAGGGCAAGGACAAGCTAGGGGTATTGGGACATTTGTAAAGATGGGGCTGTGGAGGAATCAGGTAATCTAGACAGACAGCATGGAGTCAGGGTGGTGGGAAAGGTGAGACGGCCAAGGACTGAAACAAAGGTCACAGAGCACACGTCCTCACTCCCAGACAGCCAGGTGGTATACTGCCAACCACTTGGATGGAACAAAGAGAGGGACCTACATACAGTTACTCTCACTGACTCACTTCTGGTGGCTAGACAGAGACCCATGTAGGCAGGCAGACAGGCAGATCTACCCATGGCCAGTTACACAGACCTCTAACCCCCAGCCATATTCCCAGCCACTAGCCACCAGTCCCCATTATGCCCTCCTTTCTCTTCACTCACCAGCATAGATGGCTCGGATGGCATCTCCTGCACTCTGTACGAAGGACACAAGGGCTGTCATCACACCCATGGTGGCAGACAGTGCCTCCACACTACCATACCGTGAGTAGATGGGCTTGCCTGCCTCACTCAGCACAAACACGTGCTTCCTTTGGCTGCGCCAGTCCTCGTCACTGGGGTCACCATCATTGGGGTCCCCATCACTGGGGTCTTCTGCCTGGCCCTCAGAGCTACCCTCAGGTTCTCCAGTGGGACTGCCATCTGAAGCTGTAGTTTTCCAGTGCTCACAAGTGCTTGATGGGGCCTCAGCCTGAGGCAAAGGTGACAGGAGGCTGGGTGGCTGGTCCTTGGCCTTGGATCCTGCAAGGGAGCCCTGAGTGGCTCATCTCCTTCTAACCCCATGTTTCAACAATCTATCAAAGCCTTACCAGTCCCATGAACTGCAATGACCCAGGCATGCTGACAAAGGTCTCCATATGTCTTCCCAGCTATTCAGTGAACAATGGATGATGATGGCCAAAACCTTCCTACCTATGTCCACTAACACTAAGGTTTCAATGAGCCCCACCCTAAAACACAAATAATCCAACATGTTTTCACTGCTGTTCGCTGGCCCCTCCATTATTTCCTTTCAACACTGCCATTCCTAGGTCTTCAAAGCACCCCACTCTCCAAATAACTATTAATCTGCTTATCTGCTGGGCTCTTTATTAACTTCTCTGACCCCTTATTTATCCTATTCTGATGTGTAGGTACCCCTCAATGGCCACCATTAAAATACACCCACTGACTCTAATCCTTTCATCCACAGATGCCCACGGACTCTCTTGGTTAACCATACTCTCAGCAATGGTCCTTATTTCTCCCATTATTGTGGCCATTAACAGCCACTGGCATCCAGATCACCAGGACTCCCCTAACCTTCAACCACTCCCCCTATTTACTTATCCTGCTACATTAACACCCCAACAAGTATATATTAATATCACCAACACTTTAGTCTTCAATAACCTTACATGACAGCTCTATGCTCTTCCACTCCACCAATGGCCACCATTAACCATCACTAACACGCAAGGCTTTCATGCCTTCCACTTGCTCTTCCTCCAAGATTATCATTTTGAATCCATAATGAACCCCCTTGCTTCCTTCAACACACAGACTAATTCTCGCTGGCACTGCTGTCTACTGACTCTCACGCAATGACAATCATCGACATGCAACCTCATCTAATTTTCTCACACCCAATGTTTTCAAAGTTTCTTAATGTGTACTGATAATTCCATGTTCCCAAACACCCAAGTAACTTGTCTCAATTCCCATTACCTGTAAAGATGACCCTTTTTGAGCCCAACCACGCCCTTCTTGATTCTTCAAGAATCTAAGCTCAGGTCAAGTACATTCTGATTTCCCTACAACAGAAGGGTGTCCCGGGATGTGGGAACGCCAATGTTAAAATGAGACTTTCCGGACAAATTAGCACAGTCCATCTTCGTACCCTTGACCCCTCATGGCAAGAAACATCTTGCCCCTCCCGGACAAAAGCTGACACCCCCTGGCTTCTTTATCATTTCTCAATGATTTCAATTAAATCAGCAAGTCTGTGACCAACGACTGACCGAGTTACGCCTCAGGCTACTTTCTTGGGGCCCCAAAGACTGCCCACTGGTCTCCCGTTACCTTTCCCCTTCAGCTAGCAATGACAACCCCCAGGGACTGGTTCCAAGGCTCCGTTGAGGGGAGCTATACCTGTGTCCTCCGGGTCCCCATCTCCGGGATCCGGCGTGCTCGAGTGAACCCTTTCACTGTCTCCAGCCTCCTCAATGGGGAACTGCGTGTCCACCAAGTCCTCCACGCCCCCGGGGGCTGGGACAGCACTATCTCCTCCGGCCTCCATTTGCACATCCCTGGGGAGAAGGGGAATCGAGGGTGATGGGCAGCAAGAGAAAACTTCTTAAAAGCCGTTAGGGAGCCAGGCCCCCTAGATACATTCCTAGTGCTGTGGATTCCCCTAGAGTTTTCGACAGGACGCAACATTCAAAAACATGATCAAATACTTGCACCCTCCGGCACTTTCGGAAGGGTGACGCTCCGGTGAGTCTCCGCGAACAATGACACATTAACACCTGTTTCAAGCCCGCATCTCAACTGGGTGGACAGCAACACTTCCAGGAGCCGCGGCGGCACCACACTTCCTGGTGTGGTGGGGAGATGCCACACTTCCGGAAGCGACGCCTCCCGGGACACTTCCGGTTTCACAGCGGTATTCACTCTCCGGTAGCGCCGGTGGCCGCCTTACGCTGCGTTCCCTCCCCGTAGAGATGGCGCGGGACTCTCACGAAACTCTATGGAATCTTCTCTGAGCGACTCCCTCCCTGATGCAGCCAGCGTCAGCTGAGAACTGGGACGCGGGCGGCTCACTTCTTGTACCCAGGACTACCGGCTGAAGAGGGCGCAGCTTGCACGCTGGGCCAAGAGGGAGGGGCCTGGTTCCTTTCACCCAATCAAGCGTAGTCTTTCCCTTATGCCCCTCCCCATTCTGGTAGCTCCTCTGCAAATACTGGGCGCTAATTGGCAAACGCCATCCCTTGACTGACATCTCACTGTCTCTAACCGAAACCTTGAGCCTGTTCCTGTCTTGACTGGAGCGAGATCATGCCGAACCAATGAACTCGCTCCCTCAGAACTGGGACAACTTCAGTCTCCTTTATTCAACAAGAGAGGCAGGGGCGGTCGTGGGGAGGAGCGTATGCTTGACGGACAGTCTCTCCTTCCAATCGGAACGTCGCGCGCAGTCCAGCCAGCCTATGGAACTCGGATGCTGAGGCAAGAGGCGGGTCTCTGCTTGTGGGTCTGACTCTTGAGAGTCTGGACCGCGCCAGCCTGTGTGGGAAGCGGCGCTGCGGAAGCCAAGCCAAGCTGCTTAGGGCTGGTATGTGCAGGCAACACGAGCCCTCCCCACTGGCAAGGAGAGATTCTGTGAACCGAGCCAACTAGACCATCAGCCTAAGCCTGGGGCGGGGTCGGAGGGGTGGGGCTTTCAGGGACTACTGCGTTCTGGTTGGCTGAGGATTCGGCCGCGCTGACCGCGTCCGCGCATCACCATTGGCTGGATGATGAGGGGAAAGCTACAGTAGTAAGGAATCTTGTGTATCTAAGCCCCTAGAAGCACTTCCTAAAGACTGCACCGATGCGGGTGTCCAAGCGACCAGAAGAAGGCGCTGCAAGATGACAGTTTTGTTGGTTTTGTTTTTAGTCAGGAACTCCTTACATAGACCAGGCTGGCCTTAAACTCGCGCTCCTCCTCCCTCAGCTTCTATCTGCCTCTTAAACTTAAGTCAGGGCAGATTACAGTTGTGCTCCAGCACCCCAGCAAAGGCATCAGGTTTAGAATGAGGGTGTGGATATACCTGCTCTGGACTCCAGGTCCTTTTTCTCTGGGTCTTTCTGTACATTGGTCTTTAAGACCGCTTGGGCCTCTCAGTTTGTGTCTCTGGGTGTTACTATATTACTCTCAGAGCAAATGGAATTCAAAATAATACCATAATGATATAAAGGTCGAAGATTTCTGGTTTTGAGACAGTGTTTCATGTATCCCAGACTGGCTTTGAACTCAACTACGTGGCCAGGATTATTCTGCTTCCTGTCTCTGCTTCCCTAGTATTTGAAATTACAGGAGTGCCCATGACACCAGGTTTGCGTGGTGCTGGAGTTTGAACCGAAGGCTTCATGTATGCTGGGCGAACACTCTACCATCTGAGGTACATCCCCAGCTCCAAGATCAAGGAGATGTCTTCAACCAGAAGACATAACATCTCTAAATAGTTAGACACTTACAGACAAAACTTCAAAGTACACTACTACCAAGCCAACAAAAGTCAAAGGAGAAATAGCTCATAAGGATAGGTGTTGATTCCGTGCTTAGTAAAAAGTGGTCAGAACTGGTAGGCAAAAAAAAGTAGATAGATAAATAAATATAAATAAACAAGGATACAGAAGATGTGACCAACAGTAGCCAAATTTAGTTAATTGATGTTTATGAAAAATATTACAGCAGAGTAGAGCACATGTCAGACTATAAGAATGTTAATACATCTTTAGAAACTAAATCCTTCAGAAAAAAATTATTTGATTATGACAGAAATTGTATAAAGTGTTAACAGAGATTGGAGAATTCTTTCAGCATTAAAAATTAGGTCAATATTCATCATATGAACATTTGAACCAGATATTAAATCCATGGGATATTAAGGAGTATCTTCAGCTTTAATGAAAGCAGAAACAATGGAAAAATGCAGATAATGCAAATCATTAGTGCTCACAGGAAATATATAACTTTGTATGCTGACATAGATATGAATAAAGATTCCCATAACCAGTGATCTACATGTGAACCTTAAGAAGATAGAAAATGAAGAGGAAGCTAAGCCTGAGTAGAAATAAGAAAATAATAATAATTGAATTGAGTAAGATAGAAAACATAAAGTCAAAAGAGAAAATATAGAAATATTTCTTTTTTTGAAAAGTTCAGTATAGTTACTAAAATGTGTGTTTGAATGATAAAACCAAGGATCAATAGAATTGAAAGTTAACATTCTTAGAGATCTCAGACACTAGCTAGCGTGACTCAGGCTTGGCTGGGAAGGACAAGTGACTGAACTAGAGACCAACAGATACTCAGACTTTCACACCTTGTCCCAGGCTTGTACCTCATTGGAGACTTTGATTTTTTTCCTACGTCAGAGTTCTTTATCTGTGGGTTCTCAATCTGTTGGTTATGACCCTTTTGGGGGTCAAATGACCCTTTCACAAGGGTTGTCTAACATCATCCTGCATCTTATTTGTTTACAATTCGTAACAGTAGCAAAATAACAGTTACAAAGTCGCATGAAATAATTTTATGATTGGGGGTCACCACAACATGAAGAACTGTATTAAAGGGTGATAGCATTAGGAATATTGAGAACCTCTGCCTTACATTGTGCAAGTTGGTAAGATGCCTAGGAACCAGTGAGATTAAGGAGAGGGTAGAGGAGTAGATATAACTTTACTTGCCTTCAACATAGTTGTCTTTTGCAAGAATGGCCAGTAGATGGCAGAAAATCCACGTAATGGATCTCTCAATTTACTCAAGGCCCAGTGAACACCAGGAAAACACCAGGAACTGTCATGGGCTTAGGTCCTCCTCACCTCCATGACAAGTACTCAATTTGAAACTGTCTCAAGACTCTTGTTTCCCTTACACTTCTCTTCATTAAGACTCATTAGGAGGACCCAGTCTACTCTGAAAACTCCTATTCAAAAGGGTTGAATATGCTACTTTGCTGTGGGATGGTCTGTATGTCAAATGTGTTGCTGATTGGTCAATGAATAAATCACTGATTGGTCAGTGGCCAGGCAGGAAGTATAGGCGGGACTAACAGAGAGGAGAATTGAGAGAACAGGAAGCTCGGTGAAGGAGACACTGCCAGCCGCCATCAGGACAAGGAAGATGTAAAGTACTGGTAAGCCACAAGCCACGTGGCAAGGTATAGATTAATAGAAATGGATTAATTTAAGCTGTAAGAACAGTTAGCAAAAAGCCTGCCATGGCCATACAGTTTGTAACCAATATAAGTCTCTGTGTTTACTTGGTCGGGTCTGAGTGGCTGTGGGACTGGCGGGTGTCAGAGATTTGTCCTGACTGTGGGCCAGGCAGGAAAACTCAAGCTACACTACTTCACACTTGTTACTAGAATGTTCTGAATTATAGCAGAGATTGACAGCCCAAAGTGGTGAACCTCAAATGGCTAGAGAGATGTATGGGATAACTTTGCACAAGAGAAAGTTCACCTGTCTGAAATAAGACACTATTATAGTTCAGAAGTAATAAGAGCTGGTATTTGTTCAGAACTATGTAGTAGGCAAAATTGATAAACATTGAGAAGGAAAATGTGGCAACTAAAGATATAGCTTGGTGGTTAAAAGCACTTACAGAGGATCCATGTTTAAGTCTTAACACCCGTGTCAGGCAATTCCAGGTCCAGGGCATCTGACATCCTCTTCTGGCCTCTGCTGCTACCCACATTTATGTGGCATTACATAGACAGGTAAATTAAAATAATAAAAATCAGAAGAAAAAGAAGGAGGAGGAGGAGGATTGCTTATTGCCCTAGCATGCTTCTCTGTTGCTGTGCTAGAACACTGACCAAAAACAACATTGGCAGGGGGAAGGGTGTGTTTGGATTACAGGTTGTGCTCATCATCCAGGGAAGTCAAGATAGAAACTTGAAGTAGAAACCACTGGGGAACATTGTTTACTGGCTTACTCAGTAAACATGGCTGGCTCAGCCTGCTTTCTTATACAACCAGGACCACCTGCCCAGGGGTGGCACCACCATGATGGCCTGGACCTTACCACATAAATCACTGATTAAGAAAATGTCCCACAGACTTGCTCCCAGGCCAACTTGATGGAGGCAATTATTCAGTTAAGGTTCCCACTTGCTAGGTGACTCCAATTTGTTTCAAGTAAACTAACCAGCACACTGACCCTCATTTAAATATCACACAATGTATATGCACAGTTTTATATAATTTAAAAATTAAATATATAGTGAACCCTTTCCCACAATAATGAGCCTACTCCATGTATAATGGCATTAATCCATTTTAGATGGTGGATCCTCAATGCCTACCCTCTAAATACTGTCACAATGGCACTTAAATTCAACATGAGTTTTTAAAGGGACAAATCTACAAAGTGTTTTGCAACAGTCACATGACATGACATTTTATATAGTTTTAACTGGGAAGCATGCTGGTACTCAGAGATCAAATACTTGCCCAAGATCACAGAGTTGGAAAATTATACATGACTATTTTCATTTGTTTATAGTATATGGAATTAGCTTGATGTTAGTAACATTGAGGCCTTATGAATTCAGATGAATAGTATTTGCTGTCTTGACCGAATGAAGCATGTGCTAAGATCTTATTAACTATACTACTTCGAAGTGTGGATGTAATTGGTCTGCCCTGAGTCAGGATGACCCTTAGTTAATTTGTTAGGAAATCATCTGGCAATAGCTATGCTGATGTGGACAGAATATTTGAACCCAGTCTCCCCTGCTGGCTTCAGGTTACATGACTCTCTTTAGTGCAAATAGATGGAGTAGTTACATCACACAAGCCACCTGCTGCACAGGACCAACTCATTGTTCTTTGTCTCTTTCTAAAGCAAGACATGGCTCCAGTTCTTCCCACCTGCTGTATATCTCTGGTGGCATAGCTCAGTGTTTAAGAACTTCATGCTATAGATGAACATCTTCAGGACCAGCTTTGTTCTCATTACAGTACACTAAGAGCTTCTGCACCTAGGAAAGAGTATCTCACTGTTCCCTTTCCTAAAACTTAATACAATGGTTAGGGTTCTTGGCTAAAAGTAAGAGAAGCCAATCCCAGGCAGCTCCTTGAAAGTCTGTTCAAGTATACCTGCATCGCTCCTAACAAAGATGGTTGGAGACTAGCTGGATACCATGAAAGACAGAACTGGAGACTAGAGAGAACCTGAGAACTATACATTGGGTCTCTGTCTATGATTTTCTCTGAGAATCTTTGTTGTATGCCCAGGTTAACTGAAGTTCTCTAATTCCCATCTAGTTTTCATCCATACAGGGAAAGTTGACTTGCTGGGCTAGACTTCAAGTCTTTCTGAAAACATGGTGAGGTATTTTGGTGGCGGTGGTGGTAGATTTGTTTACATGTTACTGGGGATTGATCCCAGGCCTTTGTGCATGTAGATCATGTACCCTACACTGGATTACACTCTTCAGCCTTTCTCTAAGTAGAGTTCACAAAAAAAAAGAAAAAAAAGAAAAGAAAAAAGAAAGATGTGACAGAAAGCCCTTATGGGTGTCTCCACTAGACTAGTGTGGATGATTTCTGTATGATGTCATGATTCAGCCCCCCCTTGGGAAGACAATACCAAAGGGAGCAAGGGCTGTGTGAGCTGTGATTCCATTCTGTGTCTTCTGAAACTACTGCACCTCAAGGGAGTATCGTGTCTATTGCCTACATAATCCTTTTGGCTCACAAATCATCAACTCCCAGCCTTCTTTAGCTTCAGTAATGGAGGACCCGAGGCAACCCAGTCCAATTAGAATACCCTAATACAGACCATATGATTAGTTTAAGGAGAGAGGAGTGACCCAACATGGACTGTATGGAACAATGTACAGTTCTTCTTGGAACTTTTAACACCTGAGAAATAACCCTAGTTCTTTACTGGGGAGATAGGTGATGTAAGAGTGGGGCTCTAAAAGCCGTCTCATCTGCTGCCTTTGTCACTGTTTACATCAAAGTGACCAAACTACTTCTCAGAAATAAGAAAGGAAAGGTTTATTTTGGCTCATGTTTCAGGGGCAGGAAAACATAGCGAATAGCTTAGCAGCCGGAGACTTCAATTGATTTGGGCTGTACTCGCTCCTTCCTCCTAACAATGTACTTGCTATCTAAGACACCAGACACATCAAGCTACACATTCACCCTATTCCAAATAATAGGATAACTTCCTTTTCCTCTTGACAGCCATCCGTTGTGGATAGTTTCTATTTATAAAATATTTCCAGTTTACAGCTGGGTACCAGAGCAAGGAGCTGATCCATCCTGAACTTGTTTTGGATGCATACACAATAAGGTAGAGCACCTTATGCATATTCATAATTGGGTATTCATAGTAATAAAATTAGATGCAGTGTAGGAAAGGACAGTAGAGAAAAGTTTATAACTTCATAACTCAAGATAGATATATATATATATATATATATATATATATATATATATATAGTTGTATAACTACACAGTAGAGGGAAAAGTTATATAACTCATCTGTCAATCAAAATAGAGAACCACACAAATTAGACCCCTTAGTAACCAGTGTTTCTTTTAGACCCCATAAAAGAAGCTCTAGGCAATAACTTGGGGTGCTTGCATAATGTTACTCTCATGACTCTCTGTTACTCTTGGTAGCTTACTTCTTTTTGATCTGTACTACCGATCACTTTGATTTTGAATAGTTTTCTTGCCACTTTGCAATACATATACACCTTAATTATAATTCTTTGAATAAAGTGTCATAAAACTGTAAAAGTCTGGTCCACACACTGATCACTAGTAACAGCATCAGGGGGTTACTATACATCATGGCAGGAAAGGCAAGGTGGCTGGGGTGGCTCCTCCCATGGTGGGAGGAGCCTGAGGTGAGGCTTATTTTCATCCCAGTTTACTGCCCCAAGGGACCTACTACTGGTAGCCAGGCCCCACCTTCTTAAGGCACCAAGTCCCTGCAAATATCGTCTGTTGCCAGATATTTAATTACACTGTGTAAAGATATGTCACTCTGCTTTAATAAAAAGCGAAATGGCCAATAGCTAGGCAAGAGGTATAGGCCAGACTTCTGGAAAGAGGGAGCTAGGGGAAGAAGAAAAGTGGAGACACCAGGAGATGCAGAGCAAGCAGGATGTGCAGGAGAAAGGTAACAGTCACAAGCCATGTGGCAGAATGTACATTAATATAAATGGGTTAATTTAAGTTGTAAGAACTAGTTAGAAACAAGACTAAGCTAAGGCCAAACTTTCATAATTAATAATAAGTCTCTGTGTCATTATTTGGGAGCTGGTGAGACAGAGAAAGACTCTTTACACTTGCTAGGAAACAAGTGTTCATGAGCCTTCAATGGACACAGCAGATTTAAATCATAACATCCACCATGCAGAGGGGGACACTGTATGAGGAATCATGTCAAAAGAGGCAGTGGAGCTCTGAGGTGGAGTCAGACATCAGGAGTCCTAGTGTAACACTGAATCTGGGCTGGTAGGCTGGCTCAGCAGCTAAGAGTGACTCCTCATCTTGCAGACGACTGGAGCTCAGTTCCCAGCACACACATATATACATCAGGTGGCTGACAGATGCCTGTAACTCTGCTCCAGAAGAATCTGCCACTCTGACTTCTGTGAGCACCTGTACATGTACACACACACACACACACACACACACACACACACAGAGTTAAACATAAGATAAAAACTTAAAAGCACTGAATCTTTGGGTCAAACCAGCACTGATGTGAGTTGCAGTTCTGAGTCCTCCCAGCAAGAGCTCCCTTAAGTCTCTTTTGCTTAAGATACTTTATTCTGGTTTTCTGGACTTACAATCTAATGCATTAGCTTTTGTGCTTCGACCCAAAGTGGGCTCTGAACATTTCCACAGGCCCTGTTTAATCATTTCACTGATGGTAGATTATTTTCCTTGCAGAGATCTTCAAAGGAGGTCATCCACTCAGCCACAGAGCCACAGAACTCACTCCATCACTCTTCAAAGTAGTTTTCATATCTGGTATTACAATTAGCAATGTTTTCAGTTGCATCAGGCAATAATCCTTAGGTTTAGAAATATTATCTTATTCTTATCAGTCCTCTCTTAGCTGAAACACTTAGGGAGAAGACTGAGGAATAATATTTGCAAAGATAATCGCCTAACTCATGGGGGGAATATTTCAATCTTAATGTATTAGGGATTTCTGCAAAGCTAGATAAGATATATTTAGCTCTAATTACCCCCATCATGCTATATATCATATTGGCTTACAGTCAATAGTTTTCTCTTTCTGATTGCTCTTTCTAATTTAAAATTTCATGTTAGAATTCCACCATTGGCTTCTGGAAATGAATTTAACTCTTCAAACAGAATCAAAGTAGTTGGTGACTTGAAATTCTATGCAAGGAAGCTTTTTTCATTGTCCCAGGCTTCAGAAGTTGTTGTTTTTGCTTTTGTTGTTGTAATGGGACTGTTCTTGCTTTCTTAGATAAGGCTCTAGCCACACCTGTGATATAACCTGTCAATTTCAAGGGACTTTATAAGCTGGCTGCAGTCCACATCTTCAGAATTGGGAAACATCTGTGCCTTTTGAGATAGAAAGGTTCTCATTCCCCCCACCCTTCTTTTGGTGTTCTTTTTCTTTAATCTCCTGAAAACATGGGTTCTATTATTTCAGGTACCACATGTGTCTTTGACAATATGCAGAATGCTTTTAATGAGCAGCATCTCCCGTTGCTCAGCTGTAACAATGTATTTTTATTTTTAGGGTGCCTGGGAGCCCCTGGTGAGATATGCATTCAATCTGAATCACCCACAGTCTCCTGGTTGGTCACAGAGGATACTGTACTGTCGTGGGGAGCTTACATTCCCCATTTCTTTCCATAAGTGGGCAGACAGACTTTCACCTAAAAGTGACAAGTAGATACTATGTGTTTGTACCTATGTTTCTTGTTTGCACTACCACTTCTCTGCATATCTATCTAAATATGAATGGAGGTTAACCCCTGGCATGTGTCTGAGAGCAGGCTAACTAGAACCCGAAGTTGAGAGTAAAATATGTAGACCAAGCCATCAGGGTTGGACCCAGGCTTCCAGGGAAGCCTCTAAGGTGTTTCTGCTGTCTCTTCCATTTTCATCTCTGCTCAGATTAGAGGAAAGGCTGCAGGAGTGGGGAGGATGTGTTTTGGCTCTTTGCTCGGCGATTTTCATCTAATCTCCCAACACTTGAGAAATTCACTGAGAGCCTAATCAAGAGTGGGACAGTGGGAGGCATCTTATAGAGACTGCATACCTTATAGAGATGAGGGGCCTTCCAAAAGACCAAAAGACAATTTTATGCCCTAAGGGGATTCCTGCTTATCCAGGGAATTAGCTTGAAGAAAGGGAAAAGGAACAGGAAGCAGGCAGCAGGAAGGAAGGAAGATGGAATGTGGTGGCAGCCCATCATTTTGAAGCAGCAAATGTGAGCCACAGGGATCAGGAGGTGCTTACTGAGCAAGAGCTGGTCTCAGTCTTCTGTAGGCTTTATATCAAAACACCAGTCACTCTTATAAAGCCCCTGTCTTAGCTGGGGTTTCTATTGCTGCAACAAAACACCATGACCAAAAAGCAAGTTGGGGAGGAAAGGGTTTATTTGTCTTACACTTCCATGTTGCTGTTCATCACTGAAGGAAATCAAGACAGGAACTCAAACAGGGCAGGATCCTGGAGGCAGGAGCTGATGCAAAGACCACAGAAGGGAGCTGCTTACTGGCTTGCTCCCCCTAGCTTGTTCAGTGGATATTCTTATAGAACCCAGGACCACCTGTCCAGGGTGGCACCACCCACCATGGGCGGGGCCCTCCCTCATTGATCACTAATTGAGAAAATGCATTATAGCTGGATCTCATGGAGGCATTTCCTCAACTGAGGCTCCTTCTCTGGTGACTCTAGCTTGTGTCAAGTTGACACACAAAACCAGCCAGTACAGCCCCTTTCTCAGGATATAAAATTAATTCTTGTTAAATTCTATACACAAATATGAAAGTAATGCAATAATGACGTAAAGATAATATAGGGACTGGAGAGATAGTTCAGTGGTTAAGAGCACACTGCTCAGTCTTGAGGAATAGAGATCATGTCCCAGCACCAATATTGTGCAGCACAAAATCTCTTTTAACTTTGCTCCAAGAGACCACTACCCTCTTCTAGCCTCTGTGAGCCGCTCACACAAATAAGCCCATACATTTGCACAGACTCACAGATACACATAACTATAATGAAGTAAATCTTTTTAAAAAAAAATAAACACAATTTAGGAAAATACAGTCAGAGATTTGCGATTTCATTTTCTTTTTTCCTTTGTGGTACTGAAGATTGAAACTAGGGCCTTGCATAAGTCAGGCAAATACTCTACCACTGAGCATTTCCCCAGTCTTTTATTCAGTTTAAAGAGTCTGACTAATTTGCTGAGATTGTCTTTGAACTTGCTTTGGACCAGTGGCCGGCAATGAACTTGCAAACCTCATACCCCAGCCTCCTGTCTAGTTGAGATCACAAGCCTGAACCACCAGTTCCCCTGCCTGGCTGGCAACTTTTCAATATAACTTACATAGGGTGACACATATAGTCACAGGGGTTTTACACAACTGAACTTTCTATTCGCACAATCATATCATTTCAGAATAATACTCTACCTCTGGATCCTAGAGGATTAGAATCCAACCTATGCCTGGACACTGACATGAAGATGGAAGGGTAGGTATGAGACAAGGGGGGACTTTTCTATGGAAAAATAAGAAGCTGGTCGGAGGAGTTCTTATCTGAATCAAAGACAGACCTAAGTATACCAGCAGGGCAGGCCACAAAGATATTTGCATTTGAAACCCAGGTTGTTTCTAACAAAAGTCTCAAAAAATCATGAAATGAAGAAAAACATCAGCTGAGGTAACAAAGAGAGTTTGAATTCTGTCCCAGCTACATGAGACCCTGTCTTAAAAACTAAAACCCAACCAACAACAAGACAAACAAATAAAAATCCAAAACAAAGTAAGTTTAGTACTTACTTAGTATATACAGCAACTGGGTCTGTGTTAGCTGGTTTACATATACTGCTCTTCTCAGCCTCTATTGCTGTCCCAGGAGTAAAGGTCATTGTGACCATTTTATGAGTGACAAAGCTGATTAGCAGGGTGGTACCTGCCCATAAGCCCTGCTCATGTGGATCAGCAGTCTGTGAAGACCACAAGGGCAAAGGTCCTGGTGGACACAGTATAGAGTTCAATCCCCACAGTCATTTCATTGAAGAAGCTACAAAGCTAGAAGCCATTTACATAGAAATTTTTTGGAGCACATATTGGCCACTGCTAGCCACCACTATATGATAA
Organism: Peromyscus californicus insignis; assembly: GCF_007827085.1. Lineage (NCBI taxonomy): Eukaryota > Metazoa > Chordata > Mammalia > Rodentia > Cricetidae > Peromyscus > Peromyscus californicus. Next base: position 97,310,144 of record NW_026294606.1, read on the forward strand.
TTTGGATTGCCTTTCATAGAACTGCAGGACTTCCATAATCCTGTTTTTCACATTCTGTGATAAGTCATTCCACCACAATGCTTGGAATGAGACTCATTTAGCCTTTGGAATTTGTGTGTGTGTGTGTGTGTGTGTGTGTGTGTGTGCGCACGCGTTTCGCGCGCAGGCACATGTGTACCCCACAGCATGCAGGAGGAGGGTAGAGTCAGTTCTCTTCAGCTACCTTGTGATTAAACTCAAGTCCTCAGACATGTACAAAAATGCTTCTACCATCTGAGCCACCTCACTCCCCCAGGTTTGGAAATTTTGTTTCATGATTTAAAATAGGGCTGATGAGATTGCTCGGCAGTTAAGAGCCCTGGCTGTTCTGCAGAGGACCTGGTTTTGATTCCCAGCACCCACATGGTATAGTACATGATTCTCTGTAACTCCAGTTCCAGGGGATCTGATGGCCTCTTCTGGGCCCTTCAGGTACTAGGTACAATATGGAGCATAAACATGCATTCAGGGAAACACTCATACACATAAGATAAAAATAAATAAGTCTTAAAGATAAATAAAACCTTAAAAATACAATCTTTTTAAAAAAATCTTCAGGAATTGACTCTGCACACATGACTGAGAAGCACTGAATCAAGCTAATGGATCTTAGTAGAACCATGAATTCTGAAGCTTTGGAGGGCTGCTCCTATTCTGCACCAGCTTCCTGGCATGAACATCTGCCTGCCTGTTCTGAGTCAGTGGTTGGGCACCGGATGCTGTTCTGCTTTGTTGGGCAGGCTGATTTCCCACAGAGCAAAGAGAAATCTTTGCCCAGGAGCAATTTTGGAGACAATGGGAAAACTGTATCTCACCTAAGCTTGCAGTGCTTGCTAGATCAATCAACTAGAGAATGGAACAGCAGCATGCTGGGGATGCAGTCCCTGCAAAAGCACTGAACACACAGAGAAGAAATTAACTAAACAAAGGCACTCATGGAGGAGGGGAGAGCAGAAGGCACAGTCACTACCACAGCATGGTGAAACTGGAAAACGCTTGATAAATACCTGACAAAAAATAAAAAAGTAAAATTCATGCAGGAGGAAAAAAATCACAAGGAATTCTTTGGGAGTGTATGTATGCATGGGGGTGAGACATAGGGTTAGTAAGAGTGAACTTCCTAGCATTTATTATAAATACATTCAAAGAAGTCATAGAAAGTATTTTAAAGAATTAAAGGAAATACCATGATGGTGAATAATAAAATAATCAGGAATATGATGATTATTTATAAAATAGATAACTATTGGGGCTGGAGAGATAGCTCAGCTCTCTAGAGTATGTATTGCCCTTCCAGAGGACCTGAGTTCAGTTTCCATATTGGGCAACTCACAACCACCTGTAACTCCAGCTCCAGGGGATGCAGTGTCCTCTTCTGGCCTCCACAGACATCTTCTACATCTGCTCAGGGTGGAGAGCCCCCAAATATTTTCTTGCATGGCAGAGGGCGGGGACACTGACAAGTGGGTGGAGCACATACATGAAGCAGGGATTGTGAGTTCTTTGTCACATCCCATAGATTCTGTTCATATCCCAACACCTTTCAAGGCTGATGAAGCAACCCTAATAATATTGGTATTTCTTTGGTAAATTCTGTCAGACAATATGAGATTCTCCTTGGGGACATGGGAGATGCCTTCAGTATCTTGTTCATTTGCATTAACATAATATAAACATGATTAATACCCCTCTGGTGGCATTAATTCCACTCTGGCTCCTGTTGCTGTGTCTTAATCTATATGCAATTTAGACACTGTTTATGCGTCATTGGTATGACTTCATTAATAGTATAATTGAAATGAATATTATAATTAGGAATGAAAAGATACTTGTAAACAGGGAGATAAATCCATATTTTAATGAGTTTTGTGCACTTTAGCAGAGGTAGGTCCTCATTTACTAAAACAATGTTAATTATTGTTAGTCATAATAAACACTACCACTGAGTAATGATAATAAATACAGCAGAAAACAGAACCCACCAACCGAGTCCTCTGTCTCAAGAACTCAGGCTTCTTTCCTGTGTGAAATATTTCATCTTGCTTGTAGCCCTGTGGTGAAGGTGTGAGTCATCCACGAGATACAATTGAGGACTCTGGGGCAAAGATACAGTGGATAAACCTCCCTGAGGCATGACAGCTGTGAGCAGAGAAGGCTTGAATGTTAACCTGAGTCCGAGTCCTTGAGCACAGACTCCCATCTAGTCAACCTGTGTGTCTCTCATGATAAACAGGGTACAACAGGAGTATCCACATTTGGTCAGAAATGTTAATGTTATGTCAGTGAGGACAGGGACTCAGAAAGGTCTTTTCCTGTCTGCAAGGCTTCCAAATGGCATGATTCCCATTAGTCTCTGCTCTGTCTCCCTCCTCCACTTTCTGCTATGTACCCAGACTGGGCTATTATTTACTGCTATTATCTGCCTAGACAGGCCTAATGTGCACTGTTACACCACCAGATGGGTTGTATAGAGGTTGATGGGTCTGGAAGAAAGGAGAACCCTTTATCATGGACATCATGTTTCCCATTGGTTTCATTTTATATTGTTTCTTCCTTAAGGAAAAATAATTTTTGATTCCTGTTATTTTAGATTTAAAGAAAAGTTGCACAGACATGGCTGATAATTTCCATATATGTTTTACCCAACTGTTCTTAATGGTAGCTTCCTCTATAACAATGTGGAAACAGAATTAGCACTGGTATAATACTATCAACAAAACCTCAGAACTGACATGGGTTTCTGCCATGTTCATTGTGCTGTTGTTCTGGGTCAGTACCTCATCCAGATGCCACACTGGGTTTGGTGCCATGTTTCAGAGGTAAGAGCAATTCGGGATTTCCTTCCTTCTGGATCTAATTTAGTTTTGTGAAGTGTGCTTAGGTATATGTCAGCACTTGGTTTTGGTTTTGCTTAATGAATAGACTGGGGTTGTGGGTTTTTGTAATGAGTTACATGGGTGAGTTGACTTCACATGACTCTATCATGTCAACATGACTTGTCATTGGGGTGTTAACATGGACTACATGGTTAAGATTGAATCTGCCAGATATTTCCATTGTAGAGCCATGATTTTCCCCCCTCCATCCTTCATCCTTTGGAAGTAAATCAGTACTAAATCTATCCAACACTCAAGAAAAAGAAAGTCAAGCTCTATTTTCTAGGGAAGTAAATATATACATATATTATTGGGAATTTGTTTTCATAAAAATTTGTCTCTTAAATATTTTTTGTATACACTATTCATGCTTCCATAGATATATCCTTTAAGATACAATCCAGGGGGCTGGAGAGATGGCTCAGTCAATAAAGTTCTTACCCTATTATCATGATGAACTGTATTCAACCATCAGTTCAATCATCACCCATACAAAAAGCCAGACACAGAGATGCCTCTTGGCAACCCCAGCACCGGGGTTGGGGTGGATCCTTGAAGCTCCCTGTCCAATCCAGGTCATTGAGCTTCAGGTTCAGTGAAAGATACTGTCTTTAAAAAAAATCAGAACTCAATATATGAGTTCTAGATGTACGTTTCTTCCTTCTCGTACCTCCTCCCTTTCCTCCCTGCTCTGTCTGTGCTGGGGATTGAAGAGAGGGCCTTGTGCATACTAATGAAGCACTTGTACCCAATGCTTGCTTTCACTGGCCATTTCACCAGTAGAGCTAGGGAGTATGTCACCCACAACACATACGGGTTTATCAGCGTCTTTCTATGTATGCATTTCTTGTACAACCATGACTTTATATTAACATCTCTGTCTAATCTAGAGCCACTATATCTTTCAATTTTTCTCCCTTGTTTGCTCCTTGTCTTAGTTAGAGCTTCTATTGATGTGAAGAGACACCACAACCACGGCAACTCTTATAAGGAAAATTTTTAATTCGGGTGGCTCATTCACAGTTGCAGAGGTTCAGTCCATTATCATCATGGCAGGCAGCATGATAGTGTGCAGGCAGACATGGTGCTGGAGAAGTACTTGAGAGTCCTACATCTTGCATACAACGGGAAGTCAACTGTGACACTGGGCAGTATCCTGAGCATAGGAAACCTCAAAGCGCACCCCCACAGTGACACACTTCCTCTAACAAGGCCATACCCACTCCAACAAAGCTGCACCTCCCAATAGTGCCACTCCCTATGAGATTATGGGGGCCAATTACAAACTACCGCACTTCTTATTTCTCTGACTTTGAAAACCATAGCTCCTAATTCACACCATTTATCCCAAACTTATCTGATTTTTATTTATGTGCATTCTATAGAGGGCATATAGTTCCAGAACTGATATCTTGTACCCATGAGGAAACTAACTTTATCAACTCATCACCAATGTTACTCTTTAAAGATTTGTTTTATTTTTATTTGTGTAAATTTGTGTGAGTATGCATACATGCATACAGGTGCCAATGAAGTCCAATGCATTGGGTGTCCTAGAGAAGTAGTTATAGGCCATTGTGAACTATCTAATGTAGGTGATGGAAACCAAACTTGGGTCCTCTACAGGAGCAGCAAGCTCTTACCCACTGAGCTATTTATCCATCCCTCAATATTATTATTACTACTATAATTATTTTGTTTTTTCAAAACAGGGTTTCTCTGTGTATCCCCAATATTATTTTTAATACAAACATTAAACTATTGAAAGTTAGTAGTATCAGTGTAATTACCTAAAACACTATCTCAAATTATTATATAATAGTGAAAAGTGTAAGGAAGTAGGTGCAAAGACCTTCTATCATTTCATCAGCCTGATCTGTAAAATCAATAGTTTCAAGCAATCTCCCCAGTTAGCTGAAGGTGGATATGTCTGTCCACTCTGGGAAAGAACAATCAGTCCCCCCACAGGAACATGTGACAAGGATTCAGACTTGAGCATTAGTTTCCAAGGAAGAGAAATTGGTAAACAAAACCCTACTGCCAGTGATAAGAGTGATGAGAACGTGATCAACAGGAGAAGAGTTCTTAGAAGGGATTTTGTTGTTGTTGTTTTCGTTGAAAGAGCTAATTTCCTTAGACAAACTCTTATAATTTCCTATCCATATCCTCTCATTTTCTATATTTGTAGAAAGTACATTTTCATTTTTAAGTAAAGGAAGAAAACAAAGGTATAATTTTTTCACACCTGTGCAGGCTGCAAACTCTCTTCTCCTTCACTTCTCTATTACATTCATGGTATGTATGTACCATGTACACACAGTATCACCAATGTCTGCAGTAGGTAAATAAATGTATGGACATGGTCAATGAGAGAAATGTAGTCTTTATCTTAGGGTAGAAATTGCTTCTTCACTCTTAGAAGATGGAAACCCAGGGCCCCCTCTCTCAATGGCACATAAACTGTTCTAGCCAACTCTGGTGAGTAGTAGCATCAGCCCATAGGAACATACATGGTTTAGCATTGTAGTTTGCATGCCAACATACCTAGACAAACATCTGCTTTGCCAAGACTCTTCTAGGTTCAGTATCCCTAAGGATAGAAAAGCTAAAGCTTGTGTGCTTTTTGCTTAGGACCTTAGAAATGTGTGCTGCAAAGTAGAGAAGACTGGGCATGGATTCGCTAGATGTCAAAATTCTCGATTTTTAAGTCACTGTGTCCTCTTACCAGTGAACACTGTGCTAAGAACACATCAATTTCAGTGACACCTGTTGACTTCATTCATCCTTTCTAAGCTCTCCTTTGGATCTTCTGAGTGCTTAAGACCTTCTTATAGACCTTCTTCCTGTTCGCCAGGCAAGCACTCTATTGAGTTACATCCTTAGCTCTTCAAAACCTTAGACTCACATCTGAATAGGAGTGATTAGATTTTCAAAAAGGTATGACTAAGTGTTCTCTATTATTTTAGAATATTAAAACATATACTGATTTCATAATTTAGAAAGGAAATGCAATACTCTCTAAAAGCCGGAAAAAATTTAACATTTCTGTTCCTTCACAAAGCATCTATTGTTGCTTTCTACAAATTGTGCCATTTAATGAACATCCTAGTATTTTTTCCCCTGTGAAGATGCTTTACATAACTTCATAACTTTTGCTTCATATAATTTTGTCATCTGTAATATTTGTCATTTTAGGAAGAACTTTCTTTCTTTTTTTAATGACAAGGTCTCATTTAGCCCATGATACCAAGGATGACCTTGAAATACTGATCCTCCTGTCTCTACCTCCCAAGAGCTAGGATTACAGGCATGTGCCACCACACTTTATCTGTGTTATGATGGGGAATGAAACGAAGGCTTTGTGATTGCCAGGCAAGTACACTATTGACTTACATCCTCAGCTGTTCAAAAGGTCTTTAATTTGAAAGCCAGCGTGGTTCTTCTGAAGATAAGGGATTCTTCAATTTCTTGTCTTCCTTTAAAATTTAAGAGAAATTTGCTGGGATTCAAAATTTTCTCAATTATCACTATATTAATGCTGTTGAAAATATTATTACTGTTTAAAATATTTCAGTAGATAGAATTCCAGTGTTCATTTTCTGTTCTTTGAAGAGATAAGATTCTGTGGTTAATGCCTAGTTTTTAATGCATGACAGTCACCAGGGGATTTGTCAACGAACAATTAAAGGCAAGTTCTATGACCACCTCCACATTCCTCACGTTTTAAATAAGAGAGAGTGGTAAGATCCAGGCTATCATCACAGGAGCCCTCTCTGTGCCAGGAGGGCTACCTCCCCACAGAGCTCACTCTTCACAGTTGCCTCTAAGGTTGCAGGTTGCAGGAAGGAGGATGAGGTCAGGGACAACAGGCACAGGGATCATGAGCTTCTTTGTTGCCCATGAAGCACAGCCAAGCCCACACAGAATTTCTATCCTTTGAAGCACCTCCATCTTATTCTAGAAGTTTTACAAGAAAGGACTTGCTCAATGAAAGGCTGAATTTGGGAGTGTGAGTAGGTAGTATCAGGTTGAGGGTACAAATTCCAGGCAGAGCCTTCATTCCTGACACGTTACTTACATTACTGTAGATCACCCTGCAACAAAACAGAAAGGAGGGAAGAAGGGAAGAAAAGAAATGAAAAACACTCAATAGACTCCTCCACATTCCATCCCTCTCTATATGCTGACTTAAGATGCTGGTAAGCTGGCATTATCCGTGTAGCAAATGGCATCTTGTACACTTTCCCTGTTGTCAGATATCCTGAAACAAAAGGAGGGCATGGCCAGAGGGTCAGCACAGCATAAGTGACCGTCCCCTGGGAGGATCAAACTGTGATCTATGGTCAGTCAGTACCTGAAAATCTGGAAATCCTAAAACTGGCAGAATTGGTCAGTCTACCTGTTCCAGCATGTTCTGAGAAAACAGCTGCCAGCTTGTGGAGAAGAGGCCCTGTGCTGGTGGAGCTGGAGAAATGTAGTGGTCCTTTGTGGGGAGCAGTGGTAGGAAGGCTGTGTGTGGATAGGGCTGCTCTACTGCAATAGGGAATTGTGCTTGGAGGGGAGGTTTCTGATGTTCAGTAGTGTAGGAGGCCTGCTCCCACTTTTTCCAGGCTTCCTATGAGGAGGAGAGAGGGATAAGAAATGATAGAAAGAGACCAAGACAACCAGAGGAAAGACAGAAACACAGGATAGCTTCGGGATGACCTGGGTCAAAACCCAGCAGCCCCTTCTGCCTCTTCAAAAGGGTGTTTTATAACAATGCCAAGGGACAAGGCAAAAGACCTCCTCTTTGCTAGATCAAAGCACACCGTACAGCCAAGTATAGATCCTTCCAAACACCTGGTAACCATGCATATGGTCAAAACATCCCCTTATGCAGCCCTGCTGGGTAAAGCAAGCTCAGATTCTCGGACTCTGAGTAAGTTCTCACTAGGAAACCTCTGTGGGCCTCTACACAGTGGGAAGAGATTGCATAGAATTTGCACATCTCCACAGGACCCTTAAATATCTGTGGCAGGGAGATGAAGGGGGTGGGGCAAAGATCATAGATTTTCAGAGATGGCTGTGAATTCCAGAAACCAACTTGTCCAGCAAAAACAGAGAGAAAAGATTGAGTTATTTTAGAGGGATCATTGAGAGGAAAGGAGGTTTTAGATATTGTTTATCTTAGTGACATTGATCCTTATCACTTATTTTTATTATTTTATGCTCCTAATTCCTAACTTTAATATATAGGCAAGATGACTGGGGGGAGGGAGAAATGGGTCAAAGGGCTCATGCATTCGTTGACTTAAGCTCTATCACCCTAAAATCTTTAACCTTTTTGTATTTATATACTCTATAGTGAGAAATCTTCCTTGGCAGAGACTTCCCATAATTCACTCATTTCTGATATGCTGTAAAATTCTGAAGATGCTACAGTTTCCTACAGCAAACATCACAGCATCACAAGGAGTTCATAGAGTCAGGAGCACAGGAGAATGCAGCAGGAATGAGATGTACATGGAAGGGCTAGAGGACACAGAATATAAACTGAGTCAGGAACATGGTCTACCCTAGCTAGCTCATCCACCCAGCTTTAGACAGGAACTGGGTAGAATTGGGGACACATATGCCTCTCTTAATGTCCAGGGACTTGAAAAGTATGGGGTGATCCAGTTCCTATATCTCATGCAACAGATGTACCTAGCTGGAGCCCTCCATTTAAAAGATCTTACCTCTGTTTCACTAAGCTCAGCCTGCACCATAAAGTTTAGTATTCACCTGACTTTCCAATGGCATATCCATCAGCAAGGAACAGCTTGGGAACTGGCAATGGCCATCATTTGGAATCATTCTGTTACTCAAATTCCTTTTGTATGTTTGGGACACATCACCCAGGCAGATGTGATTGACTTTTGTATGCAGTTGCTTCTTAGCACCCTCCTTCTCTGTATGGTTATTCAAGGACATCTTAACTCTACTCATTAAGGGATAGAACCATGGGGTGTTGCCCTTCATGCTTCATCATCTTTGTGGGAATTCTTTGGCTCATGATCCATTTCTGCCATCACAGCTACCAAAGGCTATGCAAGTCTTTGTCTCATTATAACATGTCACCAACGCTACTGGCTTCTTCTGTATTTAAAAGATCGTTGTAATTAAACTGGCTCAGCCCACACATCTAGGATAAAATAATTCTCGACTAGCTGATTTACAAATTTAATTCCATCTTTAGCAATTAATAGTAATATTCTCACTTTTTTTAGATATAATGTGGTCTTCTCTAGGGGCTTCGTTCTGACCTAGACAGTATAGAAATCCATTGAGTATTACCTTTAATGAGGAAGCATGAGCTACACAGTTTCCTTTCCAAGGACACAGAGAATCAGGTTCTCTAGACACTTGACCCATTTTAATCTATGTGAAGGTATTTATGGGAACTCAAGCTCTATGCAAATGGAGTCTCGCTGTGATACCTGGTCAGCATGAAGGCTGGAGCAGCCTGCTTACATCCATCTTTGGAAAGACTAATCAAAGAAAGTCAGGTGAAGGGAGATAAAGCCAATTCTCTTTCCCAAGATCTGGGTCAAGAGCTTACCCACCAGCGCCCCCTTCAGGATAAGGCTAAAGACAGCTGTTTATGATTTGGGGCCTGAGATTGACAACTGTTCTTCCACCTGTATTCAGTTCCCGAGACATCTGCAATGTGTTCTTCATAAGCAACATGATCCTGCCTCTGAGAGCTGTTGTCTGAAGAACCTCAGATATGTCATGAGTTTCTATTCACTTAGCTGATTTTTGTGTCTTTTAGGACTTGTCATGAGTTTTTAATGTGCTTTAATACTTTCTTGAATGACATAATGTCTTTTAGCTTTTTTAATGTTGTATGCATACTTGGTGGTAAGATATTTTAGTTCCAAAATTAAAATGTTTTCTTTTAGGACAAAGACATTTTTCATTAATCTACAAGTTTATTGATTTTTCAATTTTCTTTTGTCTCAGCAGTATCTCCTGTTTATCTTTATCCAATTGTCCCAGGATGCAATCAGGAATCAAGCATAATGTTTATTCAGTTATCACGACTTACTGGACTTCAGACCAAGAAATATTTCCTTAGTTAGTCTTTTTATTCTATTGCCTTCATGTTTCCAGAAAGTTCCATAATCATCTTATATAAAATTTCCTTCAATTTCATTTTGTCTACTATTTCCCATGGCTGAATTTGGAGTATACAGTTTTTCCAAGTACAAGATAAATTGTATCCTGCTGTTGATTAATTCCTGGCATATTTAACCTCACCATTTCCATCTGTTTATGCATTTATTTAGTGATTTTATGTGGAGATTCTCATTCACTATCTCCACCCTTTGTATATACTTCCAAGGCAGGCAAGCTCAAGGACTAGCTTAGCAACCTGGGACACACACACACACACACACACACACACACACACACACACACACACACACCCCTTTCTTACAGTCAACTTGGCAGACCCTGTACCTGCACCTACTGTGCACGCATGCACCCCTTCTGAACAATGAACCTCACAATCTTGAACCCTCACCTGCATCTGCATTGGGAAATGCATACAGCCCTCTCTGAACAGTGGGGTAAGTTCTCCTTCCTACATGAACATTAAACTTGGATGGTTTGTATTCAAATATATTCCCAATACATTTCAGTCTAGGGTGGGTGGGATGGCAGTACAGCCTGAACTGGTTTCGGCAGTATGCACAATAAGACAACATTGTGTTCTCCAGCAAACTTTTACGGAAAATTTCCTATTTATCACCTTACATCTTTCCAACAGTTGGGCATGCAGATGATTAAAGCCAGGTGCATTATGGGAAGAGACAGTCATAGTAGAAAATGATCATATGGTCTAGTATATCAGTCAAACCAGAGAACCACCTTCCCTGTGTCCTCTAGTAGCCAAATCCTCCTCCTTTTTGAACTCCATAAAGCTCCACACAATAATTGGGTATTTTGAGTACTCACTGATGTGGTCTACTGTCAATCTTGATACTGCATCCTTCTCTAATCTCTACTGCTGTGTTTTTTCAAATAAAGCCATTTTTGCTGGCCTTTCAAATCTGTGTGGTTCCTTCTTTTCAATCCTTTGGGCAAGAAGCCAGAACCTGGAACACTTGATATTGACCCCAGCCACCAGTAACATTTCTATGAACCTAGTATACTATTTGTGGATCAACTCGATAAATAGTTACATTCCTGTCTTAGTGTTCTGTTGCTGTGAAGAGATACCATGACCACAGCAACTCTTATAGAAGAAAGCATTTAATTTTGCATTGTCAATAGTTTCAGTAATTTAGTCCATTATCATCATGGGAGTATGGTGACATGTAGGCAGACATGGTGCTGGAGAAGTAGCTGAGAGTTCTACATCTGGATCCACAGGAAGCAAGAAAAAAAAGATACACTGGGCCTGGTTTGAGCATTTGTAACCCCAAAGGCCACCCCCAGTGACACACTTCCTTTAACAAGGCCATACCTCCTAATCCTTCTGAAATAGTGCCACTCCCTGATGACTAAACATTCAAATATAATAACCCTATGGATCCCATTCTTATTCAAACCAACATATCCCACTCCCTGGCCACATAGGCTTATAGTCATATCATAATGCAAAAATGCATTCAGTCCAATTTAAAAAATCCCCATAGTCTATAACAGTCTCAACTCTGTTTTAAAATGTTCAAATTCTCTCCCCAGACTTGTGGCAATTTTTTAACTGGAAACTCTGTAAAATCAAAATCAAAAAGCTCATCACATGCTTCCAACATATAACTACAGAACATTACCATTCCAAAAGGGAGGAAAAGGAGCATAGTGAGGAAATACTGGACTGTGGGAGCTCACAGAGTCTTCCTGGTAAGACCTTATTCAAGGTCAGATAATCTAAGCTTGCTTTATCCAGCAGGGCTGCATGATGGGATGATTTGGCCACAGGCGTGATTACCAGGTGTTCTGAAGGGTCTACACTTCGCTGTACAGTGTGCTTTGATCTTGAAAGGGGAAGGTGTTTTGCCTCCCCCCATGGCATTGCATAAAAGCCCTTTGGAATAAATCTTGAGGTTACTGGATATTGACCCAGGGCCCTCTCAAAGCCATCCTGTGTCTCTGTCTTTCTTATGGTCTCCTTCTATCTTTCTATCTAATACTTCCTCATTTCTCTCTCCTCCTGTCAAGAACCCTTCGACATGTCAGAGCTGAACTCCCACACTGGACCAAAGCAAGACTGAAAACCAGAGGCAGACTCCAAATTGTGCATCTCCATGTCTAATAACAAAGCATTCTTCAGATCTCCAACTGCTTTCAGCTTTGTTGACCACAACACAGTCTCTCTCTTGGACTGATTCCATATCTGGTCTTCAGCTTTCTTTGGCAGGTATCACACTACTCTGGCATCTACAGCATCTTGGGGTTTCCAAGGTACTCCAAGCCTCACCTTCCTAGCATCATGCAATGGCCTCTTTGGATCTTCCTGCAGGGAAACTCCTGACACATGCCTGGCCTCAGCAGCTTTCCTTAGTCATGGAGGAAGGTTCCATAACCCCTTTCTTGTATCCTTGACTCTAAAGCAGAAACACATAGCTAAAGCTGCTAAGTTCTGCTGCTTGCTGGTGCTGGAACATGACCTCGTTCTTCAATTACATCTGGATCAGATTTCTGTTTGTTGGTTTCACAAGTTGGAAGCTTAACTGGATGGGGTCTTGCTCTGAGGTCACCACTCCCTTTATTCCACTTAGCACCAGGATTTTCTTTACACCTTTACACTTTTTTATCTCCATGAACAAAGGTCATAGCTCCATTATACTTCCTGGTACTCCTTTTCTCCTCAAATTATATATTTTTTAATTTTTCCTTGCTCAGCTTGCTCCTTTTCATTATAGAGCTGCATAAGAATGACCACTAATAACCACACAACAAAGTCAATACTGGATTGCTTTGAAATCTCCTCTGCCAGTGCTATTAATCTAAAAACTGTTCAATTTAGCCTCAGGCAGATTGTTTTTGGACAAGGACAGAAAGCATCCTTGTTCTTTGTCAAACTCACAAGAATGGTTTGTAGTAGAATATTATTTTAAGGTGTGTTACTTTTGTTTATGTTGCATTTGTTTAACTATGTGAAACTGTGTAAAACGCCTTATTAGACCTGATGGTCTAATAAGAAACTGGCCAATAGCAAGGCAGGAGAAAGGATAGGTGGGGCTGGCAGGCAGAGAGAATATATAGAAGGAGAAAACTGGGAGGAGAGAACGATCTAGCAGCCAGAGAAGGAGGAGGACTTCAGCGACCAGCCACCCAACTATACAACCAGCAATGGAGTAAGAGTAAGATTTACAGAAAAATAAGAGAGCAGGAAAAGCCCAGAGGCAAAAGGAAGATGGGATAAGTTAAGGAAATCTGACTAGAAACTAAGCCAAGCTAAGGCTGGGCATTTGTAATTAAGAATAAGCTTCTGTCTGTGTATTTATTTGGGAGCTGGGTGATGGGCCCCCCAAAAGAGTAATAAAACAACCAACAACATATGGTATTCCAACGTGGACCCTTATTTGCATGCAGGGCTTAAGAAAGCGGAGTTAAGAAAAAAAAGAAAGAAAGAAAGGAAAAAGGGGGAAAAAGGAATATGGCTCCTTTAAGAGTTTCAGTCAGACAGTTTCTGTCGGTCAGTGAGCCCTTGAGCAGCTAGTACATTAAGTAGGAACAAAAAAAAAAAAAAAAAAAAAAAAAACAAACTAAGTAAAAACGCCCGATGCAGTGCAAATATTAGCATTCTAGAGCTCTAGGAAGGTTGAATGCAGTTTCTGGTCAGACAAACTTCCGACCTGTGGAGAGTTTCATGCTTCGCTTTCAGGACCTGAGAAGCTGGCAGAGCCAGCTGAGAGCTGCTTACAAGGAGAATCCAGGCGTACCTTATCAGTATAAAAGATTGCTCATGCAGTCAAAAAGATACTCAGTAAAAGAGATCCAGACAGAAAACCTCTAAACAGATTCCAGTGTGTTTTACAATGTACATAAGTTTAAGAAAGAAAGAAAAAGGGTATGGACAGTCATAGAAAGAAATAGTCTTTAAAATACACAGGAGGAGGCTTGTGGTTGATTTTTTTCTGGTTTGTCTCTAGGCACCATCTCAAACTAGCCAGGGTTTGTTGGCCTGGAAGCAGCATGTTCATGGAGGAGGGCATGAATGCCATCCTTAGCAGTCATCAGATCTAGTCCTTTTTAACCTTGGAGTATGCAGCAGTCAAGGACTCCAGCTGACCCTAAAGGATGTTAAGCTGATCCAAGCTGGTGAGACAGAGTAGTTAATTGATGCAAAGAAGTTGTCAGACTCATCTGTTCTGAGTCTCCAGAACAAGGATCAGAGTGACAAGAAGAGGCATGAGTTGGATGGCCCATGCTCCGTGACCCCTTTTAGCAGTCACCCAGACTGCTTTGTGGGGTTTAGGAGCATTAATCTCTCTGGAACTGCTTCAAGCCTGACCAAAGGCAGAGGAGGAGGACAGCAGTTAGAGTGCCTCAAAGAGGGTCTATCCAAGGGTCCATATTAAAACTTAACAGTTGGCAAAAAAAAAAAAGAGCAGGACACAAGTCAGGATCTGATAACTATACAACTTTGTGGGGGAACATTAAGAAAATTTATATTCAGATTAACAGGAGTCAATATAACATAAGGTTAAATGCAGTTGTACAACTGGCTGGACCATGTATCAGAGCTCTGTAGAAGGATAAGGTAACTGTAATGAGCTGTTTGTTTACCCCAGAATCCTGAATAAGGAACTAGCAGCTGGAAGCTTTTGTAAAAGAAATCAGAGTCAGCACCTAAGGAATGAATCTGAACAGAAAGTGTCTAAGCAATACTCCTTGCTTCCAAGTATGGTGAATTTCATATATTTGTTTCAAATATTAATAACCCCTCCTATTATTTAATGAACTAAACAGAGTCTCTTAAGTAAAACAAATTTTTTTGTTAAAAACAATTTGATATGGTGAAATTCTAAAAATTGAGACTATTACCTTAAATGACCATATCTAGGATTTGAAAACAAGACTTACTACATATTCCTGTTAACATAAAATTATTATTCCTATATTCCAGGATTATACAGTAAATATATTTTACATTGTCAGGCTATGACAATTTAATTTTAAGTTGTATTAAAAAAGAAATGATTTTCAGTTTTCAATTCAAAAAGTATATTCCCAGAGGCATTGACTGCCTTTCTTTCTCCTCAAGCTCACTTCTCAAGAACACTCTAGAACATACTATGTTAATATCTGAGTCAGAGACTGTCATGTCAATAGTAAATGATTCATTTACTTACAAAGCTTTCACGGAACAACCAGAATTTTTTTTCTAAAAATTAACCCTATTAACAGAACCTTTAAAGCAAACAAAAACAAAGAACTCTACATTCTTGTAGTAGAATACTTTTGTTATGTTGCATTTGTTTAACTCTGTGAAGCTGTGTTACTGTGCCTGTCTGAAATACCTGATGGTCTAATAAGGAACTGGCCAATAGCAAGGCCGGAGAAAGAACAGGTGGGGCTGGCAGGCAGAGAGAATATATAGAGGAAGAAATCTGGAAAGATATCTAGGGTCTAGCAGCCAGAGAAGGAGGAAGACTCCAGGGGCCAGCCACCCAACTACACAACCAGCAAGCCATGGAGTAAGAGTAAGATTTACAGAAATAAGAGAACAGGGAAAAGCCCGGAGGCAAAAGATAGATGGGTTAAGTTAAGGAAAGCTGGCTAGAAACTAAGCCAAGCTAAGATCAGGCATTCATAATTAAGAATAAGCCTCCATTTGTGATTTATTTGTGAGCTGGGTGGCAGCCCCCCCCCAAAAAGAGTAAAAAACAACCAACAACAAATATCAATAATAATAATATTGATCAGACAAGCACAATAACAGAGCTTCACAGAGTTAAACAAATGCATAAACAAAAGTAACACACCTTAAAATATTCTACTACAATTCTCATTCCATAAACTCAGCCAACAGATAGAAGCAGTCAGTCATGTCAAATCTATTATAAATAATTTACATGTAACATGGGCTGAGTTGGCAAGGTTAAAGTCTAAAGTCTGCTTCCTCCTTCAATGGACAAATCTCTAGCCCACCACATACTGATAGCAGCAAGGCTATTTCTTAGCATCATTCTATTTAAAAATAGATTGATTGTTTAGAGGCATAATTAGTAAGGCAAGGTAACTAAATTAAATGATCTGTAACAAATACTAGCTTTTGGAATTTCTATGAAAACAAACATCCACAAGCATCGCTCAGCTCTTAGAACAGTGATGCTTCTTTTGGACTCAGGCACATTCAGTGTAATGACCTCAGGCTTTATTTTAAAGTATTAGCTAAAACAAACAACTGCTTCATTGCCAAAGACCTTATACTCCATGTAGGGTTCAAGGTAAGAGACAGGCCCTAGCCCTGGGGCTCTCTCTCTGGGTAGAGACTATATTATATGCTATGGATATCGTTCTGTATGCTGTGAATGTGTTGCTCTGATTGGTTAATAAAGTGCTGATTGGCCAGTAGTCAGGCAGAAAGTATAGGTGGGACAATGAGAGAGGAGAATTCTGGAACAGGAAAGCTGAGTCAGGAAACGCTGCCAACTGCCACCAGGAGAAGCAAGATGTAAAGATACTGGTAAGCCACAAGCCATGTGGCAACTTATAGATTAATAGAAATGGGTTAATTTAAGATATAGGAACTAGACAGCAAGAAGCCTGCCATGGCCATACAGTTTATAAGTAATATAAGTCTCTGTGTGTTTACTTGGGTCTGAGTGGCTACAGGAGCCAGGTGGACGCAGGAAAACTTCACCTACAATTATGTTTTCAAGGCCCAGGTTGAAGAGAATCTCCTTCAACTAAGTCACCTCCTCCTGAAGAATCGGAGGGCTTGGGACACCACTTAACAGAATCATTTGTTGACTCTACAGATAAAAAAACCAACTATCAAAGATACTGCTTGGATATTCTGAATTACTTACCCAAGCTTGTGAGTTTGATGACAGAATATCACTTGTAGCCTCCTTTAATTGGGGGCTATGGGTGGTTAGGATGTGGGCCCTGGGATTAGCTTGTGCTAAGAAGAAGAATGGAAATCCAGGGTGAAGGGCATGGCCAAATGAAGTAGCACACAGGTCCCATACCAGTTGAGTGGCAGGCTTAGGTACAAGGTTCCCCTGTTCACAGCATCCTCATAAGTCAATTGTGAAGACACTGAAGGTAGAACGATTGCTATTTGTCTTTCTGTTGTTGGAGACACTGAGGAT
Organism: Peromyscus californicus insignis; assembly: GCF_007827085.1. Lineage (NCBI taxonomy): Eukaryota > Metazoa > Chordata > Mammalia > Rodentia > Cricetidae > Peromyscus > Peromyscus californicus. The sequence goes on from NW_026294606.1 coordinate 97,327,359, forward strand.
GTGGATGCAGACTCTGAGATACTCCACTGGACAAGGGAATCCATCCCCTTGTCATGTGGGACTTGAATAATCTGTCCTGTAGACAAGGAGGTTTTGGGTTGGTCTACAGGGCAGGAGCCGGTTAATCTTATACAGCCAGGGCTGGGAGACCTACAAAACCGGAGGTGGAACCAGGACTTCCTCCCCACCCCCATGCATCCTTGTCCTGTAATAAGGCTAGCATGCAGCTTGACTCTGGTAGGATTGTGCTCTATCCAAGAGAACTTGTGCTTCATTCAAGGGAACAACTTGTGCCTGAGCACATCCTGCCATGCAAGTATATTGTAAATTTAACCCATTTGACTCAAGCATTCAATTTTTCATAATCAGTTTTTTAAAATATACTTGATTTTGAATATTATTTTACATTAAACAAACTTTAAGTTTACTTTAAACCTGTTTTGAGTTACTTGCTTTAGGCTTAAATTTGACAACAAATATAAAAGTCTATATGATGGGAGATAAAAGAAGACTGTATGATGGGAGATAAAAATTGGTCTCTCCCTAAGCTTATCTCTGTAAATAAACTGAATTTGTACTTAGCATGACTACATAGTTTGGATCACATTAAAGAATTTTATAATTAATAATTTGGTCATTAACTTACAGGTCTTAATTATCTTTAACAGTTTATAACAAGTTGAAACCTTTTATAAGATTGAGACTTTATAATTTTGACCCTATTAAGTTTGAGCCTTAAAAATTGAATTTAAGATCCTTTAGCATCAAAACAAAATTTTAAACTATAGATACAGTCCACAGAGAGACTGGGGACATCATTTTCCTGAACATTTTATAGTGTACTTTCGTAAAACACCAGTTTATATATGACTCAATTTTTCCAAATAGATAAATTGTAACAAATAGTTAACAAAGATATAGTGCTTAGACATACATCTTTAAGTCAGTTTCTGTTAGCCTGAATAAATTACAACCTTACAAACTTATAAACCTTAATCATCAAACATGTTACTCCTCAGTCCTAGTTTCCTACTCCAAATATCTTAGAGGCATGCTGTTGCCTCCTTAATGTAAGGAGAATAAAGTAAAATAAAACAAACTGTCTTGGAGGCCTGGTATTGCCTCCTTTGTTTAATCAAAAAGAGATGATAAGCAGAGGGCTCAGTAGGACTAGGAGTTTTATGGGTGCCACCATAGTTGGTTTATACCATGTGGTCACATTAATGAAGATGGCAGTGAAGCCACATGGCATTCTCTCTATAACCTTAGTAAAGATGGTGGCCAGCCACATGATTGCTTTCACCCTGTTGAAGTCATCAACCAAGATGGCAGCAAGTCACATGGTTATCTACTCAAAGATGAACCCACCTTTTTTTTTTAAATTATTTTTATAAATCCTTTCTAAATCACACCAAATGAACTTACAAATCCTAAAATAGAGAAAGTTAAAGTTTACATTTCAACAAAGCCTTCAAAGATTGTCAATAGAACCAAGGAAAGGAGGCATTCAGAGAGCTAAACCATCTGTGATTACACTCTGCCATTTGTAACCTCTGTTGAAATAGTTTGTATTTTAGCTGTTCTCCAGCACATAGTGTCTTTTCCTGGAATGTTCTGTTTTTCTTTCCTGTCACAGAGTCAGGTGGCCTTTCTGACCCAGGACAGAGACTTCACAGGGAACTTTTAGACGAACATGCTTGGGTCTGGAGTGAGCAGGCCTGCCAGATACCTTCTCCAGAGCCAGCCTTCTCAGTAGAGTAGAATAGCATGAAACAAGTTTCCAAAATTATTCATACCCCAAAGACATTTGAATCTCTGTAAGACTGAACTCAGTGATCTACATATCCATAACTAGTGTGTGTGTGTGTGTGTGTGTGTGTGTGTGTATGTGTGTGTGTGTGTGTGTGTGTGTGTGTGTGTGTGTCTGCAGATGGGACAGATAATCTGAAATGCTTAACATATATTTAGGTGGTAGTATGTGTGTTCCTAAGAGGTCGGGTTCCCAGGAGTAGGCAAGGACAGTAAGGAAGTCAAAAGGTCTAGAGAAAAGGCTTAGAGCTGCCTGCTAGCTGTGGGACTCCAGATGCCATCCCAGGTTTTGACATCATTATGTTATATTTTTGAGGTAGCTTAAAAGACATGGAAGGCAGAAAGAAAGAGGCATCTGACTTTAGATAGATGGGGCCATGTTTACAGCAAAGGGTCATATTTTCACCCATGTGAATGGCTAAGAATGCCTATGGAAAAAGATGGCTATGACCTTTTATAGGGGCATAAAATGATGTCACCTTATTTTCTATCACTGACCCTCCTTTCCAGTAACACGGGAACCCAGAAAGTGTAATCTTTTAATAGGAAATTACCACCAAGTCTATTTTAGCGGTCTTGGCTAATTTTATGTCAGCTTGACACAAACGAGTTATCTGAGAGGAGGGAACCCCAATTAAGAAAATGTCTCCATAAGATCCAGCTGTAAGGCATTTTCTCATTTAGTAATCAATGGAGGAGGGCCCAGCCCATGGTGGGTAGTTCCATCCCTGGCTTCTGGTCCTGGGTTCTATAAGAAAGCAGGCTGAGCAAGCCATGAGAGGAAGCCAGTAAGCAGCACTCCTCCATGCCCTCTGTATCAGCTCCTGCATCCAGATTCCTGCCCCGTTTAAGTTCCTGTCCTGACTTGCTTTGATGATGAACAGTGATATGGTGGTATAAGACAAGTAAACTCTCTCCTCTCCAATTTGGTTTTTGGTCATGGTGTTTCATCCCAGCAATAGAAACCCTAAGGAAGACATTAGCACTGGATATCCTGGTCAATATTCCATCCTCTTCCTTATGTCCACTATAAACTATTTGGTCATTTTTTCAAAATTTTCTCTTTCTGGTGAAAAAAAAAGGGGGGTTATTGTCCCAATAACAATAACTTGTTAAGTATAAGTCAAGGTTTCATATCTGGACATTATATGACAACCATCATGAGAAGTCTGGCTAGAATGTGCGTTCCTCTCAGAGTCCTTGCCCCCCATGTCAATGCCTCAGCAGTACTCCTGACTTCCTCATTTAGTGCTCTGGTGGAAAATGCAATGCACGTGTATGATTTTTCCAGAATGCAAGGCCACCATTAACTTGCTTTTCAGTTCTTCTGGGTGTGTTGGATGGAAGGTCAAACTGCATAAGGATTTATGGGGGAAGGCCTCTGATCTGTCTTCCTGAGACAATGACAAAGCCAGTCAACAGCACCACACTCCAAAAAGACTGGGAGGAGGAAAGGGCGTGGAGTCACTGCCAAGTCAGCTGCTGCCCCTTCCTCAAGATTTGAGAGAACTTTCCTGTGTTTCAGAACGGTCCCTGTCCGAACAGAAATGCATGGCACCCTGAGAGCTGAATTGTCTGGAGGTGAAAACGGTTAGAGTGGAGGAGAGGCTGCCAGTGCAGAGAGTCTTTCAGGAGGAGCGATGAGAGTCCTGACTTCAGAATCTCCAGAGGAAGGGACCCTGTGACTATTCTCATGCAAATCCCCAGCAGCTTTGAGACATTTGCCTGAGGTTGCCCCAGTTTTCTCTTTGAAATGCAGACAGAGCAACTGACTTAGAGCTTGCATTAGTTTCCTTTGAAGATTTTTTTTTTATTATGAGTATTACAGTTTTCTCCTTTAAAATATATGCATTCTGTTGCTGTGATACACACCAAGACCAAAAACAGCTCGGGGAGGGAAGGCTTTATTTCATCTTGATTCCTGCAAATTGAAATCAGGGCAGTAACTCAAACAGGTAGCTTAGTGGAGGAAAGCTGCTTCCTAGCTTGTTCCCATGGTTTGCTCACAAGTTTGCATTGCTACACAGCCCGCCTGCCTAGGGATGGTACCACCCACAGTAGGCTGCACCTCCCACATCCATTAGCAATTAAGAAACTGCTTCAAAGATGTGTCCATTGGCTAATCTGGTGGGGGCAATTCTTCAGATGAAGTCTCTCTTCCCGTGTATGTTATTTGACAACCAAGATCAGCTGTCACAGTTGCTCTGGGACATTTGCCCTAGAAGATTCCTTTAAGGAGGAAGAAAACAAAATAAAGCAATTCAGTTCTAGATAAGTTAATCAAAGTGGATCAGATTCACCTGTTCCCCTCACTGTGAATAACACACAAAAAGGGGCATAAGACATCACGGTAGCTGTCCCTATTGACTCTTCCACAAGTTTCTATGCAAAATGTATTTAATGGTTTTGTTTCACACGTGAAAGAAATGGAAAGTTGCCATTGAGAATCTGGTTATTCGGGGTCCACGAGGTCAAGGCACTTGCCACCTTGCCTGGTAAACTGAATTTGATTCCTAGAGCCTATATAAAGGGGGAAAAGGAAAACCTGCTCCTGCAAGTTGTGGCCTATGGCTGCCCCTGCCACAAGCTGTGATGAACAAGATCCTTACTCTAGAATAACAAACCCAAGGGACAAGTGAAAGCAAAAGTTTTTACTATTTGATTCTGCAGAACAGGATGCCCACGTAGAGAAAAGGCAAAAATGGTTGACATATACATTTGTCATAAGACAGTGGTTTTTATAGTCCCTGATCATGAGAAATTACTGCCCTCTTTTCCCCACAGGTTTGTATTCTTCATGCTCTCCTAGCATAGCCCCCTTCCCAGATTCCCCAAACTGTTGGTCAGGATGCAAAGCCTTACCTAATGACTATCCTGGGGCTTGAGACCACCTCCTTTCCTGACCATGTAGTAGACAGCCTGTTGTAAATTTGGAACCCCTGCTAACCTGCAGTGGCTGAGGCTGCTGCTGCTTCTTCAGCTGCTACAACTTATGTCTACCTGAGCGAGCATTTGCATCCCTGTGAGCTATGTAGAGTTGTGTAGCAACATTCACCTACTTAAAGGCCCCAGCTACCCCCAGATTGTTTTTCTGTGTTGTTCTATCTCTTGTTCTTTCTCTGTCTTGTTCCTTCTGTCTCTCAGTCTCTTTGTTTCTGTCTCTGTCTCTCTGTCTCTGTCTGTCTGTCTGTCTGTCTCTCTCTCAACTCTATCCCACTCTGAGATGGCCTTTTGCTCCCCCTACCCCCCTCAATAAACCTCTTGCAATAGATCTGTTGCATGGTGTGATCTCTTAGTGGCTCACCTTGGCCACTGAAGGTACCCTTTCTGATGCTTTATCATTATATTGCTTATAACTTTTCAGCCCTCAGATGTCTGAGACAAATAGGTACCAACTGCCAGCTGTGCCCTAGTGCCTCCTGCTTTATCTGTGACTCTTTGATGATTCCTAAGCACACCTTGTTGATAAAGCTAGACCCACCCACATTCCAGAACCAGGTGCTCCACTAGCCTACCTTCAGTGAGTGACTCAGAGCCAGTGGCCATGTCATCACCAGTCACCAAATTTGACACATTTCCATTGTTGCCACAAGTCTCACACCTTTTGTAAAGCCTGTGCCTTCATGGTCTGCCCCCTTACTTTCCATCCTTGCTCAGAGGCAGCCTTTTGTATACCCCCCAATAAATCTCTTGCATTAGGTCTATTGTGTGGTGTGTTCTTGACCCCCACCCCCAAGTGCCATACACACACACACACACACAAACACACACACACACACACAAACACACACAAACCTAACACACCTCATACAGAAACTTGACCATAATGATTCTTATACATGCTAAATAAATAAATGAAAAAAAAGTCTTGTGGCTGGAGTTTTCTCTCTGGGTCCCGTCAAGCCCTGGCAGTTCCTTAGCCCACTTATAAAATAAACATACAGATGCTTATATTATTTAAAATGCTTGGCCATTAGCTCAGGCCTATCATTGTCTAGCTCTTACTCCTATATTTAGCCCATTTCTATTAATCTATACTTTGCCACGTGGCTTGTGGCTTATTGGTACCTTACATCTTCCTTGTTCTGACAGCGGCTCCAGGCCGTCTTTCTCTCTGCCTTCCTGTTCCCTCAATTCTTCTCTCTGTTAGTCCTGCCTATACTTCCTGTCTGGCTACTGGCCAATCAATGTTTTATTTATTAACATATTTGCCATACAGAACATCCCACAGCAAAGTCTTGTTTTTGTTTTTTAAAAAGTTTATAACTGAGAAGCAATTGTGTATCCTTTCTCAGACTTTTGGCCAAGAGCAAGTGAAAGAGCAACTTAGTATATTTCTGGGATGAAAATGATATCTTGATATTTGGGCATACCTGGATGGATCCGATCTTATTTTTAACTGTGCTCATAATCTCAGGTATTTTATCATATTGTTGCGGTTAATGTCAGGTCCCAGAGAAAACCAGGACAAATGACTATTTGAGATTCCTATTAGTATACCAAAGTCCACATTGGCCTCTAGACTCACTCAGTACCTGTGGCCCTCACACCTCACTCCTACCCTAAACCTTTCCAGACAAGGGGCCCCACTTCTATTCCCCCAGTTTTTTTCTTCTTAGGAGCTTCATTTGGGTCTCTCCAGTTCCTGGGGACATGGTGTGATTCTGCACTGTGCATGGTATCCCTAAATAGATCAGCAGGTAGGGTCCTTCACTGAGGTCCTGCACCCAGCCCAGAGTGTCCTGATTCCTTTATTCTGCCGAAGTTTTTAAAGATCATGTGTCATCGCTGCATCTTCAACTGACAAGGCTGTCAATCCATCACACACCCTTGGTTCTACGTGCTCTGGAGCCCTGAGTGGGAAAGTGCCCATGACCTTACTGCATGCTCCACACTCCTTGAATAAGCTATGGCATCCAGTAGGCATTGCAGGGCTCTTCTCATCAGGTCCCAAGGGGCTTCTTTTCCTTCTCATGTCCCCATACTTCCCCCTATGTTACTATCCTGCTCCATAATTGTTAGGCCTCAAACACAGGACAAATGGCTAACAGGGAAGCCCATTAACATACCAAAGCATACTAGCTGCCAGGTTCTCTCTGCATCATTGAAGAAGAGGAGTGTGGAAGGGTTGTAAGAACCAGAGGATCAGAGAGTTTGCTGTCAGATCCTGTCTCCTAGTAAATTTAGAAGCTACACGCAAAATCTCCCTAACATGACTGCCTATGTGTGAGCTGAACAAAGATGACATCAATAGACACACTAACGTGGAAAAAGGAGGTCTGTGAGGCCTCAAACCAAGACACAGAACTACAGGTGACTAAGGAATGGGAGAGTGGGAGAAATAGTCTGCCCCGTGGAGGAGCACACCTGTCGGTTATCCAATACCAACCAGTCAGCCCTGCAAACATACATACAAGTAACATACTGAGCAGGTTGTGTTTATAGGTTTAGGAATACACACACACACACCACCACCACCACCACCACCACCACTAACAACAACAATTAAAGAAAAAGAGGCCATGAATTTTAGAGAGAGCAAAGAGGGGTACCTAGGAGGGGTTGAAGGGAGAAAGGGGGAGGGGAAAATGATGTAACTATATTGTAATCTCACAAAAATTCTCATAAAGAAAAGAGCAGAGAGAAATGAATGCGCCCAGGCTGCCCGAGGCCGCTGCTTCTACTTAGCTAGCTCTCCTCTTTCTCACATAGTTCAAGACTCAGGAACATTGAACCGTCCTCTCTCCTCAATTAACAACCAAGACAAGCCCACCAGACATGACTCCAGGTCATTCCGACCTCGGCAATCCCCCAGGTGAGGTTCCCTTTCTCCAGTGGTTCTAGCTGTGTCAAGTTAACAGTTAAAACTTACCAGCACATTTGCTTTCCTATAGCCTCATTTCCACACTGATCTTTAGATTTGGTTCATTTATCGTCTCCAAGTTTGAGGTGTGAAAACCATGTGAAGTCACTTGGATCACTTACAGTACCAGCCAAATGGAGACTGGTTATCTCCTAGGCCCGAGGCTTAAATAGTCCTTTAGATGCTGGCTTTGTTAAGTGGTCATCTTTATGTTGGATACAAGTTAAGAGTCTTAGTAAACTCGTCTGCTTGCATTTGAATTGGACTAATTTTAAGAGATCACCATTGTAACGAGCAGGCATGCACAATATTATTTACGTGTTGTCTAGGTGGCCCCTATGGAGAATGAGCAATATTATATGTACTTTATTTTGGTGGCCTCTGTGGAGAACTCCACTGACTACTGAAAATTTATGCAACTGCTTTATGTGTCTTTTTGTGTATTAGTCTCTATCTATAGTAACTGCTTGATGGAGGCTGAAAATTGGATGACTGTAGCAATGATCCCATAAGTGAGTTATCTGTATTAGAGTTTCCTGGACTCTGAAGAGAAGAAGCAGATGTTCCCTCTGCTTTCTGTGGATGATCCTAAGGGGTCTTCATGAGTTTTATTTTGTTCTTATGGTGGATGTGCTTGGTCATTTGATGATGAGTGGTCTTGTACTTACTTTGACAGGAGCAAGGATATTCGGCAGACGTTCATGTCCTTTCACTGACTGTTGAAATAAGCATCCCCTCTAGGTGTGGTGGCATATGCCTTCAATTCCATCACTGGAGAGGAAGAAGCAAGAAGAACTCTGTGAGTTTGAGGCCAGCCTGGTATACTTATCAAGTTCTAAATCAGCCAGGGTTATATTGTAAGACCTTGTCTCAAAACAAGCAAGCAAGCAAACAAACAAACAAAAAACCAACCTTATGTCAGTACTTGAAGATGGACTTCGGAGGGAGTTAGGGTACATCACTGGGCTTCTCTATTTGTTCCTCTTTTTATATAGTTACACTAAATAAATTTCCTTAATCTGACCCTCTCAACCATTTGTCTCTTTATTGTGTATGTTGAAGAAAAGTGACCAAGCCTAGTTTGTTAGGGCTGCCAGGGCCCAACGTTGACTCTAGACACTCTGGTAACAGTCACAAAGAAACAAGACTAGAGGCTGCGCAGACCTGTGCAACACCAGGTGCAGCTGTACACAACTGTAATCCTGGTGTTCGATGGCAAGGTGGGAAGTGGAAACAGGGTTCCTGGAAGGTCTCGGGCCAGCTAGCAGCTAATAGCTAGCTTGATGTATGCAGTAGCAACAGCAACTTGGGAGGTGGGGGAAGGAGAGAAGAGAGGGAGAAGGAGGGAAGAAGGGAGGGAGGGAGGAAAAGAGACCCTGTCTCAAACAAGGTAGAAATCAAGGACTATGACACTGAGGTTGCCCTCTGACTGTGCATTGTAGTGTGTGTGCTACTCTTGTTTCCCTCCACTCAGCCCCAATCACATCCGAAGAATGAACCTCACTCTTGGATTGGAAGGGATTCCAGAAGCTTACCTGAAAGGTGTGTACAAGGTTAGTCATCTAAGAAGGCTAGAAAGTCAAAATGTTATGAGGTCATGGGATGGGGAAGGAGCCCCTTATTCAGAGGTAAGAAGAGAGTTTCAGCATGGTTAACATTCACTATGAAAGTTGCCATCATAGAGATAATAATGTTTCCACATATCTAAAAATATCAATGTGCCAGTGCTGATCAAGTCCCTTCCCTGCAGGAGCCGTCAACACCATCTCCCCTCCCCGAAAGGCCCCAAAGATAAATCAAGCTATGAATCCACCAAAGCTCACCAGGGGGACCAATGAGTCTTTTGGGCTTACAGAGTCATGGGTGAGGGGTTATGGGTAGGATCAGAGGTGTCCTTAAACCAGCCCAAATGGAAGATCTGCAGCATGGATGATGGCTTCTCCATGTTGCCCTCATCCTCAAGCGCCTACATCATCTAGCCCCTCCCCTAAGACTTCAATGTACAGTTAGGGCAGAATTGCTTATAATTGGTTGGGAGGAGTGACTGGATGGTTAGGCAAGGGTCCAGGATCTCCCTGCCCCCTCTTTCTCTGAGGGAAGTTGTGCAGTCAACAGATCCAGCTGTGATGATCTTTTGGGCACAGGCCCAGTAGAACACCTGCAGATGGCTGCAGTATGGCTGAGAGGATAGTCCTGTACAACTAGGCTTAAAGCTTGACTGCATAGGGACATGGGTACAACTTCATTTCTCTCCCTCTCCAGGAATCTCAAGCAAGACTATTAACTTTACAAAAAGATATCCTCCTGTATGTAGCATTTTATCCCCTGAGTTGTAAGCCTGTCAGGTATCCTAGGATTCACCCTGAGAATTCATTTAGGTACCTTATCAACCCTTTAAAGACAATGTTTTCAAAAATCACAAAAATCTTCTCTCTATATCACTACTTTCTAATGTTATCCTGTAAACAGAAGGTGGGGCCCAAAGCAGGTTGTGAAGGAGCAGCCTATCCTCAATGGCCTCCAAACCTGCCAGTGCCTGCCTACTTAACAACACAAGAAAGTTCTATCATCTGAAAACTTCTCCCATACAACCGTCTTACTCATTCCCATAAGTCACAGTAGTCACTCTGGTATTGTTTATCCTCATAGGAAAAGCACAGGTTTTGCATCTTTTGAATGTTCACAGATCATTCATACAGTATACCAAATTTTGAGTCTGGCTTTTGTCCCTTAGAAAGATGGATTTAAGATTGATTTGTGCTATTGTATGAATCCATCAGCAGTCACTTAATTTGAGACTTTATTATTATTTTGAGACAATAATAGATTGCCATGCATTTGTAAGAAATATTATAGAGAAATCCTGTTAACACTTTGTCTTAGTTAGGGTTTCCAATGCTGTGAAGGGAACCATGACCTCGGCAACTCTTATAAATAAAAACATCTAATTGAGGGTGGCTTGCTTACAGTGTCAGAGGTTCAGTCCATTATGATCATAAAGGGGAGCATGTCAGCGTGCAGGCAGACAGGGTGCTGGAGCTGAGAGTGCTTGCAAGAGTATTGCTTTTGCAGGTAACAGGAAGTTGACTGACTGTCACACTGAGTGAAGATTGAGAAAAAAGAGATCTCAAAGCCCCTCCCCACAATGACACAGTTTCTCCAACAAGCCCACACTTCCGCCAACAAGGCCACATCTCCTAATAATCCCACTCCCTATGAGCTTATGGGGGCCAAATACATTCAAACAACCACACACTTCACCCACTTTTCCCCAATAATGACTCACAACATCCCTGTAT